>NC_056744.1:228721806-228824306 GCF_019279795.1 Protopterus annectens
ACCATAATCCTAGGTGATTTTAACATTGATTGGAATTGTTGTAGCAGTAGCCACCCTACCAGCCATATTACCCTTTTTGGTTTTTCTCAAACCATTGCCTCCCCTACCAGGATAAACAAGCCTAATAAGAAAGAAAGTACCTTAGATTGGATTCTCATAAATAATCATCCCCAGACATATGAAGTTGGAACCCTCCCTGATGATGTAAGTGACCACTCACTAACCTACATCATCAGGCTTAAATCCAATCTACCTAATCCAACCATATCTAGGACAATTAGAACCAAGAAAAACTTCAACCCCAATCTCTTCCAGAGAGAACTAAGAGCATGTAACTGGTCTCCCTTAAAATACCTCATACTGGAGGAAGCTGTTAATTACTTTAATTCTAACTTCCTATCCATACTAGACCACCATGCACCAACCGACTCTGTTAGGATGAAAACTAAATCTGCTCCATGGCTTTCAAAAGAAACCAGGCAAAAAATCCATCTCAGAAATAAATACTGGAATAAATCTCGTTTAACTAAAAACCCAGTAGAGACCAACAAAACTTCAGACAACTGAGAAATGAAACTAAAAAAGCTATACTGTCTAACAAAAGAAACTACTACCTACAATTCCAGCAGACTAACCATAATAAACCACCAGGTCAATCCATCACACCAAACCCACAAGTCACAGACCAGGAGAGTCCCAAGCAATGCCTTTAATACCTTTTTCACTGAGGCCATTCAGACTTTTGCCAGTCAGTTATCTGCTCAGAAATTAACTATATCCAACTCTAACTCTAACCCATCCCCTCCATTTCTCTTCCAACCAGTCCCAACAACATATATTCTTATCCTTATCCAAAAACTGAAACCGTGCACTCCTTCAGCAGACCAACTACCCGCTGAATATCTACAAAAGGCAGCCAAATCCTTCACTATCCCATTTCCATTCTCATCAATAGAACCTTCAGTGAAGGAAACATCTCTTAAATCTGGAAAGTATCCCATATTATCCCCCTTCACAAGGGTAGGAACTCTACTGAACTCTCCAATTACCATCCCATAGCCCTACTTTCTCCCTTAGCAAAGATCATGGAAAAATGCATCCACAGACAATTGCTAGACCACCTAATCCAAAATAACTTACTTTCAAACTCTCAACATGGTTTCAGACCTTCCCACACCACTACTACTGCCCTCCTTTCCTTTACTGAATGTATTAACAAAAAACGTAACTTCAATATACTTTCCTCAGCACTGTTTATAGATCTGTCTAAGGCATTTGATATGGTAAATCACCAGATACTTATAAATATCCTCAAATCCCTGCCACTAGATGCACTAACTATAAAATGGTTCCAGTCCTACTTAGATAGACAACAGGCTATACTTTGGCATAACATTCTATCTACCCATCTGCCCGTTAACATTGGTGTTCCTCAAGGGTCCATACTAGGACCTCTCCTGTTTTCTATATTTATCAACGACCTTCACCTAGCAATCCCCCAAGCTACATGCATACAATATGCAGATGATTCCACACTTATATGCTCAGCCACATCTATATCTGAACTTCACTCCCTTACCCAAAATGTGTTTAACAAAGTTGAACAATGGTTTACACAGCACTGTCTCCTTCTGAACCCCCAAAAACTAAACTCCTCCTTTTTACTCCTACTTGTAAGTCACCCCCCAACAGACTTCACAGTAACATCCAATAATGGTACTCTCATATCCCCAGATCCAACTATCAAACTACTAAGTACCACCATAGATAACAACCTTAACTTCAACACCCATATTAACAATACCCTAAAATCTGTTAATAGAAAACTAGGCTCTCTCTACAGGATCAAACCCTTCCTCTCTCCTGCAGCTAGAATAACTATTGCTCACACCCATCTAATTTCTACTGTCCTCTATGCCTCACCCATATATACTAATCTCTCTAAAAACAACCTTAATAAAATAGAAAACTCCTACAATAACATAGCCAGATTTGCTACAGGTAACCCTTTCAAAAACCACCACTGTTTCAATCTAAAGCAGCTAGGATGGCTTGAATTACAAAATCAGCTTAAATTCCACCAACTGACCATTGCCCACAAAACTCTTTACCATCCTACCAATACCCCTGTACTATCCACCCTCATTACCCCCTACAACAATCTAAAGACCTTACGATCATCACATAAACTTCTTGTAAATATTTGTAAGTCAAACAGCAGGGCTGGGACTCTCTTTTCTCTAATACTGTTGGAAAATCCTGGAACCTTCTTCCTAACGAACTTTCCTCTCCTCCCTCTATATCACTCTTTAAAACCAAATTGAAACTTTTCCTCAGAACACACTGGTTGTGCCCCTGTACTAAACCTGACTGATCAACTAACTCTTCTTACTTGGTTCAACCTACCCACCTCTTCTCAGTAATCAAGTTCCTTTTCTTAATAACAACTTACCTTGTCCTTCTATACTATTACTTATGTCTTTAGAATCTCATTAAGGAGACTACTTTTACTAATATATTGTATAATTTCAGCTCCTACTTTTTCTTTATGACTACTTGTATCCTAATATATTGTATAATTCAGCTGCCATCTTTTTCTTTATGATGTATTGTAACTACATTTTGTATTGTACTAATTGTATCTGTATATTTTGCACTATGTTATGAATGAATTACCTCTGATTATTCTCTGTACTGCACCTGCAATGTTCATTGTATACATTCATTTTTGTATATGTGATTTTGTTTGTTTCCTCGGAGCTTATCTCCCTGGGCCTCTACTGAAAATGGACATATATCCAGTTAGACTAGCCCAGTCAACAAATGTAAAATTAAAATAAAATAAAAATAAAATAAATGAATGAAGCATAACAATGTTACAGTGACTGTGGACAAAATTAGCCCTCATAGCCACATGAATCTTTTGAAAATTTACTGCATCATTAAAACAAAAATAATTATGAGCTAAACAAAAATGTATTACACTGATCAGAAAAAAGAAGTAGGAGGCTTTTCACCCATAATGTAAGATATTGTTTCTAAGACATGAAAGTGTTGAGCAAAAGTATACAGAATTAAAGCATTCATGGTAACCCCCTAAAAGTCATGTTGCAATACAATAGATTTTTTCTTAAAAAGTATCTGATAATTCTAAAGGAAGAATCTTGTTGCGTAATTGTATTACACAATATTTTAATGCAACATTTAGATATTGACTTAATTTAGAAGTCACACTCATCTTTGCAGATCCTACATAATGACGAGGGGAATCACAGATATCTTTATAAACTTTCAGTTGGATACAAAAATAGGAAATAACTGAATCCTTTATGTACAGTTGTTTAATCGTCTTGTTTCAAAGACTATGTTTTCCACCCCTGAGTAACAAATTCAAAAGTTGGTCAGTATATTGTAATTTAGGGGATTTAATAAACTTTGCATACTGTAATGTAGACTATAAAGCAGTACACATATTGACATGTTTATCATGACTTGGAATAAAGATATTGTCATCAATATCTGCTTCCTTTATACCATATACTGAAATCTGTTCCTAGAGAAGGACTTTGGTTTCACTCACTAATCACATATCAGTGTATACAGTGACTGTGTCATCCGAGATGCTACGGAGCTGCTTTGGTATCATCTAAATGTGTCTGTTTTTCTAAAGCTGCAATGGAAGCGCATATCTTAGGTGGAAAAAATACTAGTGGTCTTTAAATCAGATACATGCAACTTCTCATACCCAAAGCAAGTACTACCATCTCCCAGTTGTAACTCAGTTTCCTCATATACACCGATTCTCATTTATCTAGTTCAGTACAAGAAGATCAAAATGTAGCTACTATAGTATCTAATGAAGTATTTTGTGTTGAAAAAACAAAGTAACTCAAGTGAAGTTTCCTACAGAAATGAATTACACCTAAACAGACATCATATGCATGAGTACCCATGTGAGAACAAATGTCAAATCTTTACTAATCACTTGATATAAATATTATTAATAGTGTAGTCCAAGAAACTGATAACAGTCAAATTGACATTATTGTCTACAAAAGTCCTTGCCTAGGTCTTCTGATTGCCTAAAATGCCACTTAATCTATTAAAGCTGCTTGGATAGCAGAGTAAATTCTTTATTATTTGCATAACCTGTTGTGTTATTTTAGGTTTTACTTGTGTATTATTGTTCTTTTCTGTTATTATTTTATTCACCCAGGCTATGACTGAAATTGGTGAATTTTGATCAGTTTGCTACCATAGTAAATAACATAACAAATTCCTGTTACAATGCAAAACTTGTTTATTTATATATTTATTTATTATTTTGGGGAAGGCTTGAGAACAAATGCAGACAAGCAAAAGGAACTCCAGTGCGAATAGTACACAACATGCCTAAATATCTCAGATCAGGAAGTCATAAAGTTATTGAAAACTTTTAGCCTCAAAGAAGATGATGCAAGATAATGGTAATAAGAGGTACAATTCAGGCATACCGTGAGCCTATGAAAATCATTCCACGTATAAGCTATTTATTATTTACCAGAAACCAACGGAATCAAACAACTATAGATACATATGGAACTGAGGACGAGACTGAATTTGATGACCTGCATGATTCCCCAATAAGGGATAGAATTGCCTGTGGCACTGTAAATTATAAATCTGAGGCAAACTACTGAGACAGACAAATCCCTCGATGTATGTAGAATGAATATATGAATTTATAAGAATGCAGTTTAAGGGACTGCATGAAAAGACAGAAGTCTGTAAAATAATGGCATAACCTGAAAATGAGAAAATTAAAAAAAGAAAGAAAGAATCATCAATGAAAAAGAAAAAGAAATGATGCTACAACACAATCTATATCACTCAGTAAAAGAAGATGCAATTAGAAATAAAGTTGCACGCACGAGTAGTTGCAGCCAGGAGAACAGGTAAAGGAAAAAAAGAGCATGACAACATCTTTGGTCTCTCTGCATAGGTATGTATGTAAACTAAATATGCCGTGATGGCACAGAGGGAGGGAGGGAGTCCTTTTATGCTACCTAACAGTTGAGTTGAGGAATAGGATTAATTCTCTAGTCGAATGAGCTAGGATGCATTAGATAAAGTACTGCTTAACTCAATAATTCTGGACAAAGCCAAAATAGTGAGATGATAAAGGCCCCAAATCAGAGAGAGAATGCATAGTATTCATATAAACTTGGGCTGTTCCTAGAAAAACAGGTTTTCTGTTGGCATGCATTTTCTGAAGTATGTGTAGTCTGAAACAAATATACGTCATTATTTAGTGACTAGAATTCTCATTGATGATTTGCCTGGCAACCACACACTTTATGAGTAACAGACAAAAAATATTAGGCAACAATCTGGACATTCTGTAACATTCTGAGCTGTTGAGAGGTATGGACTTCTAGAAAGAAAAAAAAAATGCACAGATATGTGCCGTATATCATAAGCATTCAAACAATTAAGAAAAAAAGATAAAATTGTATAGCATTTTTCAAGTCATTAAATGCATTTTAAACTTTGGACAGCAACTTAAAACTTTCAGAAGTTTTTGAATAAAATATGACAAGTGATTTTAATTATAACACAAAAACGCACATGATATTAGATGATATATTAACATATATTACCTTAAACGTAATTGTTTTATTATTTTCACTAGTCTAGTAAATGGATTGGCTTTTTAAATGTCAAATCTAGCTCACTGATTAGCATTGTCTTATCGTTTTATTTTTATAATTTACTTTGGACTTACATTCTCTGTGTGATGAGGCAATGACTAAAATCACATAAATATTCTAATTCTCCTTACCAGTGTGTATGCAGGCATAAATAAGTGAAAGCTGGGGGTAGATACAGAGAAAGCTTTAAACTAATAAAGGGTCTGTGATGTGGAATGATCAGAGGATTTCTTGAGAGACAAAATGTCTAGTAGTTCTAGAGATTGTGGCTGGAATACATTTATGAGGAATAGATGATATATTTAAGGCACAAATGCATAAAATATTTAGGGAAATTAAAATATTTACTTTTCTAAAGATAAGAAAACCTTGAAGGATGCACAAGAATTGCATAATATTACTAAGAATCTTGTGATACCAGGGTGAACCTCCCAAATCTATCTTTATGTGTTTATGGGTAAGCCATATCAATCGGACGTGAAGACAATGTTGTCAACCAATGGCAAAAAAACTTTTATTTATTTGTATAATTTTGAATGTATGATATTCTCAAAGATGACAAAAAGTGATGCAATCCAGTCTTACTAGAAGTAATATATACAAATAAATGCTTCTAGGGAAGAAGATTACATTATGTGATGTGACACAAGCTGTTTCTATTATTATGTTTACCTTTTTTAGGTACAGTTGTTTCAAATTAGGATTTTTTTATTTATTGCAGACATGTTTATTCATTCATTTATTCATTCTCTGATTACTCATCTTATCCATTTCAGGGATTTGGGGGATACAGAGACTTCTTCTGGCAATCAGTTGGGTGTGTAACATAGAGAAACTAATTGTGTAAGGATAGTCAGTCTGTTGCAGGACATAGTATTCGTGTAAGGATAGTCAGTCTGTTGCAGGACATGGTATTCATGTAAGGATAGTCAGTCTGTTGCAGGACATGGTATTCGTGTAAGGATAGTCAGTCTGTTGCAGGACATGGTATTCATGTAAGGATAGTCAGTCTGTTGCAGGACATGGTATTCGTGTAAGGATAGTCAGTCTGTTGCAGGACATGGTATTTTTATGGCCTGCAAAACAGTGCCAGGCAGAGGTGTACTCTGCTAGTAGCATATGGACCTTATCCAGTCAGCAAATACAGGTGTTAAGTAGTCTGTCCTTAAACTGCCTCATCTTCTTCTCCAACTCCTGCTAGATGATGAACTATGTCCAACTGGCAGATTGTCAGGAGGGAATGGCAGCATTCACCAATACTGAATAAACAATAGGGAACACCAAGGACACCTACAGTTTTCACAGGACTTCTATCCACCAATGAAGATGCTGGCTTGGTGGCTCAGTCAGATAGTTGAAGAAGGACAGGTCTGGTGGCAGAGTGAAGACTGCTGCTTCACCAAAGACATGGCTGCAACACCAGTTGTGGAGCAGAGTAAACAAAATGGAAATAAACAATTAGAAGGATGACAATTAATGGGGGAGGAAAGAGATGGATTGATAGATGTATAAATATATACATAGACAGTCAGACAGACAGATAAACATTACAATCATGTCTATGTGTGCTGACCATTCTTACAGGAACCTACAGGTAGGTAAAACAGCTGTTAGGTAAGCTAATATGCCAAGGCCATTACTTGTTTAAGGTGTCACATGTTCCTATTGGATGATGAGCATACAAGGCTATAGCTTTAGCATATCCTGGACCTGGTTGGAAGCTAATGGTAGAAAGATAATGCCATCAGCCATGATAGGGATGGAAGATATATGTGAGTAAGCCCCTCTGAGTATGCTGTATGGGAGATGGATAAAGACATGTCATGTATACAGCCCAACACTCATTTGGTGCCAGTAAGGTACACCAAAGAAAGGCAGGCACCTGTTACCAGCACAGGCAGCTAACAGGACAGAATGTTTGCTATTGGTATGCCAGTTAGAAGTGACACCTGCACAGGCATATGATGTGACAATGTAATATGACGAGATATAGAACCTTACTGGTGTTTGTCCATCTGCTCCATTTCAATGTCCATGGCACATTACTGTACCATCTGACATGTATGTTAGGTAGCGGGTATACTGTACAGCCAGACAGAGCCATGCATGTGTCTAATAATGTGGACTGCATACACAAAGTGCGTGCATGTGAAATAACAAGACAGCACATATAATGGCCATCTCTGCCATTTTATTTTGTGAAATATATACATTTTTGATGTGTGCCATCAGATAGTTTACCTTCATTTGCGTTCATTAAACTGATTTTAATTACGGTGCTCATCTGCATATTCTGAAGGCTGAGGCATTTCATGGCCTGATCATTGAACCTCTGAATCACTCCAAGTCTGCATGTCAGTGCTCCACACACAGATTCAGCTATGATAACATTCAAAATATTTCAGAATCCCAGTGTTTATTATTTCCCATAATACATTATGCAACTAGAATAAGAAGGATAACTCATGCAGCTTCAAATGAAGTCTTCTAAGGCAGTGCTACAGTTTGCAGATAAACAGTATGGTGAGATGATAGAAATTCATACAAAGTTTTTATTTTTAGAGAGGTTTAAGGAGTCTTTGCACACTGCATATTTTTACTGCTTGTTAAATTCATATCTGCCTATTCAGTCAGTATAGACCCGCCTCTTAAAATGCAGTACACAAATGTTTTTTAAATACAAAACTGTCTAAATTAATAATGTACCCTGTATCACTATGATACATTTCATCTTTCAAGCATTTTATATTGCATTTAACAGTAAATGCACAATTTTTGTTTCATGACACTTTTAGAAATTAATGGCTATGTAAAGTACTATGAGATATGCAGTGCTAGATTGTAAAATTCTTAAAAAGAAATCTTCTTTGTCTTTCGGCTTTTTCCCGGTAAGGGGTCACCACAGCGGAACTCCGGTCTGCTAATGATTGGCAGTAGAGTTTTACGAAACGCCGAGGTGCCAGCTCGATGCCCAACCTTCAACGAAGGCATGCCCATTTACACACGCATGTCTTTCGAACGTTACCCAACCACGGGGAGGACATGCAGACTCTACACAGAAGGCACTCCCAAGCCGAGAATCGAATGGGAGAACCTCTTGCTGTGAGGTAACAATGCTACCGCTGTACCACCGCGGAATACTATTGGAGTAAAATTGATAAATGGCATTCTAGATATACATACATAAGTATCGTGGCATGCTTAATGAGACATGGTGTATTTTTGAAAACATTTTAGTTTTATTAAATTAGCTTATGATACTGTATATATCAAATATTGAATGAGTAATTTCCCTGCAATTTAAAGTCAGCTACATTTCACTGTAAAGTCAACTACATCTGATTTAATCCAGATTTCTTTTTCTTATGAAGTACATTATATATGAGCAGTTCCGATCTTTTATGTTATTTCTTAATTTCTACATGACCATGGACCATTTATCAATGCTACCTCAATGAAGTGATACAGAGCTGTATAAATAGATATCTATCCAAATATTTATATATCTGTAAATCCATATATATATATATATATATATATATATATATATATATATATATATGTTCACTTTATAATTTCGAAATACTGAAATACCGAATTTCAAAACCATAAAGTTGAACGTTCCAAATCCCGAAACTACAAAAATCACAAAACACAAAATCACGAACAGAAAAACACCATACACCACACAACACATACATCATCCAACCCACACCACAACAAAGAAAACACACACAAACACAAAAACACAAACAAGCCTACACTACATATAAGCAGGGGGGGCAAGCCCCCATGCACCCCAAATGTGGGGGGCTGCACCCCCCACACCCCCCTACTTATATATAATATACACTAACTCTGAGATCACACAGACACAGAAAGGAAACTCACACCCACACATTCTACAGTCCCTCACACACACACACAAATATCATACATATACAAACACCAACACTTACACACCAATACTTTCACCTGCCTACTCTAACCCACATGTACAACTGACAAACACATTCACACACACTCAAAGTCCCACACAAAACCCTTACAAAACACTCACTTACCTTAAATTACACCTAAATCCATACACAACACGAAACACTATCCACTCACAACATCGCACGTAAGGTACTGCAAAGCCATAACCACAAATTTGAGATATTCGGATTCGCGATTATGCAATTTTGTGATTTTAAAGGTTTGACTTTATAATTTCGGGATACTGAAATTCGGGATTTCAGTATTTCGAAATTATAAAGTGAACCCATATATATATATATATATATATATATATATATATATATATATATATATATACATATATATATATAGAGAGAGAGAGAGACTGAAGTCTATTACCATAACTGTAACACTTCACTACCAAATTCATTGAAACACAAAACACTGAATTGTTTAATTGACTGCATAGATAGGTGAAAGGGGTAAATACCATGCAGTGTTCCATGATGAAGGTAGATAACCCCATTTGCACTATACACATGGGTTGCTATAAGATACTTATGTATTGCAACTTAAAGATCATATAACAGTGGAAAACAGTGGAAAAATGGAAAAGTCCCTGATCCCCACTATTTGAGGATTTTTCACCAAAGATCATACCATATGTTCAGCAAAACATGAATTATTGGGTGATTCTCCAGGCACATACATATATATATATATATATATATATATATATATATATATATATATATATATATATATATATATATGGGACTACTTTGTTTAATAGAAAACACATTTCACTGAAACTCATTTCGTCGAAGCCATATTTCACTGAAAATGAATTGCCTGAGCACAACTCACTGAAACCTCAATTCAATGAAAACTCATTTGACTGAAACTCATTTCATCTAAAAAGGTGTATGCCCTGTTCCCCACTGTAGTGTGATCCTGGAGTTAGTATATATAGTAAGGGGGTGTGAGGGGCATAGCTCCCCACCTATTTTAAATATTGTAAACCATAGACATGGATACTTACAAGTCGAATGAATAACTCTTTCCAGAAGATAATATATACCCAAACTATGTGGAGGGCTATGCCTCCCACACCCCCAATCTATCACAAGATGAGTGGTTTCTGGCCAAGAAATTGTAGTTTATTGGCCATTTTGGCCGTTTTTTCATCTCTTTCAACTTTCTGGTTTAAAGGCCCACTTTTGTGCTTGTTTCCTGCCTTTCCTGTAACTAATCTAGTCCAGATACAGATTTGTTGTATCCAGGACTGTTTGTAAGCTTCTAAGCAGTGCCAAAGTCTGCTTTTCAAAATTTCCCTTAGATCTGCTAGTTCTCTCCTCTCATGCACTTTTACTAGCTTATTAGTGTAGCAATTTACCAGACTTCTTGTACCAATTATTGTAGCACACAAAAGTGCTTCCAGCACTAAACATTCTACAAGGAAACAGTTCCAGTACTTATTATTAATGCCCACCCCTCCAGGCATGTCTAAAGGTCAGTTCCCTGTGCTTTCTCCTATTAAGCTGGTGAACTTGGGCATCCTGAGGCAATGTGGCAACTGCCTCATGTACACCGACAACCCTTTCCTCTTACCTCCCAGCACTCAGACTTGTGAGAGATACACTTATATATCCAAACTGGAAGCCACGCACTCTCCAGCCAAGACTGGAATAGCTGGTCAAGAGGAGAAGGTCAACACTTGCATCACATCCCATGGAACACATACCCCTCCAGAACACACACAAGCACTGCCTTCACATAAAAGCACAAACCAGCCACCTACCTTTGCAGAGGTTCTCAACAAAAATCTACCCAAACAGCAGAGACCTCCAAGGCAGAAACGCAATTGACCACCACACCATAACACTAATCATGAGGTACATAACTCTCCTGAACAGTGTGCAACTTAACCAAAGCCCCTATGGCTAAGCAGCATACCCTACATACTAGTCATAGGTGATTCAATAGTGAGGCACACTGATGTCCCACTCACTAGGTTGAATAAGGAGAAAGTAACAGCTGCCTATCAGGTGCCAGGATCCACCACATAATGCCCGCACTCAGGTCTCTCATCAACAGGTACAAATATGACTATGTAATTGTACATGTGGGTGTGAATGACCTGAGATGTACCTCCCTGGACTTCATGAAAAGAGACATGGAGGAGCTCTCATATTATGTAGCCCAGGCGAGTATGGCCCTGGCCCTGAGCAGCATCCTACCATCACCCAGAATTATACTACAATATAAGCAGAAAATGATTGATTTCAACAATTAGCTACGTTTCCGATGTCATTCTAAGGGGATCCAGTATCTGTCGGCCTGGGATGACATGATTGACAGACCTCGATGCTTTGCCAGAGATGGCCTGCATCTGTCACCCCTGGACTTCTGGATACTGACAAAGGCTCTTGCCTCCCCTATACTGCCTTTTTTAGGCAGTGTTCCAAAGATCAAATTACCACTATAACAGATACAAAGAAATGTAATCTGAAGGTAATGCTGCTCAATGCTAGAAGTCTAAATCTCAAAATGCACTCACTCCAAGCACTCCTTAAAATGGAGAACATCGACATTTGTGCTGTAACAGAGACCCCTGCACTACCAGACTATAACTCATTCCACACCTGTCGGCCCCAGAACTTGGACCGAAGCTCCAAAGATGGTGGTGTTTCCATATTCATAAAGGATGCGCACACCTCCAGACTAGTAGCCCAACATAACGCATCTGAGATACTTCAGGTGCAGCTAACATTGGGTAAGACAGCGATTTAGGTCGTAGCCTGCTATAGTTCCCCAACCATGTCCCAAGGCTCACACTCCACATTCCTAAGCACCCTGGAGAATATTAGGGTCCAACCTAACACTCTCATACTGGGCAACTTCAACTACCCCCTCCATTAGCTGGGAAAGCTACTCATGTACCAATGCACTTGCCCAACGTTTCCTGGAGTACATTAATTCCAATGCCCTGGACCAGCTCAATCTTACCCCCACTAAAAGTAGCAACATCCTTGACCTGGTCATTACTAACATGGGCAATCATTGCTCTACACCAATAGTCAACTCCTCCCTGGTTAGATCTGACCACAGTCTAATCACCTTGGAAATCCACATCCCTCCCACGCCCCCCCCCCCCCGCAAAGGTAACCACCATGAAAAACTTCTCCAACGTTAACTTTGGTCTCCTAAAAAACAAAGGTGGCTAACTTCATGGCATCCATGCAAATGGAGTATAGTTGCATGACCGCCGAATCATACAACAATGCACTGTATGAACACGTACACAAAAGCATGGATCTTGCCATGCCCAATAGAACCAAAGCACTCTCCTCCAAAAAAAGGAAGCCAGTTTGATGGTCCCATGCCATAAACAAACTCTACAACAGAAGGAGGAAACTGATGGGGAATAAGGTGAAGTCCCAAGACTGGAAAAACTCCCTTATCGGCCTCAACAAAAAGTTGAGATCCCTCATCACATCGTCTAAAGTTAGCTATGAAAACAGAATTGCAGCAGATAGTAAAGACAACCACAAGGGGTTCTATAGTTATGTAAAGAATCTCCACGGCAATATCCGGATTTGCACTGAGCTACTGCACAATGGTACCTCCTATACTGAGCCAACAGATATTGCCAATATACTGGCTGACAGATTCAGTGCCAACTTTAACCTCCCCCAAAGGACCAATCACAATACCAGTAGATTGCCAGGCACCCAGTATTACTTCCTCACAGGTTAAAACAACACTGTCCAAGGCCAAAAATACAGCTTCTATGGGACCTGATAATATCCCTGGCTGTGTTCTAAATAAACTACAGAGTGAACTGGCACCTCACCTGTGTGCCCTGTTCAATCTCATTCTCACCTCAGGCTTTGTCCCTACCAAATGGCACACTGCTACAGTCATCCCTCTCCACAAAGGAGTAGTGTCTACAGATACTGGGAACTATCACCCCATTAGCCTGATTAGTCTGATATGCAAAGCTATGCAATGCATCATCATGGACCTGATAAACAAGGATGCAGGGAATCTCCAAACTCTGGATCCCACACAGTTTGGTTTTGTGAAGGGTAGATCATGCCAGCTCAACCTGGTTGACTTCTTTGAGTCAGTCACCAGAGCTGTGAAAGATGGCAAGGTGGTTCATACAGCCTACCTTGATCTGGCCAAGGCCTTTGATACCATTTTCCACTCAGGAATCATAGAAAAACTCACTAAGCTAGGCATCAACCCCTATATCACTAGGTGGGTTGCAAACTGGCTCACAGATAGAACTCACAGTGCGATAATAGCTAACTCCAAGTCAGACTGCCGACCAGTCAGAAGTAGAGTCCCAAAGGGTTCAGTCCTGGGTCCTCACCTATTTGGTATCTACTTCTCTGACGTCCATGCCAACATGAAGGGACTCTGGCTGACAAAGTTTGCAGATGATTGCAAGTTGGGAGCTATTATTAACTCCCCTAGTGATGTTGACATCTTACAGAAAGGCCTCACTGAAACCAACGACTGGTGTCAGAACCATGGCCTTAAGCTCAATGGCAAAAAATGTGTAGCCATCCCATTTGGGAAAAACCTGGTTCCCATGCATTACCACATCAATGGTAGTCCCCTGAACATAGAAGGCATTATAAGAGGATTATCTGGGAAAACAGACTGACAGCAACCTCTCTTTTGACCACCACATTGCCACTGTGGTTAGAAAGCCATTCTATGTAACACATCTCATTACTAAAGGTTTTGCATCCAGGAAGAAAGAGGTCATTGTCGCCCTCTACTCTTCCCTCATTAGGCCAGTCGAGTACAATGCCCCATTTGGCATGTACCTCACTAGACACCTGCAACAACTGGAGAGGCCGGAAAAGTACCTCACAAAGAGGATCCTAGGCCTTAAACACTTGTCCTATATGGACAGACTCAAAAAAACTCCAGCTATTCTCTGTCTCATATCACCTACTTAGAGGCGATCTCTGCTTGACTTACAAAGCCATGTCTGACCCAGCTCTGTTAGAAATGCTACTTCTAAAGAAATCCCAATCCCTCCCCACTACACGCTCCAGAGACCTCAACCTTATAACCACAATCAATAGAACATGCCGGAGGGAACAGGTTCATTACCCAGAGACTGCCCATCCTATGGCATAGACTTCCCATACATGTCAAATAGAGCACCTCACTGGCCCTCTTCAAGAGAAATCTTGATGAGTGGATGGGAAATAGAAAATTCACACAGGGGATCACTCCAGTGGCTCTACTCCACAGAGGCACTGAGAACTAAGGTCGGGTGGCACGATGCCAGGGTAATCCTATGGGCTAGGTTTGTAAAGCCTCCAGGGCCATTAGCCCAGTACACACCTATGATCCTATGAACCTATATATGCATGTATGATTCACACAATTTCCATTTTTTCCTATGTAGTTTGTTCCTACCCTTTTCTAAAGATCTCAATTCCAGTTGTTTTATCTCTATTACTATATTCACTAATTCCAGTATAGTTGGCTTAGATTTTGATTTCCATTTTCTAGTAATTGCTTTATTGGCAGCCACCATTATTATCGGTGCAATTTATTTTCATTTATATAAATGTATGATTGCCTGTGTAGCGAGTGATGGTTTAGTAAAGATGTTTCTTGTTTAAACAATAAGGCAGGAATTGAATAATTTATATTGCTTAAGTTATATGGCATATAGCAATATATGTTTAGCAAATGTTTATGTTAATATAGTTTGATTACTTTTATATGAATGTAAACGTGCCTATGTCACAAGCAATAATTCAATAAAGGTGTTTGAAGGGAAAAAAAAAAAAAAATATATATATATATATATATATATATATATATATATATATATATATATATATATGTATTTATGTGTGAGTGCGTGTGTGTGTGTGTGTGTGTATACATATAAAATATTACATACACACACACACACACACACACACACACACGTGTGCACATATAACCATAATAAGTGCACAGCAAATATATGCATTATTAATGCATTAGACAAGAGTTGGTACTGTCAATGTTTCAATTTATATGCTTGTCACACATGCTTTAGGTGAAATTACTTGAGTGTCAACAGCTTATAGAAAAAAATGACGGATAGCATAACTCTGAATGCTTTTTCCCTTAGGAAGTCATTGCCAGTGTGATTTCTAATTGCACATTGGCAATGATCGACTTTTTTTTTTTTTTTTGAGGGAGACTTCTCCTGTCTATGAGTTGGTAAAATTTGGAGTTGTTATATATAAATTCAGAGGTATGGTGGGCGTGCCCCCACATTGGGGGTGCAAGGGAGTTTGCACAAAATAAACAAAAACAAGGAGTTTTTTGCCCTTTTAGTTTTTTTAGAGATCTTTTTTCAGTCTTTTGAAATGTTGACCTTCAGGAAGTAGACGTTTCATAGTAGAACCATTTTTTTAAATTGTCTCAGCTAGCTGACAACTCACTTGATGTGGAGAAAACGGAAATAGTTCCAATAGAGTTTCTCTTAGTGAGTCTGGTATGTCTGCCCTTATTCTGAAAGACTTGCTCTTTGTGTAAGTGACTTACTTTATTGTAAGGCTTATCTATAAAAAGCCTTACTACAAAAAGCCTTACTACAGGAACCAGATTCCAAAACTCTTGCTCTCAGTGTAAGTTGTTATTTACACTGAGAGCAAGTTTTTTGTAATCGGGGCCTGGTCTAGTGTACCATTTTAATTACTCCAAAACTGTGAGTTATGCAGTGTAAGACTTTTTAGAATCCCACTGCTGCTTTTCTGTCATTAAATTTCTTCTGTCATTTTTGCATTTTTAAACCAGGTTATTTTTGCTTGGCATTTTAAATGCTGCAAGCAGTTATTTTCATACAGTCAAACTGTTCTAACCTTTGGTTAGCTTAGTAGGTCACTAATGTTCCAGTGCATTTTATTACATTCCTAATTGTTTCTGCATTTTATTCATATAATCTACTAGTCTACATCTTTAGCTGTCATACTTTTGTTCAGTTTATCCACTGCCCTTAGCTTACCCCCCCCCCCCCATTTAAATGTATTAATATAGAATATAATGACAATAACTAACCACAGGGTAAAATCTGGCCTCTCAGGTATTGCACATGACAAAAGTAGTTGTGCAACCATAAGAAAAATAATTTTTAACTTTTTTTTTTTTTTTAATTTCTGGGTTGATTGATTCATGTTCTATCCAGTAAACAAATGTAAACAAATACAATAAATAAATAATGCAAATATATTCTCACAAAGTAAATAGCCTTTTGTTTTAAAAAACAATACTGAATCATAGACTTGTTAATTTGTATGGAATTTTGAGACTGCCTCTAATTTATTTAAGGCCTGTTTGTAAATTGAATCACTTCAAGCCATGATATCTGTAACCACAGGTTGTTTCAAAAATAACAAAACTAATTTAGTTTAGGATCATGTTCTGCTTTAGGTAAAGTGTTGCAAATAACTAGTTTCAATGGTTAGTTCCAGAAACTAAGCCTTTCAGTATGACACAGTAATGGATGGCTGATTTTGCTTCATCCAATTATATAATTAAAGTCTAATGTTGACTCTTTCAGCATCCATCATTGCAAAGTAAGTGTCATGGTTCATCAAAACCATACTTATAAAGTATAAAATATTCTACAGTACTAGTGGTAGCCGTGCAAACATTCATATATTTCTTGAGGGAGGTGGCATTCAAAGTAAAATTAAAGTCAACGCCATTTTCTTTTTTTTTCACTTTTCTATCTTTCTTACTCTCTCTGTTCCCACATACCAAATTGTTATTGTTTACTACTGTTTAATCTGTTGATATTCCTGTGTAAAATAATGAAAACATTCAATGCTGCAAAGAGTTGTTTTATAAGAATCCATATAGATTTTTCAGATGACCCTTTTGGTTTAATAGTAAAGGCTAAACACTGTAAACAAAATTTTGCAGGGTAGCAGGCACTGGTGGGACATATACAAGAACAGCACCTTTTGCATTACTTAAAACTGAAATGTATGATTCTCTCTTATCTCAGAATTAAAATGTATGAATTTTGTTTACTTGGTAAGTCTGCATCCTTTTGGAAACTGTGATGAGTTCAGCTTTGTGTATATAGTGAGACCTAACAGCTTGGAGGTCAAAGTGTGAGTATTTAGAGGTAAAGCACAAAGGTCATCTACTTCTCCCCATGGAATAAATGCTGTTACATCTGCAAAGCAATAAACCCTCCCAGGCAACCCCCACCCCCATCAGCCCCCATCATAAATGATTCAGCACAGTACATGCCAGAAGCAGGGATCTAATTAAATCCTCTTAGACCCCCCCACAGAACTCATCTGCAGGCTGCTGCATTAAGGCAAGCCAGAATAGCTTGCATCACAAATTGCTACTAATCACACTGGAACAAATGACCTGTCAGTCGCACTACTACAAGCATGTCCATCTTTCTGTTGATATTTATAGAGATTTATCTGGGATCCCATCTTGTTCTTTAAATCTCACAAGCCTGCAAAGGGCTGGCTCAGCCCTCATCTGTTCTTGTTAGCACATGGATTTTTAAGTACTATCTGTTCATTTATACTATATGACTTTGCATCACTCGAGAATAAATGTCTGTCAGTTCAGCATCACAGCATAGTATATTAAGGCAGTGGGCTACCAGTAAGTGATATCTAAATGTCTGGGTTCTATTCTAATAGCTACCATTTGTGTAGTATATAGATCTTAAAAAGTTACTTAAAAAGATTGACACTTCCTGGTCAAAGAATTGAGTAACTGAAGGCCAAACAGGACAAATGCCATTGCCTACCAATGCAAATAGGCTTCAAATATCAGGATTCAGTAGTGTTTTATTTTTCTGTTAAATGAATTCTCAGTCATATTAAATCAACAAAATACATATTTTAAGCTGAAAGTTGTAAGCATTTTTGGCTTAAAAGATAAATATCAATGAGGCATAATGCATTACAAATGTTTGAATGCCTTGGGCTCCCAAAGGATTTATCAGTTCCTGCTGAAAACATGCAGTTTTGTCAAATGAGTATTAGTCATTTTATAACATTTAATAAAGTTATACACTTCAGGAAAGGAAAAGCCAAATGAAAGTATTGTGATTTTTTTTTCTTATTGGAAAGGATTTTGTATGTTCAAAGACCTGCATTGTTTCTCCGTATTGCAAAGTAATGGTCTATTCATATTCCATATTTCATTTGTTTTTCTGTCTTTTTTAGAGTAATCACAGATTTGCATTGTGTATAACTAGTATTCTTCATATCATAATACAATTTCTGGAGCTTACCTCAGCACTATAATATTTACAGGACTTTTAAGTTTGGTTTATTGTTCTATATTTCTACATTTCTAGTATATATAATTTGATCAAAGCTTGTGATGATATTAGCCATATCACAACAGAAAACATAATAAAATAGGAAATGGCATGATACTTGTAACAATTATTAAAACCATCTTTTATATACAATTTAGCTAACATCTGGTTTTGTATATTTTATAAGTAAGACTGCCATATATAAATATAAAACCTGTGCCTAGTTTGTTTGTCACATATGATGACGATACTGTCCTTGACGTCCATCTGAAACATCATCCTTTTTAAGAAGTCACTTCTTTCCCTCCCCGATACTAATCTGAAAAGGTGAGGGAGACTTGTTACTTCTTAAAGAAGATGAAGTTACAACTGAGAAGTTATGGATGGCTTTACTCTACCGTCATTAAAATATGCAGCTATTTTCCCTAAGTTATATATCAAGGCTCTCTAAAGCATTATAGACCTATCACTGACCTCTGCATACTGACAAAAATCTTTTTAAAAATGTTTATAAGTAAATAATCATACATACAAATTAATGTAGCTTTTTATGTGATGAACAACATGGATTGCATAATGGCTTTAACACAGTTATAACCCTATACGCAGGGGGCAGTCTTTATTTACAATAAATTTGAATATCATTATCCTTACAGTAGTGGGATTTATTAATATAACTAGAGACTTTAAGGCAGTTGGCCATCCTTTACTTTTGATGAAACTAGCTAGACTCAATTTTGAAGAAAATACTATGTTGTGGCTTCAGAATTGTCTGTCTTATAAAACTTTACGCAGATGCAAAACGTTTAAACTGTGGTGCTCCTCAGGGTTCAACATTAGGTCTACTGCTTTCCTTTCTCTTCTTAAGTGACCTGACTCATGCCCTTGCCTTACTTCAACTGTTACTTTATGCTGACAACACATTTTAAATAGAAATGCCAGGAACTGTACTACATTTGCCTGGAAATTAGCATAGAGGGTTAAGGCTGTCAGCTGTAGTTCCTGTGGTATAGAATTTGGCTCCCTCAGCCCTTATTTGATTACTGTGTGACCTTGACCAAGTCACTTAACCAAACATTGCTCCTGGGCCACTCCTGAAAAGGGACTGAGTGTCCAGTTGGCCTACCTTGTTAAACAATGGTCATTATTACTACACCAATATATGATTTTTAAACAGCATAGTGAATCTACAACTAATAAAGTACTACCTCAGTTAAGATTATGCTATAAAATATATTTTTTTTTATCATCTGACTAACAAGCTCTAGCTAAGAATGATCATATCCCTAGATAATCTGTCCTAACTGGATTTTCTTGGTCAACAAATATTAAATAAATAAATCTGAGTATTATCTTCCTCTTGTTGAGTCTTACTCCTCCACAAATTCTTATCATCAAACCACAGAAAGCAAAATCTGTCGATTCATCCTCTTGGCAAAACCACAGATACACTATTCTGAGTTACTCAAAATATTTCATTAACTTCCGCTGCACTGGGCAGCAACAGTGTTGTTCAGCACACTCTTTTGCAAACTTTTTTTACATAATTCTCTACTTCCAGCATTGAACCCCACTCAAATATCTACTTTGATTTGTGCAACAGTCATAATCCTTTAGGGGTTCTCAGTATGAATCCTCGATTTGGTAAGACAGTTTTTTAAAAGACCTTCCCTAAAGTAGCTTCCACATGGAAACATCCACCTAGTCATATCAAGACACAACTTACAATAAAAGGTATCAAAACCAAACTAAAACAATACCACGGAAAAGGTAATGTTTGTAAGTGTTTTAAAGATTATGGGTGAAAATCCTATGGACTAGTCACACTGCCAGCCTAATGTTCTTTCTTAAATTAATTCTTTTTTCAAAACAGGTTTATTGTTTTAACATATAAGAGAAATATCATAACAATTTTATACAAGTAATTAAAAATAGGTATTATTATAATATTCAACAAAACAACTAAAGTATTTACAAAGACATCCACTACAATCAGATCAATTAATTAAACTAAAATACCATGCTATTGAAATTAGAATTTTTTTAACAAATTTTGTAAATTATCCCATACAATATAATAAGATGTTTTTCTAGTTGTTCTTGTCCTAATTGTGTTTATTTCCATATGGCACACTATATTCATAACATTTTTAAATTCATTGAACGAAGGAGGTGTATCTGAAATCCAATTTCTAGTTATTATTTTCCTAGCCACTGCTAGAATAGACCATAACAAGGGAAGCTTAACCTTTTAACACTTTGAGGTACAGGTGTGTTGAATAATATAAGAGATTTAGAAATAATGAAATTATCTGTAAAAGAGCCTGCAAAAATTCATTAATTGACTTCCAGTATTCTTTCAATTTTATACAGTCATAAAACATATGAGCCCAGTCAGCATTAATTTCTACATTACATCTCTTACATAAATTATCTTTATTATTTATTTTATTCATCATCAAAGGTGTATAAAAAGGTCTATGTAAAAATTTCCATGTATAAAGTCTCCAGACAATGGAAGACGTAGTTCTATAAGCAGATTCCAATATATATTGTTTATCTTGTTGATTTGGTGGGTCCCCATTAATAGAAGTGAAATAATTCCAGTATGAATCTACACTGTAAAAAGTTTCTTGTCTGATAATTTTATGTATGTATGAAAGTTTACCTTTATCAGAAACTTTATGTTGTAAATTTAATATCAAGTAATCAATCAGTGTTGGAATAGATTCTTTAACTGTTATAGACATTAGATCTATTTTATTAATGAGATGTTGTCTAAAGGTCTGAACCTCTAACCAGCAAGTTTCTCTTAGATCAAATTCTTGTTTTAAGAAATCTAGATTTTTAACTTTATTATCAGATATCAACTGATACCAGTACTTTAGATCATTATCTATAGCTAAATGAGTTCCTTCAGAAGTAGATGACAAAAGCATACCCTGAGTATACATTATAGGGAATACAATAAAATGTCATTCCCTATACTTAGGGTGCATGAATATAAAGTTACGATAGCTAATAATAATATTTAATGGGTAACAAACCATATGTTTAGGTGTAATAGGTGAAGTACAAAATTCCTTTAGTAACCATAACATGGAGTTATTTACAATCATATTGTTATGTGTTAAGGAGATTTTCATGAAGTGCATACTAATTAGCTTCTAATAATCTTTCCATTTTGCGACATATGACTGATCTATTAATAAAGTAATAACATTTACAATAGAAGAGATAGTATATAAATTAAAGTCTGGAAAAGAAATATCCCCTTGAGACCAGCTATTAGTATGTTTCTTTAATGCAATCCTAGGTCTATTAGGTGCCCATAGGAAATTTAACATTAGTGTATTCAGTTTCTTGATAATTATTTTTGTAGGTGGAAGTATTATTGATTGTATTAAGTATAAAATCTTGGGGAATATTATCATTTTAATAATTGTAAGTCTCTCCTCCATAGTAAAAAACATATTATTCCAGGTATTAAAAAGATTTTGTATATTAAGAAAACAGGTATTATAATTATTATATATAATAGATTTAATATCTTTAGATAGTATTATACCTAAATAAGTTATCTGTCCTGAATTGGGTACATATTTAGTAAAATCACTAATGAGAATATTATTTCGTGTATATAGGTAGTATTTCAGTATTTTCTTCATTGAATATTAAACCAGAAATACTTTTAAAATTCATCATTTTATCAAATAGAGACTGCATAGAAGAATTAGATCCTGCTGATGTAATTAGAACATCATCTGCAAAAAGTTGAATTTTGGATGTTGTATTTTCATCTTTTTCAAAACCCTCTATGTCAGTACTGTTTCTGATCAAATTAGCCCAAGGCTCCATTACTAAAGTGAATAATAGTGGAGAAAGTGGACATCCTTGTTTTGTACCTTTAAGAATGGGTATTTTTGTGAAACATATGTTCCTACCTTAATATAAGCCAACGTTCCTTTGTATAAATGCTCAATTAGATTTACAAATGCATCTGAGAAGTTTGTGCACTTCATTAAGGTAAACAGATAGTCCCAACTTACTGAATCAAATGCTGAACTTATATCAAGACTAATAAGTGTTAAATCTTTCTTTTTCCTATTTGCAAAATCTATTAATGTTAAAGTTCTTCTTATATTATCAAAAGTATTTCTATTTACAATGAAGCCTGTCTGATCTATATCTATAATGCTGGGAATGATTGTCTTCAATCTATCAGCAAAAATACTCATAAACATTTTATAATTAACATTAAGTAATGAGATGGGCCGATAAGAAGTACATCTAGTTGGATCTTTATTAGGTTTTAAAATTGGCGAAATAAATGTATATTGCCAAGATGGGGGGTTATTAACTCAGTTTGGGCCAAAATAAAAACCTTAGGTATTAATGAATATGTACTTTTAGAAAAGATTTTATATATATCTGGTATAATACCATCATTACCGGGTGCTTTGTTTGATTTAAGCTTATTTATTTGTGTAATAACTTCTGTATATGAAATACTCTTGTCCAATAGTTTAATCTGTTGTTTATTAAGCTTTTTATTCATGTGTGTGGTTATAAACTCCTTTATTTTATCTTTAGGTTCCATGTTAATGTTATTATGGTTAATTTTGTGAAAGTGATTTCTAAATTCATCTAGTATTTCTGGTATACTAGAAACATTCTTCTTTTTCCTTAAAGAAAAGATTTCAGGTATCCAATATACATTAATTAAAGTGTAAGTCTTCCCATTAATTTGTATTGTAACCATACAAAACATTCCTTTGTCATCCTGATAAGACTTAATGGTTTTAGGAATGGGCATACTTGTATTCCATAAAATAGCCACTCCTCTTTTTTTCTGAGTGTGCTCTGAACTAACCAATACTGTATATTTGTTTGTGGCTAGTTTATCAATATCTTTTTTCAAGAGATGGGTTTCTTGCAGGAAGACTAAGTTGGCCTTATGTAAATTAATGTATCTTATTAGGCTTGCCCTTTACATGGATTATTCAATCCATTAATGTTTAAAGAAATTCCTTTTAAAGATGTCATTTGGCATTTTTAAAACTTAAGAATCTTATGATCAAAATAACAAATAACAAGATAAGTAATGTTACATCTCCTCCTTTAGGTGTACCTTTAAATATAGCTGTATTTATTGAATCTCTTATGGGATTTTGTATAGGATTCAATTTTGTTTGTAGTGACAATGAATGTACAAAATATATTGCGGATGTCAAAACTATATACAAATAACAATGAACAAGTGAAAATAATGTAAGGATTAAACCTTGCATCCAGCCTGGAGTTATAAACTCCAACTTAGAGTAGTATTTACCACTCAAGTTAACCCCCTACCCTAAGCAGCAGTACCCCAGCTATCCCCTTATCAATTTAATACTAGTTATATTTAACTGAGGTTAACAGTTTTCAATTCAATTATCTAGCAAGACAAGACTACACACTTGGTAAAACAGCATCATATAAACTAAAATAAACCTTTTTTTTAAAAAAACTGTTCATACTACTATATACATCTATGTAATATAAAACACTTGTATTCAAATAGCATTCAAATAATCTTGATGTTAGAAATCAAGAGGAGAGAAAAATAAGTTCTAACATTCATTTAAATCAAAAACTTTGGCTAATATGATTCAGACATTACATATATTAAGATGCATCTATTTTCTGTCATGTAAATGCAATTAACAGCTTCCAAAAAAAACCTTGAATTGCTTGTATATGAGCATTTACTCAAACTCATTATTGTCAATAGAATAAGATATTGTATTCATAGAAATTGTTATAAATCATACTGCATAGTTATGCAGATTCTCAGAAACACTTATATACATATATACATACACACACACACACACACACACACACACACACACACATATATATATATATATATATATATATATATACACACACACACACACACACACACACACACACACACACACACACACACACACATATATATATATATATATATATATATATATATATATATATATATATATATATATATATACACACATACACACACACACACACATACACACACACACACACACACACACACACACACACACACACACACACACACATATATATATATATATATATATACATACACACACACACACACACACATACACATATACATATATATATATATATATACATATGCATACACATACACACACACACACACATACACACACACACACACACACACACACACACACACACACACACACACACACACACACACACACACACACACACACACACACACACACACACACACACACACACATATATATATATATATATATATATATATGATCTCACTGAGTTGTGTCCTTGCTGAGCACTATCCTACTTGCTGTCCCTACAATAAATCTGTCTGCTTTATACAAAATAATGCACAGCAAACACATTTTAGTAACCAGATTTTACAACCATGTTATACTACTGCTTTAAAATATATCACATGACAATTTCTTCCAGAATAGAGTTATAAAATTATTTATGCTTGTCAATCAGATGAATTAAATGAGTTATAGTAATGTATATGTTTGGAACATAAGTTTTTAACACAGATTATTATGCTGCTGTTAAGTAGATTTTCAAAACACTTGAATAAATGTTTCATTTTCTATGCCTTCTAAAATAAGACATTTACTTACTACAAGAAACTGTATCATTTAAACTCATAACTGACATATTTTATGAATTATAACATAGATATTTAAGTAATTATATAAAATAACTCACATTTAGATGTTAAAGAGTTCATTTTCCTTCACATAGTCGCATTTGCATCATTTCTATTTCCTGGTAGAGTGTTATTCCTGAATCTGTGATGTGTCAGTGTGATATCTAGGTCAAAGGTTAGACTAACTGCTTTCAGCTTCTCTGTGAGAATTCTGAGAGTTGAAGCTTTTGAAGTAGCTCATGGACACTGTGCATGAAACAGCCCACATCCCAGATTGTCTCTCTTAACATTTTGGCGGGAAACTTATTAAAAACTAGTGACAAACATTCATTTAGCAGTGTAAATGCATCTAAACATGACAAAACCTTCACAATGTATTTTACAGGTTATTACAGCCTCTATGTAAGTGAATTAAGCCCCAAATTATTAATAAGTAATAAAACTCAATATTTTTGTCCCAACTCAATTTGTATGCAAATCTTATTATTTACTGTGTCTATATGATCAAAAGCATTTCTATATATTAATAAAGAAAAGAAAAAGAGAGTAGAAAATAAAAGGGTGTAAGGCAGAAATAAAAAAATGTAAGAGAAAACTATAAGAAGTATATACAATGGAATATTACTTACTGTTTATAGTAATAGAGTTAAAAATAAAACATATTATTTACTATTATTTAGTTCTAATTATTATTAGTTAAAGCATGACAGATTATTTACAAACAAGCATAAGCAGTATAATCAAGAAAGTATAATTAGGAATAGCATTTGAAGAACATATAAACTTTTTACAAGGAATAAATATGTTATTATTCTATTAATCATATTTTCATTACTCTTCTCTCCCTGCCCTCCCCCACCCTTTACCCACTACATAATCTAAATAGAATGTCATTGTTTAAACAAAGAAAAGAAGAAAAGGAGAAGAAAAAAAGATAAAGAAAAAATGTATCAAATTACTGACCTTACTTCTCCTTTTCAGAAAGAGAAACAAGTTGAATCATAGCTTGCCATTAAATCTTCAGATATTTTGACTGGTTATGAAACAAAACATTTCTTTGCACACAGAGAATAACTTTGATTAAATCTTTTTCAGAATATTTGTGGCTTTCTGGAAATGCAGGAACTATATTTAAAATATTAATAATGAAATAAAATGATGAGAGAAAAAAAAAACATAGAACAAATCATTTGTTTTTTAGTCTCTTCTTCTTCTCTGAAGTCTTCCATGAAGTTTCAGTTGCCAGTCTCTTTAATGAAGGACTAGCCCATTCCATTTCCTCTATTTTATCCCAAATCTTATTTTTTTTGATAAACAGTAAAGCAGAGTCTAAGTCATCGAAAATTTTAGGACCATCAGGAAGGAAGATTTTAAGCTTGGCAGGAAACAGAAGGTATGTTTTAAACTGTGCTTTTTTAAGCTCCCTTATTAGTGGCAGAAAAACTTTTCTTTTAGCTATTACCATGGAAGAATAGTCATTGTCAAAACACACAGTTGTCTCATTAATCTTAACAGGAGCTTTAGCCCAAGCAGATTTAAGAACCATCTCTTTATCAAAAGATGATAGAAATCTAACTATAACTGATCTAGGATATTTTTGTTAGAGTTAGTATTAGCTATAGATCTATGTGCTCTTCGATGCCAAAAGAGAATGCTTCTGGTAAGTCTAAAGTTTTAGGAGCCATGTTGTTAAAAAGAAGTAATATTGTTACCTTCAATATTTTCTGGCAGTCCAAAAATCCTAATGTTATTGCGCCTAGATCTATTTTCCAGGTCATCCAGCTTTGTTTGTAAATGTGTATTTTGTTTCAGCAGAAACTCAATGTTGATTTCCTCTTTTTGGATTCTATTTTCCATGTCATTCACAGCTTCTTCTATGCCTGTCATCTGGATCTTCTGTTGTTGCAGGTCTATATGTAACAAGTCTATTTGTTTTGTAGTTTTTGCTATGAAGGTGTCTATTTTAGTATCCATTTTATCCATCTTAGCAGTAAGTTGCTGGATTATAATTATCAGAGACTGAAGTTCTTTCTTGATGCTGGAGTCTTGAGAATTTGTCTTACTGGAACTCATTTCAGACTGATAAATTGACAGGAAAATTTCCAAAGTGATTTCTGACAGGAATATTGTTAAGATTTCCTTTCTTTTTTAGATATATTTCAAGAACTATATAAAACAAACATATTTAGAAAGAAAATTACTTCAAAAATTAATTTTTTAAGTAATTAATTCCTGTCAGTGTAATGAAACTGGTGGAGCTGAAGAAATCTGCTGCTATCCTGTGTTCATCCTTGGCCACGCCCCCCCCTTAAATTAATTCTGATAGCTACAAAGGTAAATTGTATCAATATCTACATCTATATCTATATCTATAGCTATATATCTAGCTCTATATGAGTGTGTGTGTGTGTGTGTGTGTGTGTGTGTGTGTGTGTGTGTATGTAAATGTAATAGATATTCTCCTTCATATATCTTTATTATACTTTATATCACTCCTATTAAATCAAATGTGGTTGTAGTACAAAGTACTGAATGGTATTTCATCAACATTGGATTTCTTGAATAAAATCAGTTGATTCCCAAATAGTTAACTGCTGAGCATAGCAGGAAAACAATCCACCTAGACTCATAATTGAGCCCGTTTTCTATTTCAGCAAAACGGGGCTTGGGTTTTTCCACTCTGCATTTGTGCTATTTAGGACGAAATTATGTAATTATTGAATCCTTTTACATCATTATACGATGCCTGTTTTCTAAATGATATAATAAAATCAATTATGCTCTTTACAAAGACTGACAAACATCTTTCAAATGTATTCAGTCATTTTATGTTCAATTCCATTTTTTCTAATCCTCTTTTTTATGATCTATGTGGTATATATGCGTCATTTGCCTCCCCTATTGGGAGCCTAGATTATAGCTGAAAAGGGTTGATTTGTCATCGGTATTTTGTGGTACTTTTGGATCAAAAACAATTGTAACCCTGACAGAGGAGGGAATATTGTAAAATAAGTTGTCGATACAGATGTTTCTGATAGGACAAGTATGTGCCAGGAGGAGCTTCCAGGTGTTTATTTATTTTATTATTTTATTTTATTAATCAGTTGATTCCCAAATAGTTAACCGCTGAGCATAGCAGGAAAACAATTTTAATAATAATAAATAAATAAGTTGTAGATACAGATGTTTCTGATAGGACAAGTATGTGCCAGGAGGAGCTTCCAGGTAAGCTTATATATGTCAGTTTGTAAGATTTGCTTGTAAAGTAAAATATTATATTAGCAGGAGTAGCAGCATAGACTTGGGCCTGTTGCACATACACATAGATAAGAGCAACAGTAGCCCCTAACATTGTTTCTGTGTAGAATAGTTTCCATGACTGTATTCCAATAAGTGTTTTGGAATTTGCAGACAAAACCTGCACTGCATCTACACGATTGCTTTATAGCTTGTTTAATAGCTCCTCCATCTTGGATTGGTTGATTAGCATACAGTTTAACTTCTTATGCAGTAATTAGCATGCCACTGTGTTTATCATATTTACATGGCTCTCCACACTCTGTAGAACTGCTTGTTTGTTTGTTTGTTTGTGTCTTTTGGCTTTTCCTGGTTAGGGGTTGCCACAGCGGAACTCCGGTCCGCTAATGATTGGCAGTTGATTTTTACGTACCGGCTTTCCAGGCCTGACGCACAACCTTCAACGAAGGTACGCCCATTCACGCATGTCTCCACATAGAAGACGCTCTAGCTGAGAATCGAACCGGACAGCGTCTTACTGTGAGGCGACAATGCTACTGCAGCACCACCACCATGGACACTCTGTAGAACTGCTTACTAAATATAAAACAGAGTGCTACCGTGTAAATGTTCTGATGCAAAGTGTACACAGTTTTAGTGCACCATGTAGGCTTTATTGAACAGCTCTGTTCCATTAATTTATCTGTTTCTATACAAAACAGGCTTCACACCATCACTGTGTTCCTTTATAACATTATTTATTTATTGACATTTGAGTACTGTGAAAGTCCAACTGGGTAATGGCCCATTTTCAGAGGAGGCCCAGGGAGAAAAGCTCTAAACTATTACAAATCATTTTAAGAACAATAATTTTGCTGTCTTTATTTATTTATTTTACATTTGTTTACTGAGGAAGTCCTACTGGACAGAGCTGTCCGTTTTCAGCGGAGGCCCGGGGAGAAAAGCTGCAGAACAATTGCTAACATACTATAATAAGACATTTACATGAGCATTGTGGTTTACATATTCAGATAATAACATGATTGCATAAGATATTTACATAAGCATAGAGATTTAGACATACAATTAAAAGTATGGCAGGCAGTAACATATGATGGTTGTTCATATAGTATGTTTAGTAGAGATAATCTTGAAGATGTACTGAAGATAAGACAAGAAAGGAAAACTAAAAAAGGAAGAAAATATAGACAAGTTCATATGAGGTGCATTGACATTTTAAGGGAAAGCTTTTCAACTTAGTCTATGGGAGAGTTAATGGGTATACATGGGACAGTGGGGAGTCATTAAAAATAATACAAAAAATAAATACAGTTTAAATAATTATACCAATTTAGACATAATATGAAAAAAATGGTTAAGAATGAAAACAAGTTATATTATAATGATTTAATAGTTAGATACATTTTTGTCAGTTTATGGAGAATTTAAAGGTAAGTTAGTGTAATACAAACAGAAACTGCAATACAAAGTGAGAGCAAAGCAGGCTTATGATATATTTAGAGAGACAGCCAGGGGAGAGAAATTGATAGAAGTAAGGAAGTATATTAAAGTTTATTTGACATATTGCGGAAGTATGAGGAATGTTTTATCTACATGTTTCTTCTTGTGAAGAAAAATCTGCTTTAAATAATTTCTATTGCACAGGTCACAACTCATCATCTGCAGTGTGTGTATGACTCTGTTTATACTTCTTCAGGGCTATGGCCACTGGTACGGTTTTAAGGATGTTTGCTTGGCTGCATTCTCAGGACCTTCCAGATGGTGTTAAAATGAGATTTTAAATTCTCCCTTGGAAAAAGATTTGTGCTTGTCCCCTCTGATGCAGACGTAATGAAAACGTAATGAAATGGGCAAGCTGATCCAGGGAATCTCTAAGATTTTTCAGCCCTCCTTTTCCAAATTGCCCAAGGGATTTTCTTTCTCCTTATCCAGTTTTGGTAAAAAACAGAATAAACAGTCTCAACAGAATTCAGGTAAACAGATGTTTAAGAAGAAGTGGCAAGATGGTTTCAAAAAGAAGTCTTAAACCTCCAAAAACCAAGGGCACTCCAATAAGTCTGAATGACTATTCAAGAGACCTTTTCTCTTTGACAACAGATTTGTTTCAGACAAATGGGTCCTGAAAATCATTCACCAGGGTTACAGATGGCAGTGGGAAGAAATTTCTCCTTTCCAGGAGATCATTCCTCACCATGACAGATTTATTATTTCTAACTGTTCTTCATCACATGATGCCTCAAGGATTGATAGAACAAGTTCTTCCTTCCCTGGTGTGGAAGGGGTTTTATTCAAGGATGTTCCTAATCTTAAAGGAAGAAAATTCTTGGAGACCAGCTCTGGATATCTTTTCCTAAACCTGTTTATGATAGTGCTCAAATTCAAAATTATGCCACCTCACAACCTGTTCCCTCTTTTTCTTCTTTCAAGTTTCCTGGTAACACTAGATGTAAAAGATGCTTATCATCACATTCCTATTCATCCAGACTTCAGGTGTTTCTTAAGGTTTTGTACATCTAGCTCACACTATCAGTTCTCTGCTTTACCCTTTGGACTATCCACTGTACCAGGAGTGTTCACAAAGTGTCTAGCTCAAGTTATAGCTTATTGCAGGCTACAGGATAGCCATATTTTTTCCATATTTAGATGACTTGATTATCTTTGCAGAGTCTTTTTCAAAATGTCAGGAATCTTTCTCTTGGATGAGAGATCTCTTTCACAAGCTGGGATTCCAAGATCACATTAAAAAGTCTTTCTTGACTCCTTCACACAGGATTGTGTTCCTGGGATGTCAACTAGACATCTCAGTTCAAACAGCTTTTCTTCCACAGGAAAAATAGATCTTAATTTAGAATGATTTTTTAAGGTTTTTGCACACAAACGTCCGTCACTGCACGGGAACACCTCAGGATTTTGGGTCTCATGGCATCTATGATTCTCATGATACCATTGGCAAGACTCCACACGAGAAAGATAAAGTGGTATCTCAAATATCTTAGGTCTTAGCATCAATACCCTTTATTTTTTCAGATCCCAATACTGGGGTTTGTCAGAAGAAAAATTACTTGGTAGAGATAGCAGATATCCTAAAATCAAGGTCTCCCTTTCTTCCTCCTTCTCCAATGCAGTCAGTCACCACAGATGCTTCAGACTTTGTATGGGGAGCAGTTTCAGGACAGATAAATAAGCAGGGAGTGTGTAACAACAAAGACCAGATATATATCAATCTCTCGCTCTCTTTATTTATATATATATATATATATATATATATATATATATATATATATATATGGGTCTACTACCATAGAGCGAAATTACACTATTTCGAAATACGATAGTAGTGTCCCACTAACGCGAAAGTGCACTTTTGCGAAAGTCACTAAGTCGAAAGGGACATTTCCTGCACTGTGGTGCGGTAGTGATGGACCTTAGGGTTAGGGCTTGGGTTAAGGATAGTGGATAGCTAGTAGGGCTATCCACTATTTTTAACCCAAGCCCTAACCCTAAAGTCCGTGACTACCGCACCACAGTACAGGAAATAGATCCATAACTACTGCTCAGTGGAGGAAATACAATTTCCTGCACTGTAGTGTGGTAGGCATGGACCTTAGGGTTAGGGCTTGGGTTAAGGATAGTAGATAGCCCTACTAGCTATCCACTATCCATTACCCAAGCCCTAACCCTTCGTTCGTTCTAGTGATTTTCACAAAATACACTTTCATTGAAGTGCACTTTCATGTTAGTGGGACACTATCATATTTCAAAATAGTGTAATTTCGATCTACGGTAGTAGACCCATATATATATATATATATATATATATATATATATATATATATATATATATATGTATATCTGTATATAAAACATACACACATCATATATACACATGCACTCATGTGTGTGTGTGAAAGTCTGTATAACCATGGTACACGTGTTTTTTTTTTACATATAGAGTTATAGATATAGGTATAGATACAGATTAGATATAGATAGATAGATAGATAGATAGATAGATAGATAGATAGATAGATAGATAGATAGATAGAGAGAGAGATAGACAGATATACACATACAGAGTCAGAGCTCTATTGGTCTGAGTAAATTTGTTAAAAAAGTCATCAACTCTTCTGCCCATCAACATAATAGCAGAGCAACACTTGTGCGAGACTGCATTAATAACAAGTTTGGGAAATGTTTCCTTTCCTCCTTAGTTTGTGATTTCAAAGTTGAAATATTAAATTGGCATGGCTGTGGACAGCGCAACAGAAAGCATATTTATTTGTATTGCATGCACCTAGCTTATTTTTTTGAGCACGCAGATTGGTTTGCCAATATGCTGTTGCCCTTTTTTACAAACCTTTTCGGCATCTAGATACTGAAAATATGATTAAATAGATAGATAGATAGATAGATAGATAGATAGATAGATAGATAGATAGACAGACAGATAGATAGATAGATAGATAGATAGATAGATAGATAGATAGATAGATAGATAGATAGATAGATAGACTCATATGTATAAATATGCATCCAGTTGCCCGAATTTGTTGATTTGTCATTTTTGTCTTCTTCTTGAATGCTGTCAATTTTGCAAGGTTCGTTGATTTATTTATTTTGTTTAGAAAGAACAGTTTTTTCAGTAGCAACTAAAACAGTTCCAGATGGCCACATATGTAACCATAAAATAAAGAGCATTATTTATCATCAGTCCTATGTAATAATGAATATAGATGATTATGATCACGTTATTATGTTTGAGAAATTTACCTTGAGTGCAGGTGAAACAGAGAGTTCTAAAAGTGCTTCTTGATATCCATTTCCAGGACATATACTGACTTGCTTATGATCTTAAAGTCTGTATTATAATCATTTGTGGAACATGAAGTCTTACCTGCTCCATGTTTTCCCAGTTAAAGAAAGAGGGGGGAAAAAAGTGTAGGAGATGCAACTGCTTTTTAAAATGTTAAAAACTTAACACTGACATGTATGTCTTCGTTGGACGTGTAGCTTTAGCTGTTAAAACTGTAGGAGCGTAAGGTATTTTATGACTTTGAAAACTGTAACACTCACCACTACCTCACTGATCGTGTCTACAATTGAAATGTATCTGATTCTTTAACATCTTTAATGTGCTCATTCAAGTCCACAGGGAACATGGTTTAGTACTTCTGGGTGGAGAAATAAGTTGAGACTCGGTGGTACAGAAAGTTACAGAATAGAGTTTATCACCTTAGTATCATTAGCTGCCATAGTCAAACAGTGCTCTGTGAAAGACAGGCCTCTAATGTGAGGGCCATGTGATGTAGACGTGTCTATAACATATCTGGTGTATAGAATTAAACCATTGGTGGTGTCCTGAGGCCACACTAGTGTTGTTGTGTTTCTTGCACATGGAGGTATGTAATGTATGCTCTTCTGATAGTCCATACTTGTATTTACTCAACCTTGTTTTGGATGAACTGTTTTTTTATCCTCCTCTGTATGCTAGGTACATCTAAAATTATATAGGAGTTTCCCACATGCCTTTCTCACAATAATCATCCTAATGTATGCTTTGCAACTCACATGAATTCAATGTTTATTATAAGGTAGATGATACCTTGTACCTGGAGTATTCCCATTACATGGACATGTCATTACAGGTCTGTCAGATGTACCTTTTGACAATATTACTGCAACAGATAGCTGGACATTTGATGTTCTAGATCATAATGTGAGATGACCAGCATATATAACACTCATGGAGATGTGTATAGGATAGGAACTTGTCACACTAAACCACAACTCTGACCTTTTTAGTAGTCCATTGCGTATACCAATTGCTGTATTTTGTCAGAATTAAAAAAAATGTATAGTGTACAATTGTTTTAATGCCTTGATTGTGCATGGAAAATTCAGCTTGGATAAGACCTCCAAACAAATTAAAAGAAGACAACAGACAAATAGTATCTCTTACAGAAAATTTAAGCTCAGTGGCTATTTCCAGTGGCAGAATCACAGGTGTGGACACAGATAAAAGTAACACTTCTAAAGCTAAATATTTCATAGCTTCATGTGTTAACGGCTTCATAGTTTCATACTAAGGTTATGCCTAAAGGAATTTCAAAAATTTAGACATTACACACCTTTGTATTGAGAGGATATTAGTTATCCCATTTAAGAAAATTATTTCCACATATCTCAGATGTGAATTTATAGTCGATCACCAAATAATCAACTCTTGTTTTGAAAGTAGGTAGGGTTTTACTTTTTAACTGTTAAGGGAATTTATACAAAATACATGGAATGTACCGGATTATGAATCTGCTGTGCCAGCAGGTGCTGTTTATCTCACAATGGAGGCTGGGGTCTTTGGCATAAGTGTTAGCTAGACCATTGGTCCTGCAAAAGGAGGTTGAACAGGATATGGATTTTCATTGCTCAAAAGGCTAAAGAGACGACCCCTCAGGAGTCAGTATGAGACAAAACAAAGTGATATAGCTTTTAGCAATTTTGGGTAACTTTGCCTGTGTAATACAGAAATACTTTGACCAGAAACCTTTGTTGTCTTTCAAGCTAGTTAAAGTGCCTAGCAAGGCACATTCCAAAATTATCAATTGTATTCAAGGATTGGTGTAATAAGGCAAGAGCACAGAGAGACAAAGATTCCATGGGACCTAGACAAGATGCTGTCACTGATCAGCTTAGCACCTGGGACATGGTGATGAAAAGAAAGGTTATCAGCATAAATAGCAAAGTCCTAGGCAATTGTAACTGTTTAGAGACAGGTACCAGCTATATAATAAGAGTAAAGAATGGTGAATTGTCCAAAGTTAATTACACCTTATTTCCTGGCATTTGAGGTGAGCTTCTGACTGACATTGACACACCAGGCATTGGTCTCTTCCTGGCTTTGATAGAGTACCTGAGTGCTTCAGGGGACTTTAAAATAGCACCCAGTTTAGCATCATCAACAAACTTAGTTAAACACAGTCTCTTGACATGCGCTTTTACTTATGAGAAGCAGACATCAATGACCAGGAGGCCTAGAAAGGAGCTCTTTGGAACTACACTGGAGATACTCCTCTGACATGAAGAGGTACCCCTTATATTAGCAGTGTTGCTTCTATCAAGGAGCCAGATGGCCAACCAATGGATTATATATGTATTATTCATGGATTTATACAGCATTTGAGATGGTGTCAAAGGTCTTGGCAAGGTCAACGTAAATATTATGGAATTTTAGATGCTCATTTAAGGCCTCAGTGACACCTTCAAAACAGTAAAATCCAAAATGGTTTGGAACCAAGCTATTAAGTCATCCATGCATTTTTAATCAGCCTATGAATTATACACTCCATAACTTAATAGACAGTACTTGTGAGGCTAAGAGAGCTATGGTTTCTGGGATCTGTTGAGGTGACACCCATGTCAGTTGTCACCAGTATGACCTTTCTATATTCTATATGGACATAACCCATTGGCAGACTTAGAAGTAAGAAGTTTAACAGGGATTTGGCTAAGTGGTACTTGACACTTCCTAGCAACTTTTCACATCTTCCAATAATTCAGAGAGATAATTAATCCCTTTGCAGTCAAAGAATGCAACACAGATGTTTTCTAACTGATTCTAATCAATAACTAAATTTTAACACCAAGAAAAAATAAAATAAAACAACAAAGTTTAAAGCAAAACAAACTGAACTAAATCAAAAGCAAAAGACAAGAAACAATATCCCTGGAATTCAGCAAGCCAAAATTTCGTGCAGGAGCAGGGTAGCCACTCCTGCATGGAATATGGCAGCCGAGCAATCCAGGAACGTGCCGTTTTGATGTGCATGAGAAGCCCTACACTGTTCCCGCATGGAAAGCCATGCAGTATGCTAATCAGTTCATTTGCAGGTGAAAAACATGCAACTGAGCTGAATTAGAAATTCAGGAAGCAGGCAGGTCTCTGTGCAGGAATAGTGTAGAGTGCAGAAATGTATTCGGCTACTAGCCAAATACTTTTCTGCAAAATACAAAACAAGGCATTGCAGCCTCAAAGAAAGCATGTATTCCCCTAATTAGGCATGCCAATGGCCAAATATATGGCCATTGGCATGGAAAATGAAATAAAATTTATAAAATAAAAGTTTGTTTTTTTTTTTGGCCGATCTCGGCTGTTTAAGCTTAGGGCAGTGCTGCACAAACAGGATCGTGGGGATAGAAAAATGGAAAAACACAAATATATGTTAAATCTGCATTTTGCCATTATAGTCAGTTTTATGCAGAATGAAAACAATACCAAGGAACAGTGGTTGCTAAGGGGAAAACTCAGTGTGAGTGCAGTAACTATGGTGTAAGGCAGTAGGGTAAGTTAATAAGGAGACTTATACTGAATCACAAATTTCTTCTAAGTGTCAGACTGCACATTACAGTGTAGGTGCTGAAACAGAGGCGTGTAAGAGTAGAGTTAGGTGACATCAAAAGGGGGTGTGTCATACTTACTGTAAGCACACTGGAGCTCTGTTGCCCAGGTTTGCGCTTAGGTAGGCACAGCTAAGTGAGGAGGTGTGTCCCAAAGAGCTTAGCTGTGCTTAGCTTAGCACAGAAACAGTAAGCGTGTTCACGTCCAGGGCAGAGCCTTTTCTTCAAAGCATTATTTACACTGGCTGAATGGGTTTGTGCAGAGCACCCTGGGGCTTAAACAGGAAGGATATAGGGAAAAAAGGAAATAGCAGAACAGGGGAAAGGCACTACAAAGCAGTAATATGAGACTCTGCAACTCCCTATGGGTCATTGAAAGCAACCAATACTACAGCTGGCAGGTAGCTGCATAGCTGAAAATCGGAGGAGATGTAACAAAGAAAGAAAAAGGGCAACAGCATAATAAAGGAGAAATGAAGTAGAAATCACTAATATGGGACTCTTCCAACCTATAATGGGCTACTGAAAGCACTCAACAATAGAGGTGGCAGGTGACTGCATAGCTGAAAATGGTAGGAGATGTAAGTTAAAAAAATTAGAAAAAGGGCAACAGCAGAATAAAGGCAATCATGCATACATTACCACTAATGCCTCTAACACTCACAGTGGTTAATTCAAAGCCATGAGTAATATAGATGGCAGCTGGAATGTATCATATACAGTCAATCACACAGGCAGCATCTGCAGCACACTAGTTTAACATTTGGAAGCACCTTACAGTCTGTCTTTTTCCCACAAACTCTGCACCATTGGTGTATACATGTGGGGGAATTTTAACTTGAAAAATGTTAGGGGCTGCCATTACTTTGATCCATCAGTATGTGCTGGAGGCTGGCAGTGGTAAGGAGGATAATGCTGACAACCACCCCGCACTAGGGGGAGGAGAAGAGTGCTGAAACCCATACTAGCTACAGGTACTTTCCAAAGACCTACTGTGGAATTCATGGGGGTCTCACAGACATCTGCATCTAGGGTACTCCACCAGTTCCTGGATGCCATGCTACCACATGCCGGTGAGCACATATACTTCCCCCACACCTGTGAGGAGTTGACCAGCAATATGCACCTCTTCCACCATGTAGCAGACTACTCAGAGGTATTGGGTGCAATAGACTGCACGCAGATCTACATCAAAGCACAACTCGGTGAGCAGGCTAGGGTCTACATAAACTGCAAGGGGTTCCCCTTCATCAACTGCCAGTTCATGTGCAATGCCCAGGGCATTATCATGAATGTGTGTGCTGGCAGCCTTTGAAACTATTTCGACTCCTACATCTGGCATTCCTCATAGCTGTATCAGGGATTTCCCAGAGTGGACATCCCGTATGGCCATCTGGTGGGGATGCTGGCTATGTACTGGAGCTGTAGATGATGACACCCATCAGAAATGCACACACACCCATGCAAGAATGCCATAATGAGACACATGCACAAACCAGGATCATTGTAGACCATGTGTTTGGAATGCTCAAGTCATGGCTCCACTGCTTAGACATATTTGGTGAAGCCTTCAGTACTCTCCAGAGACATGTGCACACATGTTCCTAGTATGAGCCATGCCACACAATATGATCCTGTGGAAACAGCTGCAGCAGGAACAGGATGGGGTAGGGCCACATAGCCCCCACCATTGCCAAGGTCCCCACAGGCATAGAGGGACTCAGGTGAGGAACCCACTGAGCCAGCTCCTGTAGGCAGACAGAGGCATACCCAGCATGCTCAGGCCTTGGCAAAGAGGCAATGCATAGCACACACACTGACACTGTAGGAACCCAGGGACTGACCTCTCTCTCTCTACTCACACACACAGTAAAAAGGGATGACACACACATCGTATAGGCAGTGTACTGTGTGCATCCAACATAGGCGGTCCTCAAGCACTGTACACACAACTGCCACAGGCACAAGGTAAATCAGTTGCCTTAATATATCAGTATGTTCTGCTAGCATATGTATGATATTGTTGCATGCATGCAAGGGAATGGGGAGAACTACTGGGAGAGCAGCAAACAACTGACAGCTATGTGGGAAACCAGGTAAGGCCTGCCCAATACTGGACTCCCAACACAATGCATTAGTACTCTAGGTGGAAAATCCCACAGCAGTATGTGTGCGGACAACTAACTGGGGGGGGGGTCATAGCTCACAGCCATGGATGTCAGTGTGGGGTCCCCCTCAGACGCTCACAGCAAGTCAGCTGTAGGAAAACAGAGAGAAATGTCTGGCAAAGCTCCACAAATAGCAGCAATGCTGAGTCACCCCCTACAGACCCACACAGTCATAGCACAGCAGGTCTCGCAGTTTTAGTAAAGCTCTGAAGGGTAACAAGACTGACATGCAAATGTATGCCATTACAATCTCACTTGTGCTCTTCACTGATATGCCTGTAGTCCCCAAGACTGGGCACAATAGTATGGTAAATGGAATCAAAATGTAAAGCAAATATCAGCACAGTCTCTGCAAATGTCTACAGTATACAGGTGTGCCCCCCATATACCCACAGAAATGCAGTAACATGTATGTTTGCAGGGAAATAGCACCATAACACAAATTGGTAGGGCTGTTGCAATACACATAACAACATGTTTCATGTGCTCCATATGCAGGGCTCAATGAGCTATGTCTATGTGTGGTCAATACTGTCAGGATCTGGCCAGCATGTCCTCCTGGCTGTCATCTTATTCTGCCCTAGGTACAGACTGTCTGTCACAGAGCCATGTGCAGATAACTGCAGTGTCAACGATTATGCATGTCAGTGATACCTATTGCTCTGCCACTAACATACTTGGAAGTCACAGTGCTATGTGGAATATACTGCACATATAATTGACTTCTTGAGGGCTGTGTAGTCAGCGTACTAGGGCTTTTGTGAATAATCATGCTTCTTGTTTCTGTTGGCAATGATCATTGTCAATGTGACTTTTTACCTTGTTTTATGTCTGCTTTTGTATATAATGGACATGTCTGCAACCTACAATGCAGTCTGTACCCAAACCCATAACCCCAAACCTCTGACAGCAACATATCTGAACAAGGGCAGAAGTAAATATGGGACAAAGGCACAACGATAGGCATGTGTTGTAAATATTTGCCCTGACATACTGAGAAAGTTGGTAGGGAGAGGGGTTTGCAGTAGCAGGAATTGTATGAAGGATATGTAGGTTGACACAGTAATGTCTGTCAATATTTTGTAACATCACTCTTCAATTATACTGAAATAACTTGCCATAAAAACACATGTTTATGCAGACTGGACAGAACCTCTAGCCAAACAGCTGGACAATGTGCCACAAAATGTACAGCAGAGAGGTATGGCCACACCAGGATATAACATCTCAGGTTACACAGATACCACAGAAGCAGAAGACCCCCAGCCAGTTTATCACCATGTTGCCGAACTATCACTCAACTGGCTGTAGCCACACCTCCCAACTGGCCTTGTTGGGCAAGAATGTACATAGCTGCCAGCATATCAGTCTACACATCAGATGACTAGTATTCCTCTGGTACAGCACTGTGATGATTTCAGGATGTCTGACACTAGGTAATGACACAACAAATTGCATGGTCAGAATAAAGGTATGTCAGAAAAGGTCTGCCAAAACAAACCATTACCCTGAGGAAAGTCTTCTGTACTCCTGAGAGGTATAGCTGTAGCACACAAAATCCTGGACCAGAGTGCACTTATCTCTGGAATGGAGTCCCATTCTAACTATACAAGGTCACACTGTGCATGCTCCTACACTTAGAGAATCACAGGACATGTTGGAACCTACATTGGTTATGACTGTACTATGTAGATATATCTGTGCATACAAACAGCTATTTACACCTTAACTGTCCCTACACAAACACATCAGACAAGATTACCCCCAGCTAGCTGTAGGTGGCCCAAATGGGATATATCTGCATCTGTCATGTGTGACACACAGGCATGCATATATGGCCAACAGATAACTATATATGTCAAACATACACACACATAGATGTGGAGAAGTGACAGACAGTGATAGACCGAGACACAGGGGGACACACACAGCAGTGTGGGTCACACACATGGGTACCCTGAATGGCAGACAGTGATGTCCTACTGTGGACAGTGGCATACTGGTTTTAAACAGTTGCATGTGCAACCATAAAAGGTGATCCCCATTGTGTAATAGTACTGAGGTTGAGGTGTTACTATCACATCACCTGCCTCTGTGTGTGTGTGTGTGTGTGTGTGTGTGTGTGTGTGTGTGTGTGTGTGTGTGTGTGTGTGTGTGTGTGTGTGTGTAGGTCTAAGTATTAGCAGACTGTTCCCACTCAGTACACATCACATTTGCCATCTGCACAAGATCTGCTGCTGTCAGTTACCTTACAAGTATCATTGGATACCTACTACCCCTATAAGCTCCGTAGTGCTTGTGATAACTGCATACCCCTATAGTACAATTAACTAGCTAGGCAGGAGTTCTAAACTCAATACTGGCAACTGTGTGGGTTTGACAGTCATGTGTGCAAGACTGAGGTAGTTGGGTGTTTGTAGGTGAAACAGTTTTATGCCATTACCACCCATGACTGCCCCACCTTATCAGTCCAGATGATGTCAGACCCTTATCTGCAACTTTGGCCAGCTATCAGCTCTGTAAGCTCAGTAGTGCATGTGATAAATGGTTAACACTGTAGTGCAAATAATTAGTTTGGCAGGGGTTCTACTCTTGTATCCAGCAAATGTGTCTGTGGGAGTGTATGTTTGTAGGCAGAATTATTTTTATATGTTTCCCACCCACTGCCCTAGCTTATCAGTCCTGCTGTCATTCTCCATATCAGTACCTTTGGCCAACTCTCAGCCCAGTAAGCTCTGTAGTGCATGCAATAACTGCATAACACTATGGTACAAATAACTAGTTAGGTAGGGGTTCTACTCTCACATCTGGCAAGTGTGTGTAAGCGTATTTGTTTTTTGGACAAAGTATTTTGATAAGTTTAACACCCACTGCCCTACTTTATCAGTCCTGCTGATGTCATTCCCTATATCAACATCTCTGGCCAGCTGTCAGCCCAGTAAGCTCTGTAGCGCATGCAATAACTGTGCAACATTATGGTACAAATAACTAGTTAGGTAGGGGTTCTACTTTCACATCTGGCAAGTGTGTGTGTAAGTGTGTCTGTTTGTGAGACAAAGTATTTTGATACGTTTAACACCAACTGCCCTACTTTATCAGTCCTGCTGATATCATTCCCTTTATAGGTTCATAAGTGTGTAGTAGGCTAATGGCCCAGGATCCTTTCCAAGCCTAGCACATAGAAGGGCCCTGCCATTGTGCCACCCAATGTTACTTCCCAGTGCCTGTATCAAGTAGAGCCACTGCAGTGATCCTTGGGTTGAACTGTCTATTACCCATCCACTCATCAAGATTTCTCTGGAACAGGGTCAGCTAAGTGCTCTGCATGACATGTATGGGAAGTGTATTCCAGGGCATGTGCAGCCTCTTGGTGAGGGACCTGTCCCACCAGCATGCTGTGGTGATTGTGGTACTGAGGTGGAGGTCTCTGCAGTGTGTGGTGTGGATGGATTTATATGTAGCATTTCTAAAACAGCTGGGTCATACGTGGCTTTGTAAGTCAAGCACAGATAGCTGCTAATTATGTGATATGACACAGACAATAGCTGGAGTCTCCTGAGTCTGTCTCTGTAAGATGTGTGTTTAATGCCTAGGAACCCCTTTGTGAGGTTCTTCTGTGGCCTCTCCAGCTGTTGCAGGTGTCTAAATTGGTACATGGCAAATGGGCCATAATACTTGATGAGTGGTCTATGAGGGAACAGTAGACAGAGATCATTACCTCTGCCTTCCTGTATGCAAAACCCTTGGTAATTCAATGTGCCATATAGAAGGACTCCCTGACCACAGTGGCAATGTGGTGCTTGAAGGAGAAGTTACTGTCAACCTGTGTCTACAGATCTCTTATAATTTTATTTATTTATTTTACATTTGTTAACCGGGATGGTCCGACTAGATACATGTCCTTTTTCAGCGGAGGCCCGGGGAGAAAAGCTCCAACAGAGTTACATTGATAATTAGGTACAGTAAATGAGCTGAAAGAGCTTAACAAAAACATAGGCAATTTACATACAAGTACAAGACTGCCATTACTATTTCTGAGATTACTACAAATGTAACATTAATAACATATTAGCAAGGACGGCAGGCACTATAATGACATAGAGTTAGACAGGATACATATTTCTTTATCACAGTATACAAAGTACTTATCATCTTAGCTAGTTGTTTATGTTTTAGTTAATGGCACAGAGCTAGTCTGGGTTTGAGCAAGGACATAGCCAGTGTGACTTGAAGTGGAGTTTTAGACTATTTTTGAATTGACTTAGAGAAGTTGCAAGCATGATGTTATTTGAGAGAGAGTTCCATATTTTACCAGTGGTGTTGGCAAATAGCGTCACCACCTAGGTTGAGAGATTTAGTTGTTTGGACAAGGAGTCTGTTTGCTGAGCGAAGGCAGCTTAGATTGGAGTAGGGAGTCATTAAGTTTTTTAGTGCTGGGGTATTCTCAGGTTGTTTAAGGATTTTGAAGGCCTCTATGAGTTGGGACTGGTGAAGAAGGTGTGGGAATTCTATCCATCCAAGCTTTTTCAGGTTAGTACAGTGGTGTGTTCTGTAGGGTAGGCCTGTAATGAACCTGGCAATGTGATTATAGCAGGATGAGAGCTTGGCCAGATAAGATTTGTTAAGGTGAGTGAGGACAGGAGAGGCATATAGTAGGGTAGAGAGAAGTTGTGAACGGGCTGTGGCTGCCCTGGCATTCGGGGTAAGGAAGGCTTTAATTCTATATAGGGTCCCAAGTTTCTTGTTGACTGACTTAATGGCTTGGTTGATATGTATATCAAATCTGAGTTTATTGTCAATGTTTACTCCTAATAGCTTTGTATAGGTGTCTGGGGAGATGACGGTCCCATTATTGGATTTTATAGTGAAGTTTTCAGTCGGAGATCTATTGGTTGGGTAGAAGAGAAGTAACTTGGTTTTGTTTGGATGTAAGATTAGGAGATGGTTGGCAAGCCAGTTTTCGACTTTGGTGAAGCTATGTTGGGTGGTAGTTAGTAGATTTGCAAGAGAGGCATTGGAACATATTATAGTCGAGTCATCTGCATATTGAATGCAGGTGGCTTCAGGGATGACTGTTTGGATGTCATTTATGAAGACTGAAAAGAGGAGAGGTCCTAATATGGAACCTTGAGGAACTCCTATGGTATTTGGTAGTAGGCAGGAGAGCTTGTTTTGCCACATTACTGCTTGTTGTCTCCCAGTGAGGTAAGCTTGAAACCAGTCAAGGGCTGGAGTATCTAGATACAGGGTTTTTAAAGTATATAGAAGTAACTGATGGTTTACCATATCAAGGCTTCGATAGGTCCAGGAAGAGAGCAGAGGATATTTTTTTATTATTCCGGTTAAGATTAATGTTTTCAGTAAAAGAGAGGAGGGCAGTGTTTGTACTATGATGGGGTCTGAATCGATGTTGAGAGTCTGTGAGTAGTTTATTTTGGGTTAGATAGAGCATTAGTTGGTTGTGCATGCACTTTTCCATAATTTTGGCAAGTGGTGATAGTATGGCTATAGGTCTATAGTTGGATAGTTCTGTGGATGAACCTCCTTTGTGGAGTGGAATAACATAGGATATTTTCCAAATTGAGGGGATTGAGGCCTCGGTTATGGTTCTGTTAATTAGGATTGAGATAGGGTAGGCTACGACATCTGCAGCAATTTGCAGGTATTCAGCCAGCTGAAGATCGGCTGAAAGGGTGGTTGGCTTCAGTTTTTTCAAAAGGGATCTGATAAAGGATGTGGACACTGGCTGGAAGTTAAAAGAGAGTGGTGAGTCGAGTATAGTGTTTACAGAAGTGTGGGGAGGAGAAAGTTGGTTAGCTAATGACTGGATGGTTTCTGTGAAGAAAGTATTGAATTAATTGGCTATATCTTCTTGGCTCTTGTCAGATAATGTTCCTGGGGTCAGAGTAGTGGATTTGCCTGGTTGGAGAAGTTTATTTATGCCTGCCCAGTACTTTTGAGGGTTATTCTGATGTTTATGTTGCAGATTGTAAAAGTAATTTTTCTTATCTAGTATGATGGCTTTTTTAGTCTCATTTCTAAGTTGTTGGAATTTGATACGATCTAGGGGTAGTTTGGTAGTGCGCCATTTATCCCACACTTTGTCTCTAGTTGTTATTTTGGTTTTGGTGTCTGTTGTTAGCCAGGGTGCTGGTTGAGTTTTAATTCTTATTGAGCATTTAGGGGCATGCGAGTCAAGTATAGTAAGGAATGAATTGTTAAATGATGACACTGCCTCATCAAGGGGAAGGAACTTTAGTTTTGTCCAGTTACATGATTTAAGTTCAAGTTGAAATTTAGTTGGGTCAAAGTTTTTCTTGGATCTGATAGACCTATAAATAGGTAAGCTTGTACAATTAATTTTGTCTTTCATGATGTATGTGAGCAGGTGATCACTAAGATCATTAGGGAGAGTTCCAGACATATAGTTCTGGGGATGACTGTTGGTGAGTATCCAGTCTAGTATACTCTCTTTTTGGTTATTGTTACCTATACGTGTGGTAGATGATATTATCTGAGAGAATCCATGTAGGTTAACAGGGATGGGGTTGGACTGTGCTGTGCATTGGTTCCAGTCAATATTAACATCGCCCAGGACAATGGTTTCTTGAGGGTAGTTGTTGGCTATCCAATGTAGAATGACCTCTAGTGTTTCTACATTGTTCCCAGGGGGAATATAGGTGACAATTAGGTTAATGCCCTTATGATTATTTAGTAGAATTTTTAGAGCCAGTATTTCAGCGTTAGAGACCTGGGGTGGTTGTATAGGGTTAGTTATGATGTTAAGTGTGCTATTATATAAGACGGCTATTCCACCTCCTCTTTTCTTTACTCTAGCTGCCCTAAGTATATTGTAACCAGGAGGCAGGATCTCATTGTCTTTGGTTGATGGCCGGAGCCATGTTTCAGATAGACACATTATGTTGGGGAGGTATGTGGCTAGTACAGCATGCAGGCTATGTATCTTATTGTTTAGGCTTCTAATGTTTAAGTGGCATATTAGGAGGGAGTTGACCAGTCGGTGGGAGAGTGGTGGGCTGGTAGGATTTTGAGTTAAGGTTGGGCCTGGATTAGGATGGATGTCCCCATCTTTGGTTATGTTTTTTCTTAGATTCGCTAGTAGTGTAATAACTTTAAATAGTAGTTTTAGTTCATATTTGGATTTTGGTGTTGATTGGAGTGTTTTTTTTTAGAAGCAAGTGGTTGGAATTTATAATTTTTGGGGTAGTGTAGTAGTGGGCAAGTCCCACAGTCAGTGGAGGTAGGGGAGTCTTGGTTTGGCATTTTGGATAAGAGAAACCTACGAATGTGAGATTTTCATAGCTAGTAAGAAAGTATGGCAGAATTAAGAGTGGTAAGATAAGAGGAAGGAGTTTATAATTATTTATAGACATGTTATATGTCATCAATGGGTGGGGTCAATGTGCTTCAGAGGAATAGTAGTGGTTAAACAGTAAAGTGGTGGGGGGGGGAATTGGAGAGGAAGTTGTGTAGGTTGGAGAGGAAATAGGGATGTGGCCTAGTGGCTGTAAATGTAGACACAGTGGGGGCGGGTGGGATAAGGGGGCAGGGAGGGGAGCGAAGCGAGCCCGAGCATGCTTACATTGTTCATTGGAATCCCATCAGTGTGGTACTTAGTGGGAACTGGGTGTTTTACCAAAGGGGATGATGATGCATGTTGTGGTGTTAAGCTTATGGAAATGGATTCCACACAGCTCATTGGTCTCAGTGAGGCCTTTATGTAGGATGTCTGCATCACTTGTGGAGTTAATGATAGTTCCCAGCTTGCAGTCCTTTGTGAACTTGCTCAGCCAGAGTTCTTCTGTGCTGGGCTGGATTCCTAAGAAGTAGATGCTGGACAGGACACTACCCAGTACTGATCCCTGTGGGACTTCACTTGTGACTGCTTGCCAGTCTGACTTGGAGTTTGCCACTGTCACACTGTGTGTTCTGTGAACCAATTTGCAAACCACCCACTGATATAGGGGCTGATGCCTAGTTTGCTGGGTTTATCAATAATTCCTGATTGAGTAATGGTATCAAAAGCCTTGGCCAGATTTATGTAGCCTGTATGGAGTGCCTTACTGTCATACACAGCCCTGGTGAGTCACTCAAAGATTTCGACCAGGTTGAGCAGGCACGATCTGTCATTCACAAAGCCAAATGGTGTTGGGTCCAGAGTTAGGAGATCATCTATATCTTGGTAAATCAGGTCCCTGAGGATGCAGTCCATACCCATACATAGCAGACTTGTCAGGCTAATGGACCAATAATCCCCAGGGTTTGTAGATGCTAACCCTTTATGGAGAGGGATGACTGCAACAGTGTGCCATTTTGGAGGGACAAAGCTTGAGGTGAGGCTGTGACTGACCAGGGCACACAGATGTAGTGCCAGGTTTCTTTGTATGTCATGTAGAACACAACCACATATATGTTGAGGTCCCATCCAAGCTGTATTCTTGCCTGTGGACAATGTAGGTCTACCTGACCTGCAGTAATGCTGGGTGCCTGGCATTAATCTGCCATTGTGATTGTTCCTCAGAGGGAGAGAGGGGCAAAGCTGGCACTGAATGTGTTGGCAGCACTGTTGGCAAGACTGTGGCCAATATCTGTTGTCTCAGGACAGGAGGTAGCATTGTGCAGTAACTCACAGCACTTGTGTTTATTGCTGTGGAGGTTGTTGATATAACTGTCAAAGGCTTTTGTGATTGTTGTCAGTGTCTGCTGCAATTCTGCCTTCATAGCTGCCTGTAGGTGATGCCATGAGGGATCTCAAGTTATGTTTGAGGATAATAAGGATTTTCACACATTTTGGGACACCACCTTTTTCTGCAACAGTGTCCTCCTTCTGTTGTACACTTTAGTAATGCTAGGGGACCATCACATTGGCTTCCAGTATTTGGAGGACAATGTCTGGGTTCTGTTGGCTATGGCTAGTAGTATGTATTCATGTACATGTTTGCACAGTGCATATGTGTATGATTTGACAGTTGTGCAGCTTTTTCCCATTGATATGGGTGCAGTGAAGTCATCCAGCCATGTTTTTATGACTGCAAAGTCAGATTTGGAGAGGTTTTGCAAGGCGGTTACCTTTGCGGAGAGTGTGGGTGAGATGTTGAGTTTAATGTTGATTGCAACATGTCTGGATCTGACCAGGTAGAGATTGACAACTGTGGTTTAGCAACAGTCACATATGTAAGTAATCAACACAAGTCAAGGTTGTTGCATCCTCTACTGGGGTCAGTATGAGCTGGTCCCGGGCATTGGAACTGATGAATTCCAGGAAGTGTTAGCCCAGTTTACTGATGCTTGACTACTTTCCCTTAATGATGGAGGGGTAGTTGAAGTCTCCTACTATGTCAGTGTTGGGTTGGACTTTCATAGATGACAGGATGTTGAGGAATGTGCATTGACAGTCTAGGGGCATAGATGGGATCCCATAGCAGGCTGTGGTCTGGATTGCACTATTACAAAAAGTCAGTTGTACCTGAAATATCTCAGATGCATTATGCTGGGATACTAGTCTGGAGGTGTGCATATCCATTATGAATATGGAGACAATACCACCTGTGGAGGTGTGATCTATGTCTTGGGACTGACAGCTGTGGAATGTGTCATAGCCTGCTAGTGCAGGGCTGCTGTCTGCTGCTGTGAACCACCTCTCTGTTACAGCACAAATGTCAATGTCCTCCACTCTGATGAGTGCTTTGTATGACTGCATCTTGACAGTTAGATGTCTACAGTTGAGCAGTATGACCATCAGGTTGCATACATATCTAGCTGTTACTGTGGTAATTTGATTTGGAACACTGCCTAATAATGCACTATATGGGTGGCAAGACATTTAGCCAGTACCTGGAAACCCAGGGCTGACAGATTTAGGACATCTCTGGCAAGGCATTGAGGTTTGTCAATCATACTATCCCAAGCAGAGAGATACTGGAATCCCTGAGAATGACACACAACACGTAAGGCAATGTTGCAGTTAATCATCTGTTGATAGTACTGCAGCATCAGTCTGGGTGACAGCAGTATACTGCTTAGGGCTATTGTCACGCCTGCCTAGACCACATAATCTGAGAGTTCTACCGTTTCTCTTGTCATGTACTCCAAGGAGGTGTGTATCAGGTCATTCACACCCACATGGATGATGACAGACTGATGCTTGTAGTTGTTGTGGAGTGTCCTGACTGGTTGTGTCATGTGTTGGATGCTGGCATTTGATACACATTTGGCTGTTACCTCCTCCATAGTCAAATTAGTGAGTGGGACATCTGTGTGCCTCAGTATTGAGTCACCCATAGTCACTGTATTGTGCAAGGTGGTTAGCCTTAGGAGCTTAGGTTGAGGAGCACACTGTGTAGGTGACATATGTGTCCTTTGGCATGTGCTATGTCATGGTGTCTGCATGGGTGTCTGTCATGCTGGTCTGTGCTGTTTGGGTAAATGTCCATTGGGTAACTCTGTGAAGGTGGGTGTGTGGTTTTTCACTGTATGTCAAGGCTGTCATAGTGGGTGTTGTGGCGAGCTATGTGTTACACATGGTGTGGTGCAGGTGTTGATCTTATCTTCTCAATCAGCTAGTCCAGTCTTTGCTGGAGAGTGCATATTTCCACGTTTGGTGATATAGGGGTAACTCTCACAGGTCTGTTTGGAGTTTAGAGGAGAGGGTTGTCTGTGTACATGAGGCAGTTGCAACAGTGCCTCAAAATGGACTAGTGCACCAGGTTAATGGGTGAAAGCACAGAAAACCACACTTCAATCATGCCAGGAGGGGTGGTCATAACTAGCAAGTACTGGGGCTAACTCTGTGATGAACGAGTACTGCTGATGGCTCCCAGGTGTGATACACTTACTGATACAATAACCTGTTGAAGTGCAAAGCTATAATGCTATTTGAACTGCAAGACAGAAAGAACTAGCAAGATGTAAGGGAGAAACTGTAGGCAGATTTCTTCCATATGTAATACTTTACCTCAGCTGTGCAGTTATCAGCACCTTTGGCCAGTTGTAAGTCTAGTAAGTTCTGTAGTGTGTGCGGTAAATGTGTAGCACTATGGTACAAATAACTACATAGGCAGGATTGCTAATCTCAATACTGGCAAGTGTGTGTGTGTGTGTGTATGTGTGTGTGTGTGTGTGTGTGTGTGTGTGTGTGTGTGTGTGTGTGTGTGTGTGTGTGTGTGTGTGCATGTGTATATGTGTGTGTGTGTGTGTGTGTGTGTGTGTGTGTGTGTGTGTGTGTGTGTGTGTGTGTGTGTGTGTGTGTGTGTGTGTGTGTGAATCATGTACTGTGTGGGTTATACCATTTTTGACTTGTGTACTACCCTTTACAGTTCCCCTCACCTCAATTTAGTAATACTGTTGATGTCATTAACCTTAGAAGTACCTTTGGATTAGGTGAAATTGTATAACTTCTATGGCATGTCTGATAACTGCGTAACACTCTAGTAGAAATAACTAGATAGGCAGGAGTTCTAATCCTAATGCTGGCAACTCTTTGTGTGAGAATCATGTAGAGTGTGGGTTATACCATTTTCGACTAGTGTACCACCCTTTACACTTCCCCTTACCCCAATTGAGTAGTCCTGTTGATGTCAGTCACCTTATTTGCTAGTAATTACAGGTGTGGGGGTAGCCACATTCTTTGATTTCCTGTCCTTGCCTAGTTAAGTGGTGCATTTGTGAAATATTTCTGCTTAAAAACCTCAGCTTTGGCCGGCTAACAACTTGGTTATATTCAACTGGACGTATAAGAGAATTTAAGTACCTTTATCTGCACTTTTTTTTTAAAAAAAAAATACAGTATTTAATTTGATTTAGACTGTGTTGAAGGAATATTAACTGAACTGGCAGTCTTTCTGCTCTTCAGTTATTCACACCCGCCCTCCCTGGTTTTGTTTTGGTGTTAATCTTTGTGGCCTTGAAACTGCCCGCCCCTCAGCCTGCCTCTGGGCTCATCTCATTTGCTCACTCAACTGAGTGCAGTGAGATCATATTCTGATTTCAGGCACTCCTACTGTGTACAAAGAGAGCATCTGGGAATCAGACAAAAAAAAATTAAGCTCATTTCCTGCCTTTCCTGTTAAGTGGTATAGACTATTTGTAGGCTTCTGAGCCCCCAAGCCCTTCTGTGTTTGAAGGAAGCCTTCTAGCTTGTTTTTTTTTTCTTATAACTAGCCAGTTTTCTAGTTTCAGCTCTCAAATCTGTTTCTTTGATCTCAGCACTTGTTCAGAAAAAAAAAATTTCATCTGCTTTTACTGTACTTGTGTTTCTACCTACTTCATTTTACTTTTGCATCATCTTAAAAATACTCAATTGTATTTATTACTGCTTGGTGTAACTTATTCTAAGCCTTTTGGTTTAAACACTTGGGCTTCGGACCAGTTTGTTTTGCACTGAGAGGGTTTGTGGTCTGCACTGTTGTGGCAGAACAGGTAGCTTACATCCTTCTAGGTTGGGAACTGCTGATTGAGGGCTCAGTGTCTGTTATTCTAAAAGTGTATTAATTCTGGTTTAAGCACTTGGGCTTTCAGGCCAGTTATTTTACATTAAGAGGGTTCGTGGTCTGCACTCTTGTGGGAGGAGAGGCTGGACTCTGCCCTTCTGAGCTGGCAATTTCTGGTTAAAGGCTTATAGTGCATGCATATCTGAACTGCTTCTTACTGAAGTTGGTGCACCTTGTTTGCTGTGGCATAGACTGGATTCGGGCCTGCTGGATCTAGTGTTGTTTGTGTAACTTGAGCACTAATCCAGACATTCTCTAAAGTATTCAATTGCATTTATTACTGCTTGGTTGTAACTTGATTAAAGTGTAGCTATCATTCTAAGTCTTTTGGATTAAGCACTTGGGCTTCAGACCAGTTGTTTTACATTAGGAAGGTTTGTGGCAAGCACTGTGGTGGCAGGACAGGTAGCTTTCATCCTTCTAAGTTGGGAACTGCTGATTGAGAGCCCAGTGTCCAAGTGTATTAGTTCTGGTTTAGGCACTTGGTCTTCAGGCCAGTTATTTTACATTAAGAAGGTTCGTGGTCTGCACTCTTGTGGGAGAAGAGGCTGGACTCTGCCCTTCCGAGCTGGGAATTTTTGGTTAAAGGTTTATAGTGCCTGAATATTTGAACTGTATCTTACTGAAATTGGTACACCTTGTTTGCTCCAGCATAGACTAGATCCAGGCCTGCTGAATCTAGCTTTCTTTATATGCTTGTTGTTTGTTTGCTTGTTATTTCCCTGGAAGCTAATTCCACCTAATACGCGGCTTCTCAGTGCTTCTGTGGATCACTAGTGATATCTGCATTGCTTACTGCACTTATTTCCTTGTTTCACTTGAAAGAAAGTTACTGTTTGTCGTTTTTGCATTTAGTTACTTGTAACACATTGCACTCAAGTTACCTGGCACTTGCTCACTAAAGCAATTATATAAGTCAGCACTAAAAATTAAAAGCACTACACCCTCACTCCCCACTGGCCCTTGTTTTCAATTATTAAGGAATTCCCAATATTATTCTAGCATGTCCAAAGGTCAGTTGTCAATCTCCTCTCCGGTCCAGCTGGTGAATCTGGGAATCTTGAGGCAATGTTATAACTGCCTCATGTACACAGACAATCCTCTCCTCCTCCCACATAACACAAATACTTGTGAGAGATGCAGCTATTTAGCCAAACTGGAGGCTGAGCTCTCTCAACTCAGGACTGGCAAGACCAGACAGGAGGAGAAGGCAACTACACACACCACAAAACCAGCCTCACATAATGCTACTACACCACTGAATCAAACACATAAACACACAAAGACATACTCGGAGGCTCTGAGTAAAACTTTACCTAAACAGCAGAGGCCTCCAAAGCAGACATTATAACAACTGCTACCTCAAGACACCCCACAAGCAACACATAAACCACAAAAGCAGTGTGCAAAGCAGTCACAGCCCTTAAAGCCAAATACAACACCAAACATACTTGTCATAGGTGACTCCATAGTCAGACACACTGACGTCCCACTCACCAGGCTGAACAAGGAGAGGGTCACAGTAAGCTGCCTATCGGGCGCTAGAATCCGCCACATAACACAAGCACTCGGGTCACTCCATGGCAAGTACAAATATGACACAGTCATTGTCCATGCTGGTGTGAACGACCTGAGACGCACCTCCCTGGACTACATGAAAAGAGACATAGAGGAGCTCTCTGATTATGTAGCCCAGGCAGGTATGACCCTAACCCTGAGCAGTATCCTTCCTTCACCAAGAATGATGCCACAATATAGAGACAAGATGATCAGCTTTAACAATTGGCTTAATGTCTGGTGTCATTCAAATGGGATCCAGTGTCTGTCTGCCTGGGATGACATGCTTGACAAGCCACGCTGCTCGCAAGGGACGGCTTGCACCTGTCACCCTGGGATTCCGGATATTGGCTAAGGCTCTTGCCACCCCATAGTGCCTTTTTAGGCAAGGCTCAAATTCTAAACCTACCACCCTAGAAAACAAAAATGGGAAGAAACTGAGGGTAATGCTGCTCAATGCCAGAAGTCTAAATCTCAAAATGCACGCACTCAAGGCCCTTCTCAGTATGGAGAACATCGATGTCTGTGCTGTAACTGAAACCTGGTTCAAGGCTCCTGAGAGCACCCCGGCACTATCAGGTTTTACCTCATATCATGCGTTCCGCCCCAAAACCCAGACCACACCACAAAAGGAGGGGGTGTATCCATATTCATAAAGGATACCCACACCTCCAGGTTGGTGGCAATGCACGAAGCATCGGAAACCATCCAGGTGCAACTAACCATAGGCAAAACTGCTCTACAAATTGTAGCATGCTACAGGCCACCCTCTCAAACTCAGGAACCCCACACAGCCTTCCTGAAGACACTGGAGGGTATAAATGTATCTCCAAACACCATCATATTGGGTGACTTCAACTACCCGAATATAGACTGGGAACATTACTCAAGCCCTAACTTTCTAGCCCAACGGTTCCTGGAGTTCATAAATTCAAATGCCATGGAACAGCTAGTCACTGTTCCCACGAGAGGAGAAAATATACTAGATCTCATTATCACAAACATGGGGACAAAATGCTCCACACCGGAAGTATATCCCTCATTGGTGAGATCTGATCATAAACTAATCTCACTGGAAATCTATATCCCGCCCCCACCCCAAACAAAAAAGACCACAGTGAAGAACTTCTCTAAAGCAAACTTCACACTACTCAAGACTGGTGTGGTATCCTTCAAGGCCCCTGAGACAGTGGAAACCACAACCCAAGCTGTGGAAGCCCTTACAAATGCATTCTATGAACACCTCCAGGACTGCATGGATCAGGCAATCCCAAATAAAACAAAGACTCTTTCCACAAAGGGCAAACGTCCAGTCTGGTGGACCCCAGCCATTAACAAACTTTACAATAAGAGGAGAAAGCTATTACATGATAGAACAAAATCCATAAAAGGGAAGTCACCCCTGATCATTATTAGTAAAAAAATACGAGCACTCATAAAATCAACTAAGGCCAATTTTGAGAGAAAAATTGCCATGGATTCAAAGGACAATCATAAGGCCTTTTACAGCTATGTTAGGAACCTGGATGGAAACTCCCAGATATGCTCAGAATTAGTCCAAAATGATACAAAAATCACTGAACCCACAGACATTGCCAACATACTGGCAGACAGGTTCAGTGCAAACTTCACCCCCCCCCCTAAAGGAGAGATAACTATCCCAGCGGAGTGTAGCCTCCCAGACATCTCAAATGCGCAGGTGAAAGCTGCTCCCTCTAAAGCTAAAAACACAGCATCAATGGGACCGGATGGTGTCCCCGGCTGTGTGCTACATGAGCTAAATGAGGAATTAAACCCGCACATAAGGCAGCTGTTTAATCTCAGCCTTACCATAGGATACGTGCCAAAGCAGTGGCATACGGCAACTGTGGTCCCACTCCACAAAGGCGGTGCCTCTATGGACCCTGGTAATTACCGCATAAGCTTAACAAGTCTAGTCTGCAAAGCTATGGAGAGGATCATAATGGAGCTCATAAACAAAGATATAGGGGACTTGCAGACATTGGACCCGACCCAGTTTGGCTTCGTCAAGGGAAGATCATGCCTTTTGAACTTGGTCGACTTCTTCGAAACAGTCACCAAGGCCATTGATGAGTGAAAGGCAGTCCATACAGCCTACCTTGACCTTGCAAAGGCTTTCGACACAATACCCCACTCGGGTATTGTAGAAAAACTTACCAGCTTAAATGTAAACCCATATGTCACAAGATGGGTTGCAAACTGGCTTAAGGACAGAACCCACAGGGTTAGAGTTGCTGGCGCTATGTCAGACTCCAAGCCGGTCACAAGTGGTGTCCCACAGGGCTCGGTCCTTGGCCCCTATTCTTCGGCATCTACTTCTCAGAAGTACAGGCCAACATGGGAGGACTTTGGCTGACAAAGTTTGCAGACGACTGCAAACTGGCGCCATAGTGGAAAGTGCATCGGACACAGATATCCTTCAGAAGGGACTCACGGAAACAGATAGCTGGTGCCAGAGCCATGGCCTGAAGTTAAACGCCAAAAAATGTATAGTCATACCCTTCGGGAAAAACAAGGTAACCCCAAGCTACCATATAGGTGGCAATCCACTAAGCACAGAAGAGGTTATCAGGGACCTGGGGACCCAGGTTGACAGTGGCCTTTCTTTGACACTCACGTTGCTAAAGTGGTTAGAAAGACCTTCTACATTGCCCACCTGATCATGAAGGGATTCACATCCAGATCTAGTGAGGTCATTGTTCCCCTGTACTCTTCACTTATCAGACCAATGATTGAGTACAATGCCCCATTCGGGATGTATCTCGCCCGACATCTGCAGCAATTGGAGAGACCCAAAAAGTTTCTCACCAAAAGGATAAAGGGACTCCAAAATCTGTCATATGCTGCCAGATTGAAGAAACTCCAGCTCTATGCAGTCGCATACCGTCTGCTCAGAGGTGACATGTGCCTGACATACAAGGCCATGTCCAACCCAGAATTAATGGACATGCTCCACCTCAAAAAATCCAAATCCACCAAAACCACTAGAGCAAGCGACTTAAACCTTAGCACGGATATAAATAGGACGTGCTGGAGGGATAGATTTATCACTCAGAGACTCCCTATGCTGTGGAATAGAGTTCCGGTCCATGTGAGGCAGAGCACCTCGCTGGCTCTGTTCAAGAGAAATCTTGACCTATGGATGGGAGATCGTAGGTTTACCCCGGGAATCATCTCTGTGTCACTGCTGGACAGAGGCACAACAAACTAACGGGTACAGTATTTTTTCATATAAGGGGTGGCGTAAGCCACAAAAATTCGGGCTAGGCTTATAAATGCCTTGGGGCAGATAGCCTAGTATAAACCTATGAACCTATGAACCTATGAAATGTACCTTTTGACTCAGTGAAATTGTATAAGCTCTGTGGCACATCTGATGACTGCGTAACACTATAGTAGAAATAACTAGATAGGCAGGAGTTATAATCCCAATGCTGGCAACTGTTTGTGTGAGAATCATGTAGTGTGTGGGTTATACCATTTTCAACTTGTGTACCACCCTTTACATTTCCCCTTACCCAAATTTAGTAGTTTTGTTGATGTCATTCACCTTAGATGTACCTTTGGACTCGGTGAAATTGTATAAGCTCTGTGGCACATCTGATAACTGTGTAGCACTATTGTAGAAATAACTAGATCAGTAGGAGTCCTAATCCCAATACTGGCATGTGTGTATATCATATATTGTGCGGTTTATATAATTTTCTTGTGTGTACCCTACACGGCTTGTAACCACCTCCTGATACCATTACTTTATATAGAGTGGTAACAGCATCTGCCTCACATACAGCATGTTAAACAATTGTACAGTCCTCTGTACAAATGTGTCTGGAATATCCAGATGTTTGAAACCTATAAGTGGTCCGTGTGCCTTAACAATGCCCATGTATGTGATATTGTTGCCAAATAGGCCACAGTGAGTGTACTGCCACATCTGGCAGCACCAGGTATCATACCTGACTGAAACATCATGCTGATACAATGTCTGCCACCCTCTCACTTGTTCAGGCTTGTAGGTGCAATACATGAGTCCAGAAGCTTGGTTTTACAAGTGAATTGTTCATGTTATGGGTCACATTAAAGGTTGAAAGAGGTGTGGACTAACATATTGTGGCCTCAATTTGTATGTATCAGAAACACCTGGCAACTTAACAGGGGTGTGTACACATTTTTTATCCACTGTATACCAGTAATGTGTTACACATGTCCCTACCTCAGGCCGTTTGTCCAGCCCATTTTGCTGGTCTCTGTCCAGATGTCTTGCACTGACAAGTTGTGAGGTGTGCTACAGGAATGCTGAATTCTCCTCAGATAAGCCCCTGTGGTGACCACTGTGATGCAATTAACCCCACTGCAAGTGAACATGCACATAAAGCAATACGGCTATTAGTGATAGTTTTGTGCATGGTAAACTGCATGCCCTTCACATGCCTGGGGTATTGCCAAACCACAACAGAACAATTCCATACTCACCAGCTTCAGGCCGCTGTCCCATATGCAGACCAGAGGGACCGAGGTAGTTGTGAGAGAGAGGTATTGTCAGCAGACTCATATGTAATCTTTTTTAGGATGGATGCAGCATGTCTGCACATTTGCAGTACAAACCCCAATACTACACAATTTGCTGTCCTCACCATAGATGTTCACCTCTGTGCATTAGGAAACCCCATCCACAACTGCAATCTGACCTGACACATGGACGTTGATACTCTACAGACAGTATGTCTGATACATTACTCTACTAATCCCTTACTAATCCCCACTGGGCCCTTACCTGCACGCTCCCCATCCATTGTGTGGGTGCCACCCAACTCCAGCATGTGGGAGCTCATATGCTACACAAGTTGGTTGTGCAATGGATGAGAAAGAGAAATGTGAAGTCAGTTGGATGACGTGGTGATGACTGTACCCAAGGGTGACAGAGTGGTCATTGCAGCAGATGTCAATGGACATGTTGGTGAATTAGAAAAGGGTGATTGTGAGGTGAAGTTCAAGGTAGAGTTAAGACAGGCACTGGGTGGCAGTGTCAATTTACCAAATATCTGGTTAAGTACAGCAGAGCTATTAAGGGAGATGGCTAGAAAGGTGCTTGATGTGACATGTGGATGGAGGAAGTACTACAAGGAGGCCTGGTGGTAGATTGAGGAAGTACAAAACAGTATACAGAGAAAGAGGTTGGGGAAGAAGGATTGGGACTGTCAGAGAGATGAGGAAAGTAGACAGGAGTATGAAGAGATGAGGTGCATGGCAAAGAGAGAGGTGGCAAAGGCTAAGGATGAGACATATGAAGAGTTGTATGACAGGTTGGACACTAAGGAGGGATAAAAGGAGTTGTACCGATTGGCTAGGAAAGGTGTGCAGCAGATAAGGTTGATAAAGGATAATGAGGTAAATGTGCTCACAAGTGAGGAGAGTGTGTTGAGCACATGGACAAAGTACTTTGACAGACTGATGAATGAAGAGAATGAGACACAGAAGATTGGATGATGTGGGTATGGTGAATCAGGAAGTGCAACAGCTTAACCAGGAGGATATGAGGATAACTATGAAGAGGATGAATACTGGCAAGCCTGTTGGCCCACATTACATACCTGTGGATGCATGGAGGTGTTTAGGGAAATGGCAGTGGTATTTTTAGCCAGACTATTTACTGATATCTTGGGTAGTGTGAGGTTGCATGAGGAGTGGAGAGAAAGTGCTTGGGTACGGTTTTAAGAATAAGGTTGATGTACAGAGCTGTGTTAACTACAGAGGGATAACATTGAGTGTGATCTGTATTGAGAATAGGGAACAGATTTAGGAGGCCCTAGAGAGGTGGAGATATGCTGTAGAGTGGGGAGTAATGAATGTCAGCAGGACTACGGCAGAATATCTGTGTGTGAATGAGTGGGAGGATAGCAGAGTGTTGAGGATGCATTACATTAAACATTAAATTGTTTGTGTGATTTTACCTTTCTGCTTCTTGTTTTTGTTTTAAATAGTTTGAGGATGGATGGGGCAGATTTGACAAAGGTGGATGTGTTTAAATGATTGGGATCAACATTTCAGAGTAATGATGACTGTGGAGGACAGGTGAAGAAGAGAGTACAGGCAGGATAGAGATGGTGGAGAAGAGTGTCAGGAGTGATTTGTGGCAGACGAGTACCAGTAAACGTGATATGTAAGATCTACAAGAGGGTAGTGATATCATCTATGTTATATGGGTTGGAGACAGTGGCATTGACAAAAAGGCAGGAGTCAGAGCTGCACATGGCAGAGTTACAGGTGTTATGATTTGCACTGGGTGTGACACAGGTGCACAGGTTTAGCCATGTGTTTATGAGAGGCTCAAGCCATGTTGGACAGATATGAGACAAAGTTGGAGAGGCAGGATTACATCAATTTGGGCATGTGCTGAGGAGGGGTGCTGAGTATATTGGGAAAAGGATGGTAAAGATGTAGCTGCCACATAAGAAGAAGAGAGAAAGGCCTCAGATAAGGTTTCTGGATGTGATGAGAGAGGACATGCAGGTGTTTGGTGTGAGAGAGAGCAAGATTCAGAGGACAGGCAGAAATGGCAACAGATGATCCACTGTGGCAATCCTGAATGGGAAAAGCCAGAGGACGATGAAGGGGATGTTGTAATGTCAGTCTTCACAAATGTGTCAAGGATTTAACAGACATAACATGACTCTATCAGTAAATGACTACAAATATGAGGCAGACATATGGTCAGTGTACAAAACACTGGACAGTTAAATGGTATGAGCTCAGTATATAACATGCAGTTCCACACACACATCTGCAGCAGTACTTTACTATGCAAATACCATGTATAAGTCTCCCACATTTCTGAGAAAAGCAAGTATATCATAGTTGTATTCACAAGTAAGATATGGATATGTATAACATCCCAGTAGCTGACCTAGCATTGTCAAAGCCAGTATTGTTCAACACACACTCCAGTAGTACTCATATGTGAGCCATCCTTTTCTGGGGCATTACCTATGATCTATGTCACTGCAGAGAGACCCAGATGCTATGGCCATAGGTTCTGATCAGCAATATATTAGTACAGCAAGCTTTGTTGAGACATATATGTTAAACTTCCTCTTTCCAATTCTTACCTACCTCCTACTACAGTCCATTACATGCTTACTTGTTCGACATACCTGTCTTTGTATTTTTCCAAGTGTAGGTGGTTATATGCTGTTATTTGTTTTCTTTTCCTCAGTTTTTCCCTCTCTCTCTCTCCCACACGTAGGGTGTACATCTGTTTTGCATAGGCAGCAGCTTGCCTTTTGTAGGTAATGCTCATGGGCAGCTGATGACCTGTGCACCAATTTTTGTCCCCCACTTGCTAATTGCATGCAGAACAGCTATGTTGTTATTCCTATAGACAGTAACATGGCAACACACTGCTATAATTGAATACTTCATGTGGGTGTAGCCCCTTTTCCTTGCCTGTAAGAGGAACTTCATGGAGGTGTGTGAACAACAGCATCACAGAGGGTATTTGAAAATACCTCTTACAAAACTGTGGAGACAGGCCACCAAAATTGGGGAGAATGTTCCTGACAGTGACTGAATGTACGTATTGCTGTTATACATGTGGATTAATGCTAGTCTAACAGGGTTTGTGTGAACATGGAGTTTCTGTGTGATGTAGGTTGAAGTATTTTGCAGCTGTCCACAATACACCTCAAAGTGCTGTACTTTACAAGGGCTGCTGATGTCCCTCACCTTACAAGTATGTTGGGATGCCCTTCAACCTATGAGCTCCATGGCGGGTGCGATAAATGCGTAACACTGTAGTAGCAATAACTAGATAGGTAGGGGTTCTAATCTAATCTGAGTCCTGACAAATGTGTGTGTGTGTGTGTGTGTGTGTGTGTGTGTATGTATATATATATATATATATATATATATATATATATATATATATATATATATATATATATGTGTGTGTGTGTGCATAAGACCTGTATCCTGAGTGTGTGTGTTTGAGTGAGGAATATACCCATTGGGTGGCCATGGTGTAGGCCATCATACTCCCAGCACACATCATATGTTCTGCATTATGAGGGTAACTTTTTACATCAACTGTAGAGGTATCTGTACACACTTTGCAGACCTATAAGCCCTGTGCTGTGTGCAACAGCTATGTAACAATACGGAATGAGCAGCTAGAGAGACAGGGCTATTAATCACAGTACTGGCACATCTGTGTGTGTGTGCATTGCTGTGCATAGCAGTGTTTGGGAGTGTGTACACTCCTGCATGACATTAGTATGAAACCTGTCACACCCACTACACCACCCATTGCCATATCTTACAAGAGCATGTTATGTTACCCACTATACACTTACTTTGCAAACTTACACTATGAGCTCTGTGTCACCTTTGATAATGGCATAATACTGTACTACCATTAACTAAATGAGTAGGGATTTCACACCCAAGACTGACAATTGTGATTGTGCATGTCTGTGTCTGTGAACAGTATTCTATGTGTGTTGGATGAACACAATACCCACTGAGTGTGTGGCCTTTACAAATCTGAGGTGTGTTCCACTCACTACACTTACCATTCTCCACTATACAAGAGTTGCTGATGTCAGCCACCATACACTCATCTGTATACACCCTTCAGCCCTATAAGCTACATAGCACATGCAAAAACTGTTTTACATACTTGTCAATTGTGTACAGCTGTACCCTGGATATGACACACTCAATGTGTTACTGCACTGCCAACCCCCTTGTAGTCTGCATGGCCACATCCTGCTGATACACAGACACCCAGAAGAAAACAGAATACATTATGGAGACCACATTCAGTCATCGTTAATAACAATAATGCATCATGGCTGGACAGCTACACACTCTGATGTGTAACCATTAAACATGCTGGCTGTCAACACTACACAGCATTACATTGCTAAACTGTATGAAGTTCTAAGTTCATCCTGTGAATTAGAACCATATTAGCATGTCCCTGCATCAATGGTATGGATGACAGGGATGTGGCACAGGTATCACCAAATGCACAGGGTGTGGTGTGGGTTTGTCAGAGGCCTAGGCTGGGCCATTTCGTTGACATCATGTGTGTGTGTGTGTGTGTGTGTTTGGGGGTTGTATTTGAAATGGGCTGTGCAGAGGTGATGTGTGTAAGTCTAGAGGTTACCTTGCTGTGATGGTGATGTGTGTGTGTATGGATGCACACAGTCACACCATGTGGCTGCCCTACACAGGGGTATGTTGGACAGCTGTGGACCATACATGGCAGAGTATACAGTTCACCATCTCCAGCAATGGACATGGGAACTGGGCCTGTCAGGGGACCCACGGGTACCACCAGGCCCAAGGACAAATGCATTACTACTCCCTGATGGTGACTGCCATCTGCTGGATCTGCATCCCTGTTGGGACTGACCAGGACCACGTGAACATGGCCTGCTGTGTCATTGTGTGCACAGCCACTGTCCCTGCAGTTGTGCTGCTGGTACTGCCACTACGGGAGTGAGAAGTTGCATGGCCATATGTACCCTCAGCTGTTTGTGCTGCTGTCCTACATCCATGTGGCAGACGGCCAACTCCCACCACATGCTCTATCACAGACATTCCACATTCAAGGATTGACATGCCATGGTCAAGGATTCCCACCATCTCACCCAACCATCTATCCATGACCTCAGAATAATAACGGCCACCTTAAGCAAGATCATGGAGGTTGTCACGCATAGCAGGAAGAGCAGCATTCACAGCCCTGAGAAGCTGTCTGATGTTATGTTCACTGCGTGCCTGTGCCTCCATGAAGGTCCAAAACATGCATCTGGTGACACTTGCTGTGGCACTTGTGATGGGGCATGTCAGGCAGCAAGACCCATTCGTGCACCCCTGCCCATCTGCCTGTGTGGGACCTAGACTGTTCTCTGGCTATGGTTTGGATCTACAGACACACTTGCCATAGTCACCACACTTGCCTGTCCCATGCCACTACCCGCCAACTCTCCATCATCTATGGCAACTGGTGATGGGGTATGTGTGGGCATTGTGACTGTGTACGGGGATGGGGTGGACAAGAGTGGGATGCCAACCAATAGCACAGATTCAGCCCCTGACAACCCCACCTGTGCCTCACTATGGCTATCATCATTGTCAAAGTCTGCAGACCCACTGACATCAGTTCCCAAGCAGGAAGGACCCTTACCCCCATTGCCACCTGTGAGGGGAAGACAATAAATGTCAGTTAATAGCTGTACATTGTGTTTGGCTGCCACACACACAGACACATACAGGTGAGTTGGCACAAAGCTATTACACAGACCTCACATTATCCATAAGATGACATGCATGACAAACAACCCTTATCATCATCATGCATTGCAGCCATTCTCAATCCTTGTTACTAACAATATACATCTCTGGGATGCATGAGTACTGCTAGTAGGTGACGTCCATTCCCCCTAGCACACACTGCACCCATGTACACATCATTGCTGTTCTCCTGTATAGCATAGTGGCAAGTACTGTAGACAATACCTCACATCTGTACAAATCATTGAAGAATGTGTAGATGTCTGATGTATATGTTTTCTCTTTCCCTCACAACCCCTATGTGTTTGTCTGACACATAACTGGGATCATATGAGGATTGATGTCACTAATTAATGACATACATTTGATTTGCACACCTCATCACCAGCAGTGAATGTATGTTCAAACAAATCCTGTTACACCAACAATCTTCTAAGCTTAACATGGAAGATGGCCTATGTCATCCCTCTACACAGAATGAATGGGAAATAGAGATTTATGCAATTAACTGTCCATCATTGAGGAGAATATGACACATCAGGGCCAGGAGTGCAATGCAAGCTAATATTATGCTGATAGATTTCAGGGGTATGGTGTAGTTGTGAGTGCTGGCAAGAAATATCCACTGTTGATGGGGAAGGTGTGCTTTTGGTGATGCAAAGTGTTGTGTTAGACCAAACATACTTCTTGGAATTGTAGGCCAAATGTTCAACCTTGGTGTCATCAGACCATGACACATTGTCCAACATGCTTTTTGGAGACTTGATGTACTGTTTGGCAATGTTTTTCCAGCCCTGGGCATTTTTCTCTGTAGGAAAAAGGCTTCCATCTAGCAACCCTACCCCATAGGGCAGACAAATGGGTAATACAGAAGATGGTTGTCACATGTGGTGGACACCCAGTACTTGGCAGGCATTACTGCAGTTGATTCAGTGTTGCTGTAGGTCCCCTGTCAGCTTCCATGGCCAGTTGTCACCTTGTCATGTCATCCATTTTGGATGGACGTCCAGGTGTTTGCAGTGTCACTGTTGTCCCATATCTTCTCCACTGTCTGATGACTGTCTGCACTGTATTCCATGGTACATCCAGTGCTGAAAACACTTTTACTACTCTTCTCCTGACTGATACCTTTCCACAATGAGATCCCTTCAATGCTTTGTAAGCTCTCTGCCAAACATGTCTATTGCTGTAGCAGGCAACTGGGTAAATGTCAAATATATCCTACTAGGACAGTTGAACATTACTTGGGGTTAATCAGAGTCTCGTTAATTGATGGCATGTGTGTAACCAAAAAGAGAATGTTGTGATTACTACAGGAGGTGCATCAACCAAGTAGTGGTTTATGTATGTGCACATGTATGCAACCAGTTAATAGTGCATTTTTTATGTTTTATATTTTCGCCCCTAACAGATTTGCTTGTTTGTCAATAGTATTGTACAGGTTATGGGTCACATTCAAGGTGGGAAATGTTTTGACAGAATTTTCTGTGGTCTCACTTTTGTATAGTACACAAACCAGGCATTTCAACAGGGATGTGTACACTCTTGATATCCTCTGTATGTAGGTGTTCAGATAGCTGTTTGTGGTAGGCATGGACAGAGGATCATAACACAGTTGCATACTTCTCCGAATACAACCTAATGATCATGCCTATTCTACTACCCATATCATTGTCATGGCAATACAACAACCAGTACTTGTAAACATTTATGTCTATTGTATGCACTGAAACTGATATTACACACAAGTAGAACATGCATGACTTATTTACATACATAGATAAGTAAGTTGATTGCACAGTAGGCTTTGCTATCACAGTGCTAACCTGGAGGATGTCCCACATTTATATCTAGGCTATTATGTTACAGTGTCATTGTTAAATGACTTGACAATGGTTTGCCTAACATAACACAAGTCTGTGTAAGTGACTACAGATATCAGGCACACATGCTTATAAGACTGTACAGTTGAATGACATGAACTCATTATATCACATGCATTTCAACACACACTTCTGCAGCAGTACTTTACTCTACACATGCTCTGTATATTTCTATTATATTTATGACACAAAACGTGTATCATAGTTCTATGCACAGGTAACATATGGATATGTATAACATCCCAGTAGCTGGCCTAGCAGTGGCACAGTCACTGGTGTTTGACAGACACTCCAGTAGTTGCCAAATGTCAGCTGTCCTTTCCTGGGGTGAGTCAGGGGCCTGAGCTGTGATCTATGTTACTACAGACAGAGCCACATGATATGGCCATTGGTGCTGTTCAGTAGTACATCAGCACAGCAAGTCTTGTTGAGACATTTTCTTTCAACCCCCTATTTTCCATTATAACAGAACACCTACTGCATTCAATTACATGCTTACTTGTTTCACATACCTTTTTTTTCTGGATTTTTCAGATATATCTCTTTTTGTTATTTCTTCAAACTGGTTAAGCTTTGGAGTCATTAACTGTCTATGACAGAGGTGGTATGTATAGATGGCAGCTTGTCTTTTGTAGGTAATACTCATGACCATGTGATGGCCTGTGCACCAATTGGTGTTCTCCAGTTGCTAATTGCATGCAGAGCAGCTGTGTAGTTATTCCAATAGCCAATGTCATGGCAACACACTCCTATAACTGAATACTCCATGTGGGCATTGGCCCTTTCCCTTACCTGTGAGGAAGACATTCTCGAGGTGTGTGAGCTAATACCTCTTACAACAAGACTTCTAGAGACAAGCCAACTAAATGGTGGAGAAGGGTCAAGACTTAGGGGCAGAATGTGAGTATTGCTGTTATATGTTTTTAATACTGCTAGTTTAACATAGTTTGTCTGAACATGCTACTTCTGCATGGGTTTCAGTTTGACAAAGGTCTGTGTCTGCATAACTCTCAACTGTAGGGCTATCCACATAATGAGCAGAGCTTTATGTTTGTCTGTTCCCCTGACAGGTGTTGTCCTTGGCAAATCAGCAGCATACTCTGGTGATTGCAATCAGGTAATGCTAACATCCATTTGTGTTTCTGACTTTATATCCCTCAGAAAATATATGCTACAGCAAATCCTGTAACACCAGCAACATTCTCAATGCATAACAGCAATATTTCAAGTATGGTCATGTGTTTGGGCCTCTGTCCCCCAATTATGTCAGGCTTTGTCCAGATGTCATACAGTAGGAATTTGATAGGAATATGCTCTATCATTATTTAGTGCTGTCATTCCTACTGAGGGGAAAGGCTGGAAACATGTGGAAGTCTGTACATTCAAGAGGTTGGTGTATAGAGAATACTCTTAGATGCCTTTGTAGCATATTTTATGTGGGAGAGAGTAACAAGTGTTTTAAAACTAGGTTGTTAGAACATGTGAGACATATTACTGATAAGAAAGAAGACAGTTATATAGCTGCACATTTGAATAAATCTCGCCATGGAGATAGTAGTAGGTTACAAGGTACTGTTTTGGAAAAAAGTCTGTTTCTCATTTTGATCAAACATTCATAAAAGAACAATTGTTATGTACAGAATCAATTTATATTTTTAAATGTGACACTTTATCCACTAGGGGGTTAAATGAGGAGTTTAATTGGAGGCTGTGTATTTACATATAATTGTTAATTGCTTCTTGTATTTAAGGCAAGTATTGCCTGTGATGTTTTACTCCTTGAAGGCTTTGGCCAAGACATCAGAGTATAATAAACTTGTGCGAATTACTGGCTGGTTGTATTCCTCTTTACTATCTTAAGTCGTTTTAGTTGTTTTGCAAGAGGTCATTGTATGTCTGGCCATTGTGTATTGCCTATCATAATTTTGTAGCGGCATACAGTTCATTTATAATTTGGACTGTGTGGGGGGAGGTGTGGCAGATGTGAGTGCCATGGGTCCTTTTGTATCAAACTGTACATGCTGCCCCAGTTATGGATGGTCTATCAGCAGCATATGTTTGTATGGGCATTTTGAGACATGTGTATATATATATATATATATATATATATATATATATATATATATATATTTATATTGTATGGGACACTTGGGTATGTATGACTAGTATCAATTTCTTTTTAATACATGGGTAGTATCACATGTTATATGCACTCACAATTGCATGTTATACCAGCTACAGTACACTGGTTGACAAAAATAATTTAACACATATTGTATTATTAAATTAGTACTTTTAACAGTGCTTTTCCATTTGAAATTAGATTGCCTATTGTAGAACTCAAACCATGCACCCCCTGCATACAAAGCTGGGACTCTGAGTACTACACTATCTTGTTCTTGGTGTTTGAGCTGTATGTTTTTATGTATCTCCAATTGGATATTAATATGATATTATAATATTAACTGTAAACTACTATGTTTTTTGGCCATGTCACTGAGGACTGTTGTCATGTAGTAATGGCATACATTTCAGTTTCAGACTTCTGTTCTTCAGAACATTCATCCTAATGCATAACCTGTTGGCTACCTACTTTCTGTCTGTCTTCTGTGCAGATGTCAGGTATTGCTAAGGCCATACAACTATGTAGGTGCCCACATAGTATTGTGCTGTGGGCCTGGACACTGCTGCTAGTACCAACATATGGGGCATTCCTTCATGTTAGCTTTGCCCCTTTTCCTTGCCTGTGTGAGGAACATTACAGAGGTGGTGAGCTACACATTCACAGATAGTAGGTGGGAATACTTCACAGGACAGGGCATTTGGAGACAACCCAACAACATGGGGGACATATCCCCAGAATTGTGTACAGATTCTTTATCATCAGTGCTGTTATACACATGGTGGGTTGATAGATTGCCAGGGTTTGTGTGGACATACATTTACTGAGTGACTTCACTTCTGACAGTGATATGTCTCTGACATACCTCTCCACTGGCATGCTGTCCACAGACTGGCCACATGTTTGCCTTTTATGTTTTGTCTGTTCCCCAGACAGTTGGTGTCTTTGGAAAATCAGTTGGGGACTCTGGCGAATGCAGTCAGTAAATACTCACATCTGTTGGTATTACGGACTTCATATTCCTCATATAGGATATGTTACAACAAGCCCAGTAACAAATGCAGCTGTCTTAATTTATGACAGCAATATGTACAATCTACACATGTGTTTGTACCTCTGTCCCCAAATTATGTCAGACTTTGTCCAGATGTAAATAAGCCTCAGGCATATTTCGTATAATTATTTCTTGCCTTCATTCCTGCTACCATCCCAGTGATGTAGTAGACTCACAGACATGTCAAGAAGAGGCCACAGTCATGAGCCTGTACATTCTGAGGTGAACTGTACATTTGAGAGGTCTGTGTATGTCTGGCCATTGTTAATAGACTGTCAGGACTGTGTAAACATGTCATGTGTATGTGTTATTTGGGCTGTGTATGGATGGGGTAAATGTAAGTGTTATGTCTCCTTTTTTATCTGGCTGTATGTGTTGGTAGGGGCAGACTGAGACATGTCCTGTACCATGGTTAGGATTCAGATTACACTGATAATTGGGCCAGTATATGTAGGGCAAGTGTGTGAGTGGCAAAAATGATGTATTTGTTCATACAGTCCATATACACTAATGTTCACTTGACTTACCGGTATGTGACTGTGATTGTGGTGATATTGGTTGCGGGTATGCACTTTCACACCAGTTTCTGTTTTTCAGTGCTGTTACAACCTTGTAGTGCCTGATTTATTTGCAAATACATGTGTAATTACCCATAGCAGATTTGCTATTTCAATTACTTGTGCTATTTCACTAAATATATGTTGGAGCACACAGATGGGAGGGTGGCCTAATGGTTAAGGTGTTTGCCTTACAAACACAAGGTGCAGGGTTTGAGTCTCACAAGGGATAATTGGCTAGGCTTAAAATGGCTCGCAAGGGCAGTTAGCTTAGTACTAACCTATGAGGGTGTTACTGCAGCAACTGTGTTAGCTTATCTATGCCAGCATTTTAGATACATCACCATTTCATGGCTTCCACCCACCACTTTGTCAGCCTTGGTCCAGATTCATTGCAATAAGGGGTTCTGAGCATACCTCTCAACTGGCTGGATTATGTTAGGATGTCCAGGTTTATTGCCCATATGTCTGGTCTGTTTTACAGATTATTCTCATTTCTCTGGTAAATCACTGTAATGATATGATGATTGTTGTCAGTAAATGATGACATACATTTCATTGTCATACCTCACATCCATCAGAATATGTATGCTGAAACAAACTGCATCACTCTGTCAAGGAGAGTACAGGGGGAAAATAGCCTCTTCCTTCTTGAATGCAAATGCGTTAGTAATGAGATGTGCCACACAGAAGGACTTTCTGACCACAGTGGCAATGTGGTGGTCAAAAGAGGCATTGCTGTTAGCCTGTGTACCCGGATCTCTTATAATGCCTTCTGTGTTCAGGGGACTACCATCAATGTAGTAATTCATGGGAACAGGGTTTTTCCCAAATGGGATGACAACATATTTTCTGACATTGAGCTTAAGGCCATGGCTCTGAGACCAGTCATTGGTCTCAGTGAGGCCTTTCTGTAGGATGCCAACATCACTTGGGTAGTTAATAATAGCTCCCAACTTGCAACTGTCTGCAAACTTTGTCAGCCAGAGTCCCTTCATGTTGGCATGGACTTCAGAGAAGTAAATACCAAACAGGAGAGGACCCAGGACAGAACCCTGTGGGACTCCAATTATGACTACTCAGCAGTCTGACATGGAGTCAGCTATTTTCACACTGTGAGTTCTATCACTTTGTGAGTTCTATCTGTGAGCCAGTTTGCAACCCACCTAGTGATATAGGGGTTGATGCGTAGCTTAGTGAGTTTTTGCATGATTCCTGAGTGGGGAATTTTATCAAAGGCTTTGGCCAGATCAAGGTAGGCTGTATGCACCACCTTGCATTCATCCACAGCTCGTGTGACTGACTCAAAGAAGTTGACCAGGTTGATTGAGCAGGCATGACCTACCCTTCACAAAACCAAACTGTGTGGGATCCTGAGTCTAGAGATTCCCATATTCCTGTTTATTAGGTGCATGATGATGCATTTCATAGCTTTGCAAAACAGACTTGTCAGGCTAATGGGGCAATAGTTCCCAGGGTCTGTAGTCACTCCTCATTTGTGGAGAGGGGTGACTGTAGCAGTGCACAATTCGATAGGGACAAAGCCTGAGGTGAGGGTGTGATTGAACAGGGCACATGTGAGGTGCCAGGTCACTCTGTAGTTCATGTAAAACACAGCCAGGGATATTGTCAGGTCCAATAGAATCTGTATTCTTGGCCTTGGACAGTAGTGTTTTAACCTGTGCAGCAGTAATACTGGGTGCCTGGCAATGTACTGGTATTTTGACTGGTCCTTTGAGGGGGAGAGGGTAAAGTTGGCACTGAATCTGTCGGCCAGTATATTGGCAATATCTGTTGGCTCAGTCCAGGAGGTACCATTGTTCAGTAGCTCAGAGCAAATTTTGGTATTGCATGGAGATTTTTTACATAACTCTAGGAGGACTTGTGGTTGTCTTTATTGTGTGCTGCAATTCTGTTTTCACAGCTAGCTTTATAGTATTTGATGAGGGATCTCAACTTTTAGTTGAGGCTGATAAGGGTTTTTTCCACTCTTGGGACTTCACTTTATTCCATATCGGTTTCCACCTTCTGTTGTAGAGTTTCTTTATGGCAGGAGGCCACCAGATTGGCTTCCTTTTTTTGGAGGTGAGGGTTGGTTCTATTGGGTATGTCAGAATCCATGCTTTTGTGTATGTGTTCATAGTGCATTGGTGTTTGATTCAGCAGTCATACAACTAGTCTCCATTTGCATGGCTGCCCTGAGGTTAGCCACCTCTGTTGTTAGGATGCCAAAGTTAGCTTTGGAAAGGCTTTTCATGGTGGTTACCTTTGCAGGGGGGATGGGAGGGATGTGGATTTCCAAAGATGATTACTTTGTGGTCAGATCTAACAAGGGAGGAGTTGACTATTGGTGTACAGCAACAGTCACCCATGTTAGTAATGACCAGGTCAATGAAGTTGCTACCTGTAGTGGGTGTAGGAATGACCTGCTCTAGGCCATTGGAATTAATGAATTCCTAGAAACATTGGGCAAGTGAATTGGTATATGAGTTGCTTTCCCAGTTAATGGTGGGGTAGTTGAAGCCAACCAGTATGAGAGTGTTAGGTTGGACACTAATATTCTCCAGGGTGATTAGGAATATGGAGTGTGATTCAAGGGACATGGGTGGGGACCTATAGTAGGCTATGACCTGATCACTATCTTACCCAATGTTAGGTACACCTGCAGTATCTGTGATGTATTATGTTGGGCTACCACTCTAGAGGTGTGCACATCCTTTATGAATATGGATATACCACCACCTTTTGAGCTTCAGTCCAAGTTCTGTGGCCAAAGGGTGTGGAATGAGGTATAGGGTGGTAGTGCAGGGGTACTTTCTGCTGCCTTTAACTAGGTATCTGTTACAGCACAAATGTCACTGTTCTCCATTTAAAGGAGTGCTTCCAGTGAGCGCATTTTCAGATTAAGACTTCTAGTGTTCAGCAACATGACCCTCAGATTGCATGTGTTTGTAGTATTATATATTTATGTATATTTATGTATATATATATATATATATATATATATATATATATATATATATATGTGTATTTATTTAACTTTCTATATATATATGTGTATGCATACATGTAGATATATTTCAGATGTATCTCTCTCTCTCTCTCTCTCTCTCTCTATATATATATATATATATATATATATATATATATATATCTATTATGTAGAGAGTCGTCTACATATATGCATGTCCATACATATACACGTGTATATATAGAAAACCTGACTGATTCTACAGAATCCTTTCCCTACTGTTGAATGACTCTACTAACTGATATGTTTGAAAAATCATCACTATTTTATAGAGCTCACATGGTGTAATGGTGCATTACTTTCACTGTAGTTTACAGGGCCCTGGATTCAAGACTTGGCCGGATTTATTATTTTGTTGCAAGACAGAACAGTTGCTGCTGGAGAGAGAGGGATAAGGGTAGTATTTAAAAGATGTCCCTAGTTTTGGCCCATTGACCCCCATTTTGATAGCCATCGGAAAGATTTGTAAGAGGTTCGGAGTATGAATCTGCAGTACGACTGCAATATATATATATATATATATATATATATATATATATATATATATATATATATATACATATACACACACACACACACACACATATATATATATATATATATATATATATATATATATATATATATATATATATGTATATATATCTTCTTCTTCTTTCGGCTGCTCCTGTTAGGGGTCGCCACAGTGTAGCAACTGTTTCCATTTCTTCCTGTCCTCTGCATCTTGCTCTGTCACACCAGCCACTTGCATGTCCTATCTCATCACATCTATAAACCTTATATTAGGCCTTCCTCTTTTCCTGTTACCTGGCAGCTTCATCCGTAGTATTTTTTTCTCAAGATACTCTGCATCCCTCCTCAGCACATGACCAAACCAATGTAATCTTGCCTCTCTGGCTTTGTCTCCAAACCTTCCAACCTGGGCTGACCTTTTAATATACTTATTCCTAATACTGTCTATCCTCAGATGTATGTTATGAAACTCAGATGTATGTTACTATTTGGTGACTTCAATCCTTGGATCATACCAATGATTGGCCAGACAAGAGGGACATTTTATGAGGGAAAGGCCAAAAATATAAGGGAATAATCTGGACAATCTGCAAAAATCTGTGCAGTTAAGAGCTGTTGTTTGGGGCTGTGCTTATATGTATTTTGTCTACGGACACTGTTATCTTGTGATAAGTGTCAGCAGAACTGCTAGCTGCTTTAGAATTGCTGTACATCAATTCTAAAGTGCAGAGGGCGTGAGTAGTGGGCGAGCAGTGGTCAGACACGCCCCCTGCACTTGTTCTTGTTTCGTGGCCATCTAGTGTAGACAGCAGCGTGCCCTCATGAATATGCAGGGCATGCTGCTGTCCTAGACAGCCACAAAACACTCCGTGCAAGAATAACATTATTCTTGCATGGAACTTGATGAATCCCGGGGTATAAGTATGTGCACAGTAAACTAGGAAGTCCAAAATAGTTGCACAGTAGCACTATCTGGAAGCAACGACAGACTAAACATTTTTATTGAGTTAACCTTAAATAAGAATGGTAATTCATAGCTCAGTACAAAATTCAGATAAAGTTAATCCCTTTGCAATCAAAGGAAAAAAAAAAAATGTTTGCTAACTGACCGTAACTAAGAACTTTTTTTAAACTCTGGGAAATAGTACATTTTAAAATAATACAACTTTAAAACAAACTACAATAACACAAGATCAAAAGTCAAAACACTGTACATATATAAACACAGAAGCCCAAAATATTCAATCAATTTTTGACTAGCAGCTCTGACAGTTTAGACTGCATCCTGTTTTATCATAAATAAATAAAACTTCTCATCTCTGCCCACAGTTCAGATATATAGTTGCCATATTGCCCTTAAGACTTTGTTTAAACTCCAAGAAAAAAAGTAAAAAATAAAATAAAGCCAAACAAACTACAATAAGTTAAGATCAAAAGACAAGAAAAATGTAATTATGCAAACCATAAGTGAAGAAATCCAAAATGATCATAGTACATTTTTTTACCTAACTCCTCTCGCGTATGTGTAGCTTTCTATGATTGCTGACTCATGGTTGTAGTTTTGGCAGTGATTGTGGCCATTTTGGCAATGCTTAACATTTTGGTAGTGGAAAATGCTCATATGCATGCATTGTGAATCAAGCTTCCCCAATCAGGATGGTAATCTTGAGTGTGAGCTCCATGCACAAACTCCACCAGTACAGGGGCAACTTACAGTGCCTCCATGGGGGCAACTGAGCAACTGTTATTGCTCAAGTCTGTGAATTGTCAGAAAGATAAATGGCCTGTTTGCAAATCAACATCTGTTTCTTGACTCCAGTGGCCACTTAACCCCTCAGATGATGACATCCCGGGTGGATGATGTAGAGAAGTAGCATCATAAACTGTGTTCCATGTGAGATATGACACAATAGTTGGCTTCTCATGCATGCATAATGTAGAATATAATACATTCCTATGATATTTTTGAGAGACAGTGTTATGAGCAATCACATTTTGTCATGATATTGAGAACTAACCTAAGTGCTCATGTCAGAATCACCGCCATCAACAACTGAGTCCAGCAAAGGAGTGACATAAACTAGAGCTATTCTGTGGCAAGCAGGCTTCATAATAAGGCAGGGAATGAGATGGGTGAGGTCTTCTAATAGGCATGACTCTCAGATATTTTAAGTCCAAATAGTGGCATAAAACACATTGCCTTCACTATGTGGATGTCATTGCTGCACCTTTGCGTGCTGCTAAAGCTTTGTGAGTTGTGTCACATACAGTAACGCACCCTGATCTCAGTCTGTGTCCAGAGATATATCCTGCATGTGACTTCTCTCATTTAGCAATGCTAATAAATGTGCCACCTGATACCTCCTGGTTGTTATGGTATTTGTGTGTTATCTGGTGTGCACTGTGCATGCTAGTCAATGTAACCTGCTTCTGTCTTGTCATATCAGTACTCTTGATATTGACACCATGTTTCCCTTAAATAATTTTGCACATATGCCCAGCAATGTTATTTAGTTTTTTTACCAGACATTGCTATACCATCTATGGCTGCCATGCTGTGTCTGCCAGTCCTCAGAATTTGACTGCTTTTTACAATTCTCCTCCAGCTATCAGAGCCAGAATATATGTTGTGAAATCTCCAGTAACATGGTTTAGATTTGAACTAAATTTGCCTTTTAGGAGGTTTTTGTAGCTCTGCACACCTGATGAGCATCTATATGTTTTTTTCAAGGGGTATAGAAAAAAAATACCCCTAGGCACTACAGGATGAAAATGCATTCTATTACTGATATGGTCTGTCAGCATGCCTCATGGTATCAAATGTCCATGGAGAGTTGAGGTCATGTATTGGTGGTGTTAACCTGGACTGGTGAGGATGGAAAGACTCCTCAGTGCAAGACAAGTTGCACTGTGAGTTTTTTGCCACATGTCTGTATGCTGCACAGCGTGTAATATGCAGAGTCTAGTTAGGAAGTTTAAATGTTGTTCTCATAACCAGATGCCCCATTATGTCTTGCATATAGTAACTGTATACATCTATCCAAATGTTGTCTACACATGTATGAAAAGCATACATATTGTTTGTGTACAGAGTGATTAATAATAATACAAATTGTTTTCAATGTGTGTTCACCTTTCTAAGCACTTGTTTTCCACAATTACATTTTAGACATTGCTTTTGGTAGTTTATGTCATAGTCTGGCCTCATTTTGTCATACCATTTCTGAGTGCTGTTCTAAAATGGCTTGAACTTATTAAGTACAAAGAGTATGCCTGACTATGTAGTCTTGTGTTACCAGTGTCTTGCTTAATTACTTACCCACAAGATAGACACATAGGATGTGTCATCCTATAAATATCCTGGCATGGGTTCCTCATATCCCACCTGAGTGCACTGTTTACCATCCCCAAAGGTCTTTAACAGATATCTGTTATAATTCCGTTAACAGTATTGAGAAATGGCAGCTGAATGAGTGCCAGTTCTTCCTGTTTTATAGGTTTTGTCAGGTTTTGTCTGTTAAAGCCCTTATTGCAGTGTGGGTGTAATCAATAGCAAATCAAGTATTGGAGAACTCATTAGTTTCAGTGAAGGCTTCTATGCCTGTATGCCATTTTGTTGTTGTTCCTTCATGTGGTCTGCCAGTCTGCCATGATATAGCTTCTGTACACTAACTCTAGCCTGATGAAAGAGTGAAAGTTTTCACTGGCCAGTATCATCAGGAATCTGGATATTTTTGTGAGGATATTCAGATAGGGTATGGACATAGCGTCATACAAGGCTACTTGCGTAGCGGCCCCTGAGCCTTTTCAAGCCTAGCCATGTTAATCCCAAGTATCCCCATTTGTTCTTTTTTGGGTAGTTCACAGAACAAGTTTATGAACAGAGCGGGTCTGTGATCATCACCAGCTACCACTGTCCATATCCAGTTATCTAGGTTGCATTTGAATAGGGTCATGTGGGTTGCAGATTACTTAGACACAACATAAAACAGACTTCTGGTATAAGAGTAACTGCAAGGGCAGTTATGGCCTACATCTCCTAGCAGCTTGTTTTTGGCCTGTTCATTCTTTAGCTGCCAGTACACCCCTTTGTTGGCTGAAGCTTGCTGCATCAAGCAACATTCTTCTGCAGTGATATTTTTAAACTCAGAGTTGTCATTTAAGATCATAAAGTTATGGACAATGTAAGATGACAAATCGGATAATTTTCAGTATTAAATACAAAAATAATAAACAAGGTCCAGAATATAGTAATTTATCTTTTATGTGCAAATGGCACCAACCCCCCCCCCCCGCATCCCATTTCGGTGGTTGCACCCACAAAATATAAGTATCAACTTATTCTAACTCCTGTGAAGTATAATGCCAGATACAGAATATTTACTTTCCCTAGGACTGAAGCATTCTTCCTTCCACAAGGTTGTGTAGCCATCTGGATGCACAGCTTAATTTCTGGGGACTCTGAAAGAGACTTGCCTTATTGCAAATTACTTCAGTTTATGATCATCTTTTTAGCAATTTGATGAAAAGTAGAAATTAGCAGTTACTTCTAAGATCATATTTTTTCACAGCGAAGATTGCTAATGCTTTAAAACAGTAATACGCTTTCCCATTCTGCTTTTCACATTTTGCAATCTCTCACTGTTCTGTTGGTAATGAATCTACATAAGATGGATAGAATATCACAGTATGTGATTCAATGCATTCCAAAAATCATGATATTGTAGTTTGGCATTTACATATCTTATATCTGGTACGATCAGGATTAAATGGACAGGGTTACATGCCCCAGGATTATGCAGTTCCTAATTCCAAAGTACACCTATTCAGCATGGTGATGCTAAAGCCCCTCACTAAATCATATTAATATGTTTGCATAGCCTTCATATCCTGCCCTATAGGCTTTCACCAAGTAAATGCAGCCAAAGTGATTAGGTCACAGGGTGCTTAAAAAGGGAGAAAACTCCTCTTTTATACTCTGCTCTCCCTTTCCAAAGGTTTGCAAATGAACTCCAGAAAAAAAAAAATAAAAAGAATTTATCTATCTCTTCAAAGGCCTCATGGCCTCAGCATTTGTTACATAATATTTCTTTAAATGGGAGCCAAGAAAAAAGTAAGACACATATTTAATCTTTCCACTAACAGGCAAGAATCATACTGTAAGAAAAAAACTATGCAACCTGGAAGCCATGGGTGACTGTCACCTACTTTACATAACACCCCTTCTGTCTAAATTGGTGGAAAAGGCTCTTTACAATCAGGTTTATTAATAATCGCACTCTGTACTTAATGCAGTACATGTGTAATGGAAATAGCTTTGATAATGCCTCATCTCTGATGTTATGTTTTTCAAAACAAAGTGATATCACCATATGAGGTTCTCATTTCAGAGACCTGCAAAAAAAAGCCCTTGACATGATTGATCATGCCTTCCTTTGTCGGATAGTTAACTGTTTCTTGGTGAGAGAACTGTAAAATGGTTTAAGTATGTGCTTACTGGAAAGACTGCTATAGATAGAATATGCAACAGCTGCTGTGCTGTGAATAGTCGGGGTGTCAGTTTTTCTTTTTGATTTTGCTTTTCGTTATTGAGCTTCTATGGCATCTTCTCGAATTTTATCTCTGTGCTTAATATGCACTCTGTCGACATAAATATCTCTGCAGTTTTTTAGGCTATGGGCATGAAAGAGTAGCTGGAAGCCTGTATTTTATACCAATAAAATTCAGATGATGCTTTTTGGTTCATTGTATGGACTTTATGGTAACTCCTATGTGATTATCTAAAACCATACTGCACAATCTGTGACCCAGGTCACTCTGACTTAACATATTACTCTTTAATACCATCCACAATAACTGGATCACTAGGAAAGCTCTGAGAAAAATTATCTTCTTGAGTCCTGTTAAGGGCTACAGGGAATTTTCGTGGAAGCTTTACCTTTTCTTTTTTCTTGGGGGTATATTTTGTGCTTTTTACTTAGAGAGCTGTAGACTTGTATTAAAGATACTCTGTTTGAGCACATGTAAGTGTTTCTGCAAACTGTTGTATGCTCCTCTCAAGTCCTTGTAAGGGCTGGGGGAGTAAGTGTTTAGTGGAAGGAAATACTCTCAAGTCCTTTTAAGGGGTGGGGAAATTTTTGTGGAAGCCTTACCTTTTCCTTTTCCTAGAGGATGTGTATGTTGTGGATTTTACTTAGGAAATTACAGGTCTGTGGACATATTACAGAGACTCTGTTTGAGAAGATGCATTCTTGGGTGTTGAGCTGAAGTGAAGCTTTGTGGGTCTTTGCACATTAGGCATGTTTGCAGTGGTGGAATGTTAAGTTTTCTTATTGCAGCTTTTATTTTAAATGTTTAAAAATGGAAGAAATGGTTAAGTATTGTTTAATGGATTTATTGGCAGGATTTTATTTTGCTGTAATAAATGTTTAATGTACATACTCTGAATAAATGAGTCCAGAAGTTCTAAGAAATATATTGGTAAGGAAGTGGGGGTTCAAGTGGTACTTGATAATCGAGGTGGGCATGTATATGTTAATGTTAAGATAGTTAAACAAAGGGAGATACAGACTGAATCAACATGTGATCTTTCCATGATTGTATCTAGAGATTTAGGAAGTGTACAAGACGTAATTGAGAATGCAAATATGGATGGTCTTAAAGGGTTCCTATTAGAAGACCAAAGACGCATCCTTTTCGAATGCATCTTGGTCAAACTTAAAAGACTAAAACGGCAAAATATCGAAGCGGCTTTTAAGCAAATTCTTTCCCTGGGAAAGAATTCTCTTAGCCGCTTCATTACTTTGCAATTTTCGGCACTGTAGTGCAGTCTTGGAGTTGGTATATTTAAGTAGGGGGTGTGGAAGGTGCAGCCCCCCACTTAATGTAATGTTTAAAGTGTTTTGTTTTTTATTTTATTTTTTTCTGTTGAAACAGCAATTTTTTCCCCTTGGAAAAAATCCCTGTTCTGACAGTTTGACATTGTAAGCTTTCGCTTGCATAGGGTCGATTAATCACTGTTCGCTTTTTTAAGCATTCGGTGATATAATATAGACCCACCTTGAATGTAATGTTTCCATTTGTTTAGAGGAGGTAGGCGAGGTATGAATAGTGAGTTTAGGATTGGAAAGGTTAGACTGTCAAGTGAGAAGAATATGGAATAGGTAATATCATTGAACTTGCCAGAAATAATTGTGAGTTAAGTTAATGAACAAAAAAATAACAGTTCAAAATGAAGTTTAGAACCGGATGCCTTGGATGTTGTGGAGAACAGTGAATTTGAGGTTGTTAAGAAGAGCGGAGAAGAGCTGTTGGTGGAACAAAAAGTAACTAACTTGATAAAGGACACTAGTATGAATGTAAGCTTGGGATTATCTAAAAGGCAATTGCTAGTTATTGGTGATTCTATGGTTAAGGGTGTTAGGAACATTTTTCTAAATAAGAGTAAAGATTTGACTGGTGTTTCTTTCTTGCCTGGTTGTACAGTTAGGGATATTTTGAAGTCATCGATCAAACTTTTTTTATAAAGAGAAAACATATGATGATGTGATTGCTATGTTTGGATTTAGTTATGGTAGGACACATGCTTTTCTATTTATTGATTATGTATAGGCAATTAAAAGTATGGATTTAATCTTGCCTTTTGTGATATTATTCCTTTCTTAAGATTTAATCAGGTATTTGCAACGATGGCTAGGGAATTTAATGGCATAATCAGAAGAAAGTGTTTTTTATCATCAATGAAGTGTATTACATAATGGGAAGATTTAGTGGATAGAGGTTTTTGTTTTGGAAAGGACAAATTCCATCTGAGTTGTAGGGGAAATAGGGCTGTTATTGAAAATGCTAAGATTTTTAGTGAATTGTAATTTTTAGGCAAGCCTTTAGTGGATTAAATGAAAAAGGGAAGGATATTTTTTTTTATATTTTTTTTACTAATACTAGAGATTGAAAGAACATGATGGCCTGGCTAGAGGCTGGGCAAAAGTTGATAAGTTAGATGTTATTCTTGTGACTGAAACTCACTTTACTGAAATAAGTGTTTTTTTAATGTTTACCAGCTTATAATAGATTTCATAATTGTAGTTTAGAAAAGAGGGGAGTGGGGGTGACAGTATATGTCAATGAAGGATTACAATCCATCTTATATCTAGAAGGAATTGTAATGAGGTAGTTGTGAATATTATTAGTGCTGGTTTAGCCATTATATTATATCTGTTTTAAAGTAAGGATTTGTCTGATTTTGTTGAAACCTTATCTACTTATGTTTTAGAAGATATTGATATTATTGCAATTGATCTTAATTGTCTTAATGTAAGTTGGGCTTGTCAACCATATTCTAGAAGTTCTATGGGAAGCTTGGTTAATATTGGTTTGCAGCATTGATACACTCAACTGGTAGAGGAACCTACCTAGAACCAAAGTATTTTAGATGTTGTATGGGTTAGGAATGCAGATAATAATCACAGTTGCAATACTGAGTGTGAGTTAGGAGAGTTGGACCACTTTGGTATATCCTGGTGTTCTGAAAGCAATATGTGTATTTTTTCTAAAGAAAATAAGGTGGGAAGGAAAGCCTATTATAAGGCAAATTATGATATTTTAAATATGAGGATAAAGGCCTTGGTCTAAAAGCAATTGTGTCATGCAAATGTTATGTTATCTTAGAATAAGTTTTTATGATTTTTTTGAAATTATTGATAGAAGATTATATCACTATAGTATGGAGCAAGACAGTTAGGTGTTTTGCCAATGCTAGAATAGACATATAGGTAAGGTAAATGAGAGAAAAATATTTTCTTGGATGACTTAGAACAGATTCACTAGTCATTTAAATAAGGTGATAGCCTGGAAGGTAGGTATAACGTTAGGAAAGTCATGAGGCAGTGTAGGAGTAATTATGAACTGAATCTGGCTGGCTATGTTTCTAGTAACAAGAAGGCATTTTATAAGATGTAAGGTCTTACAGGGGTGATTGACAAAGTATAATAAGTCAAGTACTTAATGGAAATAAGATTAGTGACACAATAGATTTGTATCAAGTTTTCAGGGTAAAATTTTTCTTATAGACAAGTAGATATATTTGTTTTGGATGAGGAATTGTTGTTGGATGAAAAGATCCCTGTTTTGTCTCCTGATCAAATTAAGGAAACATTTAAAATGGTAAAACTGTATTCAACAGCAGGACCTGATGGTATTAATGGCTTATTTTTGGATAAAATAACTGAAAGTATAGCTCCATGTTTACTTTTTTGTTTCAAAATTCACTTACAACGGTTTATATTCTTACTGTTTTGAAAGATGCTTTAGTTATTGTTATCTCTAAAGGGGTGATTTATAAGGTGTTGGAAATGTTAGGCCTATTAGTCTAACTTGCATCTTAGAGAAATGTTTTAAGACAATTATTAATTAATACATTTCTGATCACTTGATTTATTTATTAGACATGTTTCAACAGTGATATTTAAGGGGCATTCTTGCATGATCAATTTATTATCTTTTTTATTAAAATGTTTGGGAAAAGCTTGATGTGGGTTTGAGAGCTGATGCAGTCTTTTTGGAATTGATTAATGCCTTTGACATTGTCTAGCATGTGAGGATTATGACACTGCTGCTATATTATAAGGTGAACAGTTTTGTTAATTAGATGGATAGAGAACTAGTTCCAGAAATGATATTGTTTAAAATTAGGGAGAAACTGATCTCTGATGAGATTGAGACTAACTGTGGTGTTTCTCAGTGTTTGGTGGTAGAACCCATGCTGTTTATTATTTTCATAACTATTTTTCCTATGGTGGAAATTATTTGAGACTGTAAATATGCAGATGATACTAAAACTGGTTCTGTAGTTACATCAATTAATGATCAGCACTGTACTCAGACTTCTTTGGATAAGTTGGTAGTTGAGCCAAGGAGAATGTTATGGAATTTAATGTTAGCAAAATAAAGGTTAGTCATTGAGGTAGAAACAGTTTTTCTTATTCTAATGCTATGAATGGGATAATTTTGAAGGAAGTTATTAATAGTGATGTTAAGTTCAATTCTGGAATTGATGTATTAGTAATCATTAGACATTGTTACTATGAACTAGGCAATATCTTAAGAACTATATCAAGTATGTAAGTAAGTAAGGTATTATTGCCAATTTATAAAACTATTGTTCATCCTATTATAGAGTATGGGGCAGTAGTCTGTCTATATGGTAGATCTTATATTAAGAGATAGAGAGAATTCAAAAATTTTTTTAATCCATATTAAAAGCATGGGAGCATTTAGTTATGCAAAGAATTTGGAAGTATTGCCTTTGTTCACTTTAAATTAAAAGTTTAAAATGGGAGATTTGATAGTAATGTATTAATGTATCTGTAATGCTATTTTTAAAGTTGAAGCAGGAATTAATAAAGGTGGGCATTTACTGCATACTAGAAATAATAATTTGTTGATATATGTTGCTACTTTTTGGACTACGTTATTTGGTAACACATTTCATATTCAGGCAGGTAGATGGTGGAATGTGTTACTGACTGAAATTAGGATCAATGAGTCACTGTCTCAATTATAATAATGTCTGGATAGATGGGTGAGAAACCACATTTTTGATTGTCGTTTTACTGGGAGCAGACTCTTTGAAGGCCTTTCAAGGCTGTGAGTTTTTTTTTATTGACATTTAACAAAATAAAGTTGGATTCAAGGTTGTAAGTTTGCTAACAGCTGAAGTCAACAAGGATAAAGACAAAAATATCTTGATACCAGACTCAAGATATACATCACCCCCTTATATTTCTTGACTACAATACTAAAAATTCCTGCACTCGGCACAGTTTACGTATTTATAACTTCCCAGCCTGTTTTAGCATCACTGTGTCTGGGTTCATTACAGACAGTACCAGTCTACTGTTTACCCCCTTAAAAGGCTGCTTGCAGATATTCATACTTTTCTTCCAATGTGCCTTCAGTTCACAGAGGAACAAAGCCATCATCCAGTAGAAGCCCTTTCTAACTTCTATGCAGTGAACAGAGCTTGACCAAGGCTATCACAATATCGTTAATACAGAATACCTTCTAGGCATGGAAATATTGGTGATCTTTGCAATTTCAAAGAGAAATGAATCTATTTACATATTACCTTATTCTTTATGTTTTGTTAACTGGGCTAAACCTACTGGATAGAAAGCATTTATAAAGGGAACCCAACAAGAAATCCACAAATATAAATACATAGCCACATTAACAATGAGAATATATTTAAACATCAGTGCAGCTGTAGTGCTGGTACATGAATAAACTCTTACAAGGAAGCATAAATCAAAATCAGTCATTTGGAATTGTAAGCATACATTACAGAAGTAAAAGTTAAAAATGTCAAAAGACAGCAGTGATGTGCAAAGAATGCACAATGGTGTAGGTATTAACAAAAATATTAGCTATATAGTGGCAGACTGCTCAAAATGAATAGCAAGTACTGAAAAGGCAGTTTACTGACACAGAGCACAATACCTAGGTGTAGCTTCCCATGTGTGTGTGTGTGTGTATGTGTGTGTGTGTGTGTGTGTGTGTGTGTGTGTGTGTGTGTGTGTGTGTGTGTGTATTGGGTGTGTATGTACATGTGTGTAAGTGTGCATATATATAAATATGTATGTATGGGACTCTTGAATTTGGTCAACACAGCAAAATTTCAACCACTGCTTGATTGACCACAGTTGGTCGATATGTGCAGATGGATGGTAGGTGTGCTAGATTGACAATCCAGGGGTAGGTGAGTATTCCCTTTTCCCAGGGATTGTATGTTCTCATTTATGTAATTGTCAGGGGGTATAAGGGATGTAGGGAGGCTTGACCCCTACAAAAAAACAATGTTATATTTTTGTAGACCACACACCAGGACACTTAAAGCTAATACCACAAGTTGTTAAGCCAGTGAAATGAAGCTGCTGGATACACACCAAGTACAAAACTTTTATTAAAAGAAGAAAATGAATGTCCTCTAGTGCCTCGGCTTATCAGAAAGCCTTTATATACCCCTTACTTCCATTGAACAATTAACAAATTGAAAAAATCAAGTAAAAAATAACTTCCTTTAAAGACATTCTACGTACAATATCTCCAAGTGAACTCCCTATTGAGCCCTTTGGGATATAATGTACCATATTTCACAATAAAAATCAATTATTTTTTCCTTAGGATATTTTTAATAAAATCTGATGTACCAAATTCACAAAAAATGTGCTCTAATACTGTTTCTTGTATCCCTTTCAGGTCACTTCCATGGCATGTATTAAAGTGCTCTGCTATAGGGCTAGACTGCTTGTTTTTTCTGATATCCCTAACATGTTCTTTTAGTCTGGTAGAGAAACTCCTTTTGCTTTCCCCAATATAATATAACCCACAAGGGCACCTAAGACCATATATGATTTTCTCACTATTACAACTATAGGTACCTATAGTGTCAAATTTTCTCCCATTTATACTTGAGAAGTCAGTCACCACATACTGACATATATAACAGGTACCACATGGAAAGGAGCCTTTAGGAAGTGGTTCTTTATCCCTTTCAACATAAAGTCTTTTAAACCCCCCATATACCAGAAAATCTTTCAGACTCCTTCCTACACTATAAGAAAAGTTGAGTTTAACATCTCTAAGAAAACCCAATTCTTTATTAATAAAAGTCCAATAATATTTAATTATATTCTGTAATTTACTTGAGAACACAGTATATTTTGATACAAAATATAAATCTTTTGTACTGTCCCTTTCTCTTTTCCTTGTATTGCCACAACTTTTCATAAATTCAATGGAACATTGATTTTTGTTAGATACCTTCAGGTATCCTTGTCGCACATTTCCTTTCCCATATCCCCTTTCCAGAAATACTCTCATGATTTTACCTATTTCTGCTATAACATCCTTAACTTCACTACATAAACGTTTAATCCTCAACATTTCACCATATAGCATAGAAGCTATAGTGCAGGGGGTGGCAGCTGGAGCCATGGAAAATATAATTTTGCTGTTCAAGCTTCCTATAAATTCTAGTTTTTATTCTATAGCCCACTTGGCCTTCCATTGTAATATCAAGAAAATTGACATTACTACCTTTTAGGAGCCCATCAAAATGTATATCAAACTTATTACTCCGCAAATCTTGAATGAATTCCTCCACTTCATTATAACCTCCTTTAAATATAAAAAATCAAATCATCTATAAATCTAAAGTACTTTATAACATTCTTTCTAAAAAAGTCATTTATGTAAATGTACAAATTCTCAAAAAGCCCCATACACAAATTAGCATATGTGGGGGCAAATGCTGTCCCACATCTCTGCTGATATAAACATCCATCAAATTCAAAAATGTTATTTTCTAGACAAAACAAAGTCAACTCTACAATATACTGTGTGCAAGGACTATTGCCTAAAAAAATTCCATGGCTTCCAGGCCAAACCTATGTTGGGTGCTGGTGTATAAACTTACCACATCAGTAACAATAAAATACATTCCTTATTCCCATCGTACTGTGGCAATTTTATTTAGGAAGTCAAAAGTATCTCTGAATGTTATATTTTTGTTTGCTTGATTTCTTTTTCATTTGCATGCAGTGAGGATTTTCCTCTCACATGCACAGTTGACTGTCAACATTTGATTTGTCAGCCTTTTGTTGTCACTGATCTTGCTGTCACCATTTTTCTGTGTTGACCAAGGTAAATAATCCCATATATATGCAGAGACATACACAGATATATACAGCTACATCTATATAGACAGATAGAGATATATTAAGGCTGTTAATCAAGTTACTTAATGCAAATAACTAGTTAAAAATCCCTGAGATTACATTGTAAACATGAAATTAAAAACATTAAAAAATAATCTTTAAAGTTTATGTTATACTTTGATCAGCATAGGTTTTTTTTTTTTTTTTTTTTTTTGCATTTAAAGGTCTAGAAATAAGGCAGTGAAAACCTTCAGGTTTTATATTATCCTTTGTTAGGATTTCTTTGGCTTTAGCAATTAGCTAAGTAGTTGGTGAGGCTCCATTATGCATCGGTGTAGAATGAGAGGCTAGAAAAGGCTTCATGTTTTGCCATGCATGCCTTACACCACACTCAGCAGGCATTCCACATACTGGCTAATGCCTTTGCTGCCCCCATAGTTTCTTTTTTCTAGGGAGAGTTCCTGTCAGACATGCTGACATAGCAAACTCAAATTCTTGTTAACACAATGTCTTGGTGGCTCTACTGAAAGTTAGGACCCTAAACAGAAAGATGCCTAAACTTGAAACCCTTCTGCGACTCAAACACATTCATATTTGTTTATCATACACTGAGATATGGTTTCATTATAATGGTTTCATTGTAATGACAGTACTCTCTATATTATTCCTTCAGGCCCTTGGGTAACTGTGGGTGAGTATCTGTATTTATCAGGAATATCAATCAACTCATGTTGAATTACCCTATTTTAAAGCCCCTGGAGATCCAAATCACCATTAATAAATCTGACTACTACTTCCTTGCTAGCTACAGATCTCCATTATTTGGGTCTATATTACTTCAGAGAATGAATCTTCATTGCTCACTAGTCACTGAAATTAAGTTTAGTGAACCATGAGATTTTTCTAATGGTTCAGAAACACTTGGCCATCCTCTTAACTTTGCCCTTTTCTCCACTGTAGTGCAATCTCAGAGTTGGTATATTTAGTTAGGGGGAGTGTGGATGGTACAGCCTCCCATGTTGAGGGGTCTGGGGGGGTGAAGTCCCCCACTTGGGTGGATTTGATTTAGTGCTTTTTGTGTTCTGTACATTTGGTAGGCTAGTGTTTCCAAACCGTGGGAAAAATTCTGCAGTTTCCTGAAGTTATTTCGGTAGCTGGTGAGCAATGAAGACGTATTCAATGAATACATCTTTCACTGAAGTAATATAGAACCCCATTACTCCCTCCCAAAGCTCTTGGAAATTATATTAATACCACTGAGGGGTTAAATATCAAATAAGTATCTTCTTTCTAGGGGAATTTGAATTACCCAAACATTAACTGGCACACTTACATCTCTATCAATGGATATGTTCAGCTTTTCCTGGACTTTGTTAATGCCAACATGCTGAAGTAAATTGTAAAACTGTTCACTAGAAATACTAATACCCTTAACCTGGTCCTTACCAACCTAGCCCTAGCTCATATTCCATTTGGAATCTCATCATGTCTAGTTATCATTCTTCTTTTCTACCAGACCTAATGGTATCACCCCACCACCAAAAACAGTCTTTAGGGACTTTATGACAAACCTACTTCAGCTAGTAGAATATCTTGGCAAAATTCCCAACAATCCTCTTCAAACTGACCCAGCTGAAAAGGTTGCCATATTTACCTCTTACTTTTATCAACACCTAAATAGCAGCATAGAGTCAGTACCTGCCCACCCTAAATATGATGGTAAATTTAAGATGAAAAGTTGAAAGAAATCCCCATCCCCTTATCTCAGGACCACTCAAGTAAGCATGCCAGCAAGGAACTTATGAGTGCTATTAGAAAATGTAAAACAGATTACGAGCTTAAGGTCACTATACATACGAAAGGAAACTAGAGCTCTTTCTTTTATGTCAGGAAACTCTTCACTTATGTCATAAAATTTAGGAATAATGTTCAATAATGCCTTGAGCTGTTCTATAATTATATCACATATTATCTTCCCAAGGATGTAGCCAATATGTTAGCAGAACAATTCTGTTCTATATTTCCGTCATCTAATCACAGTGCTGCCCCCAGTGTTCCGAAATTTAGTTTACCCTGAAATCATTTTGGAACAGGTTTTAAAATCCTTGTCAAAGACTAAAAGTAATGTTTCCATAAGATCAGATGACATGACAAGCTGCAATCTTACCACTGCCATGTATGTACTATCTGAGTTTCTATTTAAACTTTTCAAAACCAGCCTATCCAAAGAATTTGTTCCTGATGCCTGGAGAACAGCCACTGTAACTATCCTACACAAGGTTAACCCTTCTACAAATCCAGGCAATTATATGTCCATCACTCTCACCAGGCTTATACATAAAGCCATGGAATGTATCATGGTAGAACTCATGCAGATACAGGCAACTCAACAGCTCTAGATCCTAATTAGTTTTGATTTGTGAAGGGCTAAACCTGTCTTTTAAACTTAGTATGTTTCTTAAAAAGGTTATAAAGGCTGTGGACAGTGGTCACTCAGTGCACATTGCTTATCTCAACCTGGGTAAGGCTTTTGATACTATTTACTTATTTGTTTGTTTGTTTGTCTCTTTATTTTGTATTTCCAATTACTATGTCTTAATTCAGTTTTGATGCTGTTTCAATCAACCCATGTAATATGTATACCCCCTAGACATAAGTGTCACTGTATTCTTCTCTGTTTCCATAATGCTCTATATTACCCTTCTGTCCCAGTAGTAATGCAATCTAGTATGTTAAATAAAGCCTTCCCTTTACCTCCATATTGATTCAAATGTTTAAACAAGGCATTGTATATATGTTCAATTTTAATAGAATAAAGAAGGTTTCTAATTCTGAATGGATTTTCTGATACGTCTGCATACATAAAATGCTGAATTATGGCAACATTTAATAACGTAAGCTATATTGGTACAATTATAGGTGCAATGATTTTTATTACCATACTTTTTACCCTGTCTTCATCAGTGAAATTGTCTACCTGCAAAATACATTTGAAATTCTCCCCTACTGATATTTTCTCCTTACTTTTTTCTAACATCATATTGTATGAAAGATTTCTTTTCTGTGCAAAATTTTGATAAGTTGGTGATATATATATATATATATATATATATATATATATATATATATATATATATACATAATTATATATAAACACACACACACACACACACACACACACACACACACACACACACACACACGCACTATGTATATGACAATACTAGATTTCATCAAAAAATCTAATTATTTTGACATATGCTGTTGAATAAATATTGCTGGAGCCTGTGGAAAAAAGGAAACACTGCCAGCACAGCTAGCAGGAATTTTTTAAATAATTACATGTCATTGGTGAATTTCAAAATGATTTATACAAGATGCATGTATTACAAATGTATTAGAACTGTATGTCATGTATATATCAAACTGCTTGTACAGACTTGTGTATTGAAAAGGTATTTATAGAGTGCTGTGTTTGAAATGTAACCACAATGTGCCCTACTGGAAGAAAACAAAAATGTAACTGCACTGTTGTAACTGTTTAAATGTAAATGCCTAACAGAGGAAACTGGAGGTTTAACCTCAGTCCAGCAAACTTTAGAAGAATGCCTGAAATTAAATTACTTACTAGGCTACACAATAAAGAGGGTATATCTCAAGTTTTCAGTGCAGCTAGAGACACAAAGTTTGTACTAGAAAGCTTTCTGTATTGTCCTTGGAGTGAGCTAATTGCTACTTTTGAAGCATGAAGGAATACAATTGTTTTATGACTTCCAGCATCTGCCTCAGATCTGAGCAAAAGCCATTATCTGTATATTTGTACAGGCAGATGCTAAATGCTGCCAGGGTCTAGCAATGGGGGTTTTGGCCTGGGAAATAAAAGTCAAATTACCAGAAATTATGTCATTCTGCAAGCTATCCCAACAGTGATATTTTAGATATTAATTTTAGAAGTCTCTTATTGAGACAGAGCATTCTGCATTATGTATTGGACCTGACAACAACAAGAAAAACAGTCACCACATCTGCCTTTATCTAATGAAGTAAGTTTCTAGGGGTATAGTATAATTCTCTTAGATTCAGTCAGAAATATAGTAAAGCATGGTTTATATGTGTTTCATTATTTTTGTGACCCTGTAATGCAATGTTATTTAAAATATTTCCTGTAGTTTTGACCTCTGATGTCACTGTGAATATATATTTAGTATTGTCTTGTTCTTTTATTATTTATTATTAAATATATTTAAACCTTTCATTATGGCTGATCTGTGTAGAGATATTTAAGTTTTTAAAGTAGTTGCCTATTTATTTGGTGACATTGTGTGGGCCACTCCTCTTGGTCAAACTACCATTTGTGTTAATATTAATATTACACAGTAAGACTGGACACCCTTTGTTAAGGGTCCTAAAATAGCTGATAAGGAGTGACTGGTGGCAGTGAAAATTACCTTATAGTCTGGGCAGAAGGGGGAATAGCTAGTAAACCTGTGCCAGCCTTTCCCAGGTGTGTGTGTGTGTGTGTGTGTGTGTGTGTGTGTGTGTGTGTGTGTGTGTGTGTGTGTGTGTGTGTGTGTGTGTGCGTGTGTGTGTAAATCAAGCCTCAAAGGGTGTGTGTGTGTGTGTGTGTGTGTGTGTGTGTGTGTGTGTGTGTGTGTGTGTGTGTGTGTGAATTACTTGGGCGGTGACATGAAGCATTGCTGGACAGAGAGGGTGCTAGAGGTATTGGCTTGGTCACTCAGGTGAGATCTCAAATCTATAGCTGTGCCAGTGGGGAGTTTCACTGGGGATCTAAAGAAAGAGGGAGAAACCAGTCCTGGACTGACTGTGGTCTCTGTGTGCTCTTAAGGGAAATTGCACTTGATGCAGAGAGCTGCATCTGGAAATACTATTTCTGTACTTGTCATCCTCTCAGTGAATGTCCAGCCATTGTTGCCAGCGGTGAGGATTGAGGCTCCTTGATTACTGGTCTGGTGGAGGGTCATCACAGAGCCTATCATCCAAAGCCAACTAAAAACACAAAACAAATATTTTTGCAGGGGGACAATCTCCTCTGCAATATCTCTCCCCAGCTAAATTATATATACCATCTCAGAGATCTCACAACCATGGGCAGCTAAAAAACTTTCTTATGCCACTGTTTGATGATCCTGTACAAAAGCACACATGAAACACTCTCAAGCTGCTCATTGAAAGGATACTTTCCAAAATAACCAATGATTTTCCATATGAAGAATGGACTTTTCCATCAAAGGTATATAAACTATACAAGTGTGTGCGCATGCATGCGTGTGTGTGTGTGTGTGTGTGTGTGTGTGTGTGTGTGTGTGTGTGTGTGTGTGTGTGTGTGTGTGTGTGTGAGCATGTGTGTGCATGTGTGTGTGTGTTTGTATGTGTGTGTGTGTGTGTGTGTGTGTGTGTGTGTGTGTGTGTGTGTGTGTGTGTGTGTGTGTGTGTCTGTTTGTACTAACATATGCAATCAATTGCTTTACAAGAAATGTTCAAAAGGTCATATGTGCTATCCATATCTAATCAATGCTATTCTAAAGTAATGGCAGATTTTAAGGTAATATTGAAATTAGGGCTCTGTTACCTATCATAGCAGCAGTTTTCATGATTTCTGATTCATGTGCAGAATAGTCATTAATAAATAAATTAAATACATCTGGGCAATGCTGCTTGTATACAATGTGGGACGTAGGATTAGATGGGGAGCAGGAGTCTGTTAAGTGGGCTCATCCATTAAGTTATGTTAAGGTAGTAAAACAGGGGTGGGGGGTAAAAGGAGGTATTTCAGAAGCAGAATGTGTTGTTCTGTTTTATGAATCCTGAATTTTGCTCAACATTTTAATAGATGATGATGCACTGTCAATGACTCAACAAGTAGCACATTTACCTTTGATGCTGAAAGACCAGATGACTGTGAGTTCTGTTCCCACTACAGGTGAAAGGATTGCTGATGCTCTAATGTTGCAGTAAGGAGGTGCTGCACTCTTTGGTGTATCACCTTTCAGATGAGACATTAAACTGAAGTTCCATCTGCTTGAGTTGGTTTTAGCTCAGGTGGATGCAAGATATCACACTGTACCTATCAAAAAGAGTAGATGTTGTTCCCTGATGCCCTGACCATTTTCCCTAGTTGTATAATTACCTGCTCAGGTCTCCTGTGATAAGAGGCCAACCTGGTTAACAAAGAATAAATAAAATTAAAAAATAGGGATGCACACAGTCACCTGAGGAATTGTGGCAGTTTATTTCTGGGGTGAGTTAATTACTGATTCTATGCACTGTGCCTAAATTCTGACATCTATTTAACAGACGTGTTGTCATGGTCCTGTCATGGTCCTGTTTAATTAATCATATTGCTGTTGAAAGTGTGCTTATTGCCTTTTGTTAAGAAAGAGACAAATATATTAGAGATCGATGGAAAGCGAGTTACTTATTTGTTAAGTCTGTTACTGAAACCTTGTCACTGTGTCACACTTCTGAGCTTTGCTACTGTTGTACTTTCCATGTTTCTGCAACACTGCTTCTTAGGTTCATAGGTTCATAGGTTCATACTAGGCTATCTGCCCTAGGGCATTTATAAGCCTAGCCAGAATGTGTTTGGCTTTCACCACCCATTTTAAATTTATTTTGCTATGCCCTTTTTCGAGGTTAGTATACTGTGCCTCTGTCTAACAGTGACACAGAAGTGATACCCGGGGTAAACCTACGATCTCCCATCCACTCATCAATATTCCTCTTGAAGAGAGTCAATGAGGGACTCTGCCTAACCTGGACTGGGATTTTATTCCAGAGTGAAGGGAGCCTCTGGGTTATGAATCTGTCCCTCCAGCATGTCCTATTTATTTCAGTGCTGAGGTTCAAGTCTCTCGAGCTCGTAGCTCGATGGGATTTGAATTTTCTGAGGTGCAGCATGTCCATTAATTCCGGGTTGGACATGACTTTATACGTCAGGCACAGATCACATCTGAACAGGTGGTATGCCACTGAGTAGAGCTGGAGTTTCTTTAACCGGGCAGCATATGACATCTGTTTGAGCCCTTTGATCCTCTTGGTGAGGTACTTTTGGGGTCTTTCCAGTTGCAGCAGGTGTCTGGTAAGGTGCATCCCAAAAGGGGCATTGTACTCAATTATAGGCCTAATGAGGGATGAGTAAAGAGGCACAATGACCTCCCCTGATCTAGATGTGAATCCCTTCATGATTAGGGGGGCTATATAAAATGTTTTTCTAACCACTTTGGCCACATGGTTGTCAAATGAGAGATTGCTATCAACTTGGGTCCCCAGGTCCCTAATTACTTCTTCTGTACTTAATGGATTACCACCTATGTGGTAATTTGTGGGCACTTTGTTTTTGCCAAAGGGGATGACTATACACTTTTTGGCATTTAGCTTGAGGCCATGGCTCTGGCACCAGTTGTCTGTTTCTATGAGGCCCTTTTGGAGGATGCTTGTGTCGGCTGGAGAGTCGATTATGGCGCCCAGTTTGCAGTCATCTGCGAACTTGGTCAGCCACAGTCCTTCCGTGTTGGCCTGTACCTCTGAGAAATATATACCGAACAACAGAGGTCCCAGGACTGAGCCTTGTGGGACACCACTTGTAACTGGTTTGGAGTCTGACATGGCTCCAGCAATTCTAACCATGTGGGTTCTGTCCTTGAGCCAGTTTGCAATCCATCTAGTGACATAGGGGTTTATATTTAAGCTGGTGAGTTTATCTATAATGCCCGAGTGGGGTATTGTATCGAAGGCTTTTGCGAGGTCCAGGTAGGCTGTGTGGACCACCTTCCCCTCGTCAATCGCCTTGGTGACTGTTTCAAAGAAATCAACCAGGTTTAAGAGGTAGAATCTGCCCTTAACAAAGCCGAACTGGGTAGGATGGAGTGTCTGTAGGTCCCCAATATCTTTATTTATGAGGTCCATGATGATCCTTTCCATAGCTTTGCAGACCAAGCTAGTCAGGCTTATGGGGCAATAGTTTCCAGGATCCGTTGAGGCACCACCTTTATGGAGAGGGACCACTGTTGCTGTACGCCACTCTTTGGGCACATATCCTGTAGTAAGGCTGAGATTGAACAGTAGTTTTATGTTTGGGTTTAGCTCTTCTTGGAGTTCATGTAGGACGCAGCCCGGGACACCGTCTGGCCCCATTGATGCTGTGTTTTTTGCTTTGGAGAGGGCGGCTCTTACCTGAGCATCTGAGATGTCAGGGGGGCAGCACTCTGCTGGGATAGATATTTGCCCTTTTGGTGGGGATGGGGGGGAGAACCTGTCAGCTAGGATGTTGGCAATGTCTTGATAGGGACTTCACTGTGCAGATGAGCTTTTGAACTGTACTCATGTTCTTCAGTGACTGTACCACAGTTCAGGCTGCTACTTCAGCAGTGGTGGTGATTTTTAATTATTTATTATCCAAGTTAGTCTACTAGGCACATTTGAGATGTTACCAAAGCAATTTCTAGTTTAGTGACTTGCTCAAAGTCACACAGTAACCAAACTCAGAATGATGGAATCAAACCCAGAATTCTAAAATGGGACCTATTAGCAGCATATTACCCTTATCTTCTGCAGTAGGATCTCATTCTTATTCCTGTGAGTTGCCTTGCATCTCCTTTCTGATAGTATAACCTTCCTTGCCAACAAGGAAAAATAAGAATACACACACACACACACACACACACACACACACACACACACACACACACACACACACACACACACACACACACACACACGTACAACTCCCTCTCTCAACTCCCTCTCTCTACTCTCTTCACCATGTTTTCTACACAGAATATTGTCATTATGCACCATCTTTAGATTTTATGTAAAATTTGTCTTTGAAGCAGAGCACTAGCCCTTATGACCATATTGCTACACTACTGTGCTGTATTCACAAATACAGACCTGTATCTTCTATATGAGATCAACATTTAAACTTTATTTAAATTAAAATGTAATCATTTGAAACAGATTCATCCCCAGAACTTACTTGGTCTTTCCCATTAACAGATTTTTTTCACCATGACAAGATCTAATGGTAGACTCTATACATCTGCCACTATTTTTGTCTATAATTTTTTTGTTTAGCAATTGATTAATTTATTGTCTTTTGTCCTGCTAAAATATTTATCCTTCTTCCCTGTCTATCAGTGCCCAGTTAGTTAGCCACATCCTGGAATGTTTGAATATGTTTTTCCTAAAATCTTCAGTGCATTCCACTCGCAGCTAGTCAACCCTAATGCATGCAACAGGTTGTCTTCAGTCTTTATCCAGAATGTATAGCAATCTGGCATGCTTAGCAGCTGTTTTCATTCAAGTACAGTAGTGAAATCAACAAGCTACTTTCAACAGCCTGACATCCAGTGTCCATCTGTGTATTGTGGGACTATCAGACAGACACTATAAGCAGAGCTCCTAGATTCCCAAATGCTGTGTTTATCTATGGACTATACTGATATGTTTTACAAGATATTTGTGAGTAGCAACTATGAAGGATGAGGAGTGAAAGAGGTTTACTTATTTTTACATTTCATTCAGCTTTTGGGAGATAACATCAGGAAAAGAAGTTCATGGATGGCACCAGCATAATCATTTAATGTCTTTCTTTCTTTCTTTCTTTCTTTCTTTCTTTCTTTCTTTCTTTCTTTCTTTCTTTCTTTCTTTCTATCTATACTATCTGTCTGCTCATCAGGGCAAGTGAATTGTTTCATTGTAGACATATTCGAGCCAGACTTCTGCATAAGGATAAAGCTAAATGCAATACAGATGCAGAGTTCAGGGTAGCCAGTTCAACTATCGTGTCTTAGGAACTCAGATCAAACTAAACTACTTGGAGTAAATCCATGTTGACATAGAAGGAACACACAATCTCCACAGAGAGTGCAAACTGCTGAGGTCAAGACTGAATCACATAGGCTAGATCTGTATAGCAAATTCTTAAATAATGACCCAGTGTGCCATCATACTGAATATTAATTGAGAAAACTGAGTAACTTGAAAATGTAACACAGTGTATCTCATACAAACAATTATATTGAACTAGATCTTAACAAATCATAAATAATCAAATTACTAAATGATTTAATAAGCAACGGGGTCACACTCCAAAAGACTTGCTGTCGATGTAAATGACTTACTCCAGAGTCTCTTACATGGAAAGCAAGTCTTTTGGAATCCGGTCTTGTGAGTGGCTGAAACTGCGGGTAAGTACATTTATTTGAAGTTAACGAAAGTCATAAGCAGAAAGGCATATGGTACTGTACTTATTTAAACATGCACATACACCAGAATATGAAGAACATACACCAGAACATCTGCTGATATGTCACACACCAAATCAGTCTGTGTACAAATATCACCTAACAGTATAAATATTCAATTCAAAGAAAAAAAGAAAAACATTCTAAATGCTTCAGTGCAACAGAACAAAATGCAAAATAATTAGTTGTTGGGTACTTTTCAAAGTATAATCATACAAAATAAATATCATAAACTACAAAGCTGGAGAGACAGAAAATGCATACCCAAGTAATCCCATGGTTTTGATGAACCTTTCTTCTCTGCAGCATCACAGTAAGCACTACAAAGTCAGAAAAGAATTATGAAAGTTTAAATCAGTTCCAGTAAGGAAAGGTCATCATGAAACACCACATGTTGGGATAAAGCTTTACTGGCAGATAAACATTACGATTATGCTGTTTGTGTTTGCTGTCAGAAAAGAAATCTTTTAACTAAACAGAACCCTGAGGACACTGTTCAGTTTGGAGAACCCACATGCAAGCATGCATGGATGATGAAGAGACAGATAGATGGACAGATAGACAGATATATAGATATATATGTGTATGATTTTGTGTGTGTGTGTGTGTGTGTGTGTGTGTGTGTGTGTGTGTGTGTGTGTGTGTGTATGCAGTATAACTAATGATAAGTCAGTTATTTATATATTAACTCTTTCTAGTTATAACATTTATTTATTTATTTGACATTTGTTAACCGAGTTAGTCCAACTGAGACAGAGACCCATTTTCAGTGGCGACCCAATGAGAAAAGCTCCAATGCAAAACAATACAAATATTTATGAAACTTACATTTGAATTTAACAGCAAGAATAAGCAACAGGAGGTCAAGTAAAAATGTTAAGTCCAGATCAAAAGTTAAATACAAGCGATGATTCAGTTTAGAATTAGATACAAATTTTATATACAGATGATGATACAAGTTATGTAACATAAAACTGAGGATATTTATATAAACTGTAGATTGAACAATGAACTGAAGATCTACATAATGATTCTATGTAGGGTCCTGGCAAGGGCAGGACCATGAGTTGGATAGGAAGTTCTTTAGCTCTTTTTTGAAACTGGTGTGTTTGATGTTTCTGTTATTAAAGGGGAGGTTGTTTCAGGCTTCTGACATGGAATATTTGTATAAGAGTTTGCCATTGTTTTTGTTGGGTATTTAAATTTCTAGGAGCTTTTTGTCTTAGCTGCAGAGAGAGCGATTTGGGATACAGAAAAGTACTAGAGAGGAGAGGGAGGGGCAGGCAGTATGTTTGCTAAGAATGGAGCGTGCGATGTGTAACTGTGATAGAAGCAGTTGTTGGGGAATTCAAACCACTGACGTTTCTTGAGAGCAAGGCAGTGGTAAGAATTGTAGGGTTGTTTGGAGGAAAATCTAGCTATTTTTTATATGTTTGTTCTAGTTTGGTGATTAAAGTGGTTTGTAAGTTTGTAAGTACTGGAGTGGTATAGAGAAGGCAGGGAAGGAGGAATGCCTGAGCTAAAGAAAGTTTGGAGCCAGATGAAAGGAATAACAGGATAATAAGGGTACATAAATTGAAACTATTTCAGTTTTTCACCTAATATTGTTGTAAATATGTATCAGCATGTCATACTTAATTTATTCCTCAGTATGTGTTTACATTTTCTTGACTATTAGTTATAACACTAACAAAAGTTAGTCTAGGCAGTAAAGTATAGGAACTCTTGTTAACAATACCCTGTAAAAGTTGAAATTTCTTAAAAAATTTTAAATCAGCACTTTCCATATTATACTAATCAAAGCAAATGAGGTTTGCCATATTTATAAATAATCTGCTATATAAGTTGCAGACTGTCACAAACTGTTGAAGTTAATGCTTTCTGAATAAGGTACTCCCCCTGTAATATCACTTATGTACGCTTAATGATGAATCGATACTGTTCTATACCTATGTTAGTTTGTATTTTTGCTGCCAATGTTTGTCCTACAAGTTTCAAGCATTGTTAGAAAAAGACTGGCAATAACAGAGAAAGAAAGAAAGAAAGAAAGAAAGAAAGAAAGAAAGAAAGAAAGAAAGAAAGAAAGAAAGAAAGAAAAAGAGAAAACTTTAAGCAGCCTTGCTTTGCACTATTATATTATATTACTATTTTGTATGTAATGCTAAAGCATACACCCCAACTGATAGTATTCAAGGTTGAAATTAAAGTTTCAGTGTGATTTTTGATGCAGAGAAAAGGGAATTCACCTCTGCGTTATAGTCAGTGCTTCATCATTCACCATAAATATTACTTCAGGTCATAGCTGTGGAAGGTTTGTTGTGTCAATTAGTTACTAAATCATTAAACAAGTTATACAAATTAATTAAATTACCATGTCATAGCTCTCAACCTCTTTGCACAAAAAATCTAGACTAAACCAAAATAATGGGTGGACAGAGCCACAAAAATAGGGACAAATTTTAAATATTGCTCTTTAGAGAGCTGCTAGGATAAAAGGTGTTGTGTTGCTGCACAATTTCTGAAGGATATTAAGTCTGAAACTCAAATGCCTGTCATTATTTAGTAAATTCAGTTCTCACTGATTCACTACAAAAATTCAGAAAATCACAAGTTTTACGAGGAACAGACCAAAATATAAGGCAAAAATCTGGATATTCTGTGAAAATCTGGACAGTTGAGAGATGTGCATGTCATTTTACACAAGAACAATAGGAATCTGATGACACAAAGTATTCAGAGCTTGGTCTGCTGATGAATATGATGTCAAACCACTTGTGCAACCTTTAATAATTGTCACTCCAGCTTCATCTTTTAAAGAACAAACTTTTTATCTACTAGGCTACCTAACCTTGACTTAGTAGGCAACATGTGAGTTGCCTGCACACTAAAACAACTCATTACACTCATGAAAGAAATGTTTCAAAAAAGATGAAGCAATATACAATGGCAGAATTAAAGGCATTGTTCACTAGCTATATTGCTGGCACTATAAACTGCAGGGTGCATTCCAGGTATTCTTAGACTGCCAGATGTAAACACACACATGAATGCATTCGCCCATGCGTGTGTATGCGTATATATACACACACACACACACACACACACACACACACACACACACACTCATACAAAATGCAGACAGGTATATGTCCATGCCACAGATGTTACCTTTGTAGGATCAATAAGAATCTAAAGAGGTAACGAAAAGTTCAAAAACTGGACAAGAAAAGTATTCAACATGATGAACATAGTTCAGTTGTATAAGTAAACTTAGCATAACAGTAGATGTTGAATGATTATTACTTCAGCAGCATTAGCTATATGAGTTATATCCTGCAAATGATATAACAGCCAGGCAGCCAGCTTCCAAAGTTTCAGAAAAATCGCTTACATGTTCATTAATCCTGTAATCGCATTTATGTGGCATAGCAAAATATTAGTAGTTTAAGTTTGACTGTCACCATATCCTTGTATGCAGCAGTGTTTCAGTAGACTACCCTAAATCTGACATCCATATTCAGGATATCTACAGGGGTCAGCTCTAGCAGGTGTATGCAAACAGGGATTTGGATATACCCTTTCTTAATGAGCTCTGTCAGTCAGGATGTCAGTGATGGCTTGTTGTACATTGTACTACATAGGAGCACCTTATCTCTAATTTACAGAACTATGTCATCTTTCCATAATATCACTTAAAGTATTGTAGGCAGGCCGCTATTAATTATACCATAGAATAATAAATATGATATTATATTATATCTTTAAAATTTGAAAATAAACAATTAAATAAGGCAAAAACAATTATAGCTAGAATGTACTGTGGATAAGATTGAACAATTTCTGCATAGTAATGCAAATAATTTTGAGATATATTTTAGTAAATGACTTTTAATACCTGCAGCTTTTTTTTCCAGTCTGTAAGACCCACTAACCCTAAATGTGCATTTGAACTTCTAGTGTCACAGTTTTTCCTTTATTTAATTATTTAATTTACATTTTATGGCTGAATTAGGTCTGCTGGACTTGATCTATATTTAGTAGTAACCAAAGGTACTTCTACTGATTAGAACTATGGGATTTTTTTTACATCCACCTGAAATGCCACATACTTAAGCAGATGGGGCCTTGGTCTAATGTATTATGGAAAGGTGACATAGTTTTAATTTAAATTTATCTGGTAACACTGGATTAATGAAATTAACTGAAGCAAGGAGTATTGCCTGAGGAGGTGAATCTCATTCCCACAGCCCCCACACATCTGCTGTCTGAATAAGCATGTTATTTTATTGTTTTCGGTGCTCCTAGATCAGCTCTAAAAAGTGCTATGTCTTGGCAAGTCTTGCTCATGTAACAAAAAGAATAAACATGCTAGTGAAAAATTAGAATGACTACCAAAGGACAGTTCTAATAGTAATTTGTGCAAGAGCAGTGTATTTGCTGTTCATTCTTTGACTGTCAGGGTGGTCTTTCAGAACTATCTATGCATCCTACTTTTCTTTAAGTAGAAGCAAACTTTCAGTAGTTACTACAGGACAGGCCAGATAAATCTTTGTCTACAGTATTTGTGCATTTTCTTTGCTGCATTTTGAAACTAGCATTACCCCAATTTTTGTCAATACACAATAACAGATCCAGTGTCTGTTTCAAGGGGTAAATAATTATTATTGAAACATGGAGGAAGAAGTCTGGCTACATGGCTGACAATGAATGTGGCACTAATAACAACCTAAGAAAGTTTTCTCATCATGAAGCAAGAAAAAGATTTCTGATAACTGTATTAATGGTATTATTGGAGTGTAGTTAAGAACTGCAGAGATATACTAAGGATGGTGGTATTTATCTGTCTTAGTTTTGGTCTCAGATGTACTAATTACTGTACACAGTCCCTCCTCTGGAGCTTCTCTAACTGTGTCCTTCCAGATTTTTCTTTTTTTATTTTCTTTCATTCTTTCTTATGCCTGGACTACTGATTTGTTGAAGTGATGTCCCCTGATTGTACAGCAGACCAGGAGTAAAATGATTCAGTGATCAAAATATTACAATAGTGTGTAGTTTTGTGATTTTACAAATGTAAACAATAAGTACTGGAGCTCACATGTATGGAGACATTAGCCCAGCTGGATGGACACACGTTACAGAAAATGGGAAGGAGAGTGTTATACTTCTATAGCTGTTACAAACAGCAGAATTGCAATACTATATAGGAGAGTGTTATACTTCTATAGCTGTTACAAACAGCAGAATCGCAATACTATATTGGGGAAATTGTGGTGGAAAGATTTTTAAAAAAGTATCCTTTTAGAACAGTGCACTGCTGCTTAAGAAAATTGAGCCCAGTGCTAGGAGAAAAATGGCAGAAACTTGGTTTCAGTTGTCATAGCTGGCCTTCGGCATAGGCCAAATAGGCGGCTGCCTAGGGCGCCGCTCTAGCAGGGGTACTTTG
>NC_056744.1:228829306-228926806 GCF_019279795.1 Protopterus annectens
ACTACTCCTAACTCAGTATGGCCTAGACACAATACATGGATCTGCATAAGTGATCTGTGATGGTATAGATAATGGGAAAATAAGTTTAACAGTTGTGGTTGTATCAATGTGACAGACCAAGAACTTTTTAGTATGCCTGTCAAAACACTGTATTGCTTTTGCCGGAGCAGGAGTAGGGCATGTGTCTGTGATTATATGGGATCTTAAGTAGATGACCACGATGAAGAACAGTGCCACTTTGTTTAACCTTTTTCTAAAAAACAGTGTTTCTAGCTGAGACAATGTAATGGTTTTGTTGTGCTCTGTCCTTACCTACAATGCTGACAGTTTAGTATAATAGAGTTATTAATGCATTCTGTAAGGTGTTGCTATATTATGGTTTAAAGATTTTTGGAATGAGGTGAAAGACGGGAAATAGGTAGATATTTTGTGGAAGGAGAAATCATCAGTTTTATGATACAGCTCATTCAAGTTTGTTTTTAGATCTTTAGGAAATCCTTTCTGTGAGGAGTAAGTTAAAGATGTGCACAACTGTAACCAATGTAACATCATTGTGTGATTTTTATGACCTAATATAATGGTCATATGAGCTAGAATAGTCATCCTAGGAATTTTATCTAGGTTCTTTGTCACAGTTTATGAGAAGGCAAACATTCAGTGATTGCTGCTAATGAGGGTAAGGGAAGCAACACGTGATTTTGGAGAAGAAGGATGACACAGATTACTTGGATACAGAGCTAAAGCCTTCAGCAACAGCAGTCATTCCAGTGGGTAGTGAGTACCAACCGTCAACTGGGAAATCGTATAGCTTTTTATATTGCTGGTCAGTTGACAAATGTGACTGCAGGATTTGTTGCAGTTTTTAAAGACTTGAATTAATATCTTGCTGAAGGAAGATCTCTTTCAATGTTTCCCTTCCATTAATTTCCGAAGCAGGTGCAGTTTTGCAACAAATTGGTGATGCCTTTAGATTTGAATTGTCTCTAAGTCAGGTCCCTTGTACTAATTTTAACTGGATAGGCAACTTTACATACCACATCTCACTCTCTGAATGCAGAAAGGAAAAAACCCTTTATTAGAAGCACAAGGACATGAACAGAGGTACCAAAAAGAATAAGAAATTAACCAGTTAAGTTTGTCCAGCTCAGATAGAACCAACAATGTGGTATTTGGAGTAGACAGAAAAGGTGAGAACAGGTTGGACTTGTTAAGGCTTTGATTGTTTTTACAGTGTGTTGTAGAGTTCACTCTGTACAGTGATAAAGGCCTCTCCTTCCTTAATCTATTCATAATATTTTTCAATATCTTGTCAAGAATGGAAGAACTCCTTGCTAATGGTTTACAGCTTTGGATATGGAGATTAATTATTTCATGCAACTTTGCTCCAGAGGTAAATGTCTTGTCATCCCCTGTCAAGAGGATAGCAAGTGGAATTATGATTAGGTTTCTGATCATAGTCCCCTACATTATAATGGAAATTAATCTAAAACTGGTAGGGGGAGTCCAGGTAATAGAAAGAAGTAAAGATGTTTCGAAATTTTTTTATACATGTTTTGAATTATTTGTTTCTGAACAAGTGCCTCTATATAATAATAATCTAAAACTGGCTAAATTACTTATACAGAGTCACAAACTTCATAGGAGTGTATTAGGCTAATGACCACTAAGGGCCTTTTTAAGCTTAGTTATGCATCCCAAATCTCTGACAAGTTCTGGAACCCTTCATAAATATAAGCAGGGGCTTAAGGGATGAACCATATACAGGCTCCCTGCGTCTATTAGTGACATAGGTGCCAAACAAGGGATGAATTTTCTATTTCCCATCCAGTTTGCTCAAGTTACACTTGAATTGGGCTTGGGAGGAACTCTGTTTCACATGAATGGGGAGCCTGTTCCTGAGACAGGGTAGTCTCTCGGATACATACCTCTCTCTCCAGCAGGTCCTATTTGTATCACACGCAAGGTTTAAGTCTTTAGAATGGGTAATTCTGGTGCTGTTTGTTTGGCAGACATACAGGAGGAGGTCCATCAGGATGGAGTCTGACAATGCCTTGTATGCCAGGACTATATCTCCCGTCAGTAGCCTGTATGAGACAGAACACAGGGATAGAGCTATCAGCAGTCTGCACAGGACAAGTTTTCATGTCCTGTATTCTTTTACTGTGAAACTTCTGTGGACGTTCCAGTTGTTGGATATGCCTGGTTAGGTACATACCAAAGGGGACACTGTACTCAATGATAGGTCTGATGAATGCTGAATACAGTGTAAAAATGACACCCTTGTACCTAGATGCCATATCTTTGTTTGTAAATTGAATATCAAAAAATGATTTCCTCACTGCTGTGGATATGTGGTGGTCAAAAGCTAGATTACTGTCTCTGTGTGTCCCCAAATCCCCAACTACTGGCATGACTCTTGGGAGTGTGTTGTCAATATGATAGTTACCAGAGGTGGATGATTTCTCGATGGTTACTATTTTGCATTTTTTGGCATTTAGTTTTAGTCCATTACTCTGACACAAGTTATTTATCTGTGTCAACCTTTTCTGGATAACATTAGTGTCAGTGAGGGATTCAATGACTCCTCTTAATTTCCAGTCATATGCAGATTTGGTCACCTAGAGGCCCTTGACATTGGCCTTGGTTTCAGTGAAGTAAATGCCAAAATGGGGAGGTCAAAAAACTGATCCCTGCGACTGGACTCTTTGAAGAAGTGCACTCCCAAATTCTAACTTCCTGAGTCCTATCTGTGAGTCAGCTGGCTATCCGCAGTGTGACATAAGGGTTTATACCTAACCTCTTTAGTTTATCAACAATTCCCGAGTGAGATATTGTGCCAAATGTCCTGGTCCAGTCAAGGTAGGCAGTGTGAACTATTTGCTCTCACCCATTGCTTAAGTGACCATCTCAAAGAAGTCCACCAGGTTGAGTAGGCATGACCTGCCCTTGACAAAACCATATTGGATTGGGTCTGGTGTCTGGAGGTTTCCTATGTCATTATTGATCCATTTCCATGATAATTCTTTCTATGGCTTTTTATATGAGACTAGTGAGACTTATGAGTCTGCAGTTTCCAAGGTCTGTAGAAAGCCCACCTTTGTACAGAAGGATAACTGTTGCTGTTCTCCTTTTGTGAGGCATGAAGCCTGTTTGGAGGCTATGGTTAGATAGCAATTCTAGATGACCTGAAAGGTCATGCTTCATGCTATTTTGAAGGCATCCTGAGATACTGTCTGGGTTCATCGATGCAGTGTTCTTGGCCTTAGAGAGAGCATTGTGGACCTGTTTGCATAGAGGAATCAAATTCTCTCCATGCCATAGAGGGGCAGAGCTCTGACTATGAGCACTGATACTGATCCTGAGGAAACATCCAGTAAAAGCTGCAAGAAAAACCAAGCTATGTTAGAGTTTTCATTGTATGATACCTCAAACCTCCTGTAAAGGAGGCCCATGAGATATGTGCATATCACCCATTAAGGACATCAAGTGTTTCAGCTACATGGCTTCTGAATGTGTACAACTTTTTTACTTTTTAAATCTTTATAGTTACATTCAGGCCAATAAAGCCATACCCCACTAGCTGTTAATGTGATGCCCCAACACTGGCCCAGTAATCAAGGAGCCTCAGTCCTCACCAATGGCAACAGTGAGTGATGTACACACTGGGAGAATGACAAGTACATACACAGTAAAGTGCAATTTCCCTTAAGAGCTCACAGAGATCACAGTCAGTCTAGGGCTGGTTTCTCCCTCTTTCTCCAGGTCCCCAATAATACTCCCCAATGGCACAGCTATAGGGTTGAGATCTCAGCTGAGTGGCCAAGCCAAAACCTCCAACACCCTCTCTGTCCAACGAGTGATTTGTGTCCCTGCCCAAGTAGCTCTAGCTCACACACACACACACACACACACACACACACACACACACACACACACACACACACACACACACACACACAGGTTTACTAGCTATGCCCCCTTCTGCCCAGACTATAAGGTAGTTCTGACTGCGACCAGCCACTCTTTATAAGCTACTTTAAGGCCATTAGCAAAGGGTGTCACATTCTACTATGTAATGTTACTATTAATCCAAATGGTAGTTTGACCAAGGACCAGGCTATTAAGAGTGGCATGTACAGTGTCACCAAATAGATATGCAAGTACTCTCAGAACTTAAATGTCTCACAAATATCAGCCATAAAGATATGTTTAAATATATTTAATAATAAATAATAAAAGAAAAGAAAATATTCAGTAAATCATCACAGTAACTTCAGAGTTCAAATCATAGGACATATTTAGATCAACATTGCAGGACCATCTCAAATAAATAAAGATAATATCTAAGCTATACTTTACTATATTCCTATCTGAATCTAAAAGAGTTACTATGCCCTAAAAACATATTTACAGCAAGACAAGTGCAGAAGGTGGTGATGAGTGGATGTTGTCAGTTCAAAGATAAATATACAATATCCTGTCTCTCTCTATCAGAAAGTTCTTAAATTAATGTCAAATATTACTGCTGGGTTAGCTTGGATGACATCACTTTCTGTCACTTGGCATTAGTTCCCAAGTTAACCTCCCACTTTCAAAAACTACCAACATTTAACATCTCTCTGTGAAAATACATAGCGCTCAGATGTTTGCAACTGCTAGAAGACATAAAACAATAAAACACTTACAAAACAACACTGAGAGTCCCGTAGTGTAGACATCCTGTCTCATGTTGACTGAAACTTAAGGATAACTTTTATAGCACAATTGTAAAACAATTTAATTTCAATTATTTTCTTGAAGTTTTGAAAGTTAACCCTCTATATTCTAGTTCCCACTGTTAAAACATATACATTTTCACAATTACAATCATTTATATACATTTCTGTTTTAAGCCGGCAGAGCATGCTGTGGTTACATTTTACCTCAGCACATAACATACAGTTCTAACACAGCTGTAGCATAAACATCTTACATGAAGCATGTTGGCATTCACAAATGACACATAACAACTTCCAAAATTCTAGATAGCTGGTCTGGCAGTATCTCCTTCTGTTACATTTCTATATAAATCATATTATTTATAAACCTCATCAGCACAGCATAAGTGGACAGCGTGGCCATACTTCAGAAACCAAGGGTCTTTAAGCACAGCTCATAAAGACTAAGGTGCCTGCAAAATATCCCAACCAACATCCAACCCAAATGGTAAAAAGGACAGACAGACAAACTATTCAGTAAAAACTGCAAGAAAAACCCAACCAAGATAGAGTTTTCACGGTGTTATACCTTAAACATCCTGTAATGGAGGCCCATTGGATATGTGCAAATTACCTCTTAAAGATATCAAGTGTTCAGGCCAATAAAAACCAACCCCCACTAACTGTGGACCTGCATGTTTCACCCTTTTTACTGACCTCATCAGCACAGCATAAATGGATAGTTTGGCTATACTTTAGAATTACAGGATCTTTAAACCCAGCTGATGTCTATAAAGATTAAGGTACCTACAAAATATGAGGAATCAGCTAGGGGATAGTGCAGAGTACCATTTTTTTACCAGATCACTTGTTTGAGTGAAGGGAAGAGTTTGCAGCAAAGGGCTAGCACCAACTGGTGGAGACCAATGACATTAGTTCAGAAACATGTATATATGTAATATATATTAGGCATTTGGTCTTGATAGTGGGAATAGCATAGTAAAAAAGATGTCTGCGAGTGTCAGGATATCATTATACTGGGACACCCTGCTCTCATCTCTGCACACTTCCCCATATTGCTCACCCTAAGGATTTTCATGCTTGTGGCTTTGATTTTATAAGTAGGTCAGACTGGGGGGGGGGGGTGGGACATGTCTGATAGGTAGAAGCAGTGAACAACAAAAAAATGAGTACTGAAAGACACAAATGTATGATCCGCCTATGAATGTGCCTGTGACAAATGGTTTGCAACTTTGTTTTGTGCTCCCATATTGCAATAGTTTCCATATAAGGAGGAAAAGAGGGGATTTATGGGTAGAAAAATAGGATACATGTATAGAGAATGGCAAGAGCCATCTCTGCTCATGTCTCAAATGTGAGAGGATAAAATTAGTATGAGGTGTACTACACCACCTACAAGAGTTGTACATAAGGAGGTGGAGAAACTTGTGGCAGGTTTGTTAGAGTGAGTTGAGTGCTGAAGTACCCATTTATATTTTGATCAGAGCCAACATGTGTTTATAAAGGCGCTAATGAGGACATGCTGTCATTGAAGACAATGAGACAAATGAGAAGAGACAAGTGCAGCCTTTTAGTAACAGGTGATTGGAAAGAAAGTTCAAAATAGGGAAGGAGGAGGAGATTTATTGATTAGCATGCTAAAGATTACTCTTTGCTCTTCATTTGTGTTTATGTGTTTGTGTCTTTCCAAATAGCGTCACTTGGATCAGACATTTATGTTCTTCTTCCATTACAGGTCTTGTTTTTTGCATCCTCAGTTTGCTTCAATTATTGCTAGATGTGATTCTTTCTATCTCCTGTGAAGTTGTCCCTTTATGGATACTGCTAGTTTATATTGCAGACCAGAATTCTTATCACTTTACAACTTACTGACATCACTGTATAACAAAGATGATTTTGTGCGACTATGGGATGGTTTTCCTTTTGGCCTTGCTGAATGTTTTTTACTTTATAGTGTATGCTTATCACAAACCAAGACTACAATAGTTTTATCACCAACCATGTTTAATGTAGTAGATGGTACAGATTATTTACTATTTACTGTAGTATAATTACCAATTGTACTACAGTTAGTATCCAAACCACTGTTTATAAGTTTCATTCCACATTCTGTTTGATACCATTTCAATGCAAAATATATCCATTGTGCTGTGTGGAAATGGCATTCTGTGAAAAGAAAAAAATCCTGAGGTCCTTTCCTGTTATAGCTTTATGATCCATTCAGAATTAATTATATGCCTTATGTCTAATGATTGCCAGGGCATTGTTCTGTGTGCACGCATGTGTGTGGATGTGTGTGTCTTGGTGTCTGGGTGTCTGTGTATCTGTATTAGGGTATTTTATTTTGTAACTGTAATTTTGCAAGTTTTTTTTCATATAATTTGCAGAATACAACACTGTAGAATAAACAAAGCTGAACAACATCACAAAATAGGAACTTCCATAAGTGTACAAGCATGCTAATAGTTTGCTATGACATCATGTATTCCAGATCCTTTTTTTTTTATTTAAGAAGGTGCAATATGTGTAATACCCTTCTCAAATGGGAAGGGAACTTCATCAGAATAATTGTTAAAGAAACTGAAAACTACATTTATTTCTGCCACAAAAATAAGTATACTGTTTATTTTATAATGTCTGGTTAGTAGACTGCATCAACAGTCTGCAGTGTTAATCTGCTAGATGTAAAAGAATGAATCTGATATTTGGATCTGTCACTGATGGTCATGGTAATTATGGAAAAAAAATAACTGAGAAAAAAATATATTTTTTAACCGAAGATCACAAAATTATTTTCCAGAGGACAAACAACTTTCCCAAAGAAGGAAAGAAGCATTTCCTCACACATGGCTACTTTATAATCACTTATTGTAAATGATGAATGGAAGTAACTGTTCTGCTTTTCACTCCCCAGGACTAGCTGTCCAGCTGTGACTTGTAGTGAAGATGAAATACTAATTTAACCCGGCTTGAAGCTCACAGTTTGCGTTATCTGTCACCAGACCCTACCACTCTTGCCATGAAAGACAGCATGGGATTTAGTTAATAGCTAAAAGCATGATGAATTATCTACCAAATCAGACAGCTCATCTTTTAGAAGGATAAGAGGAATAGACAGCACTCAGCAGACAGGACTGAGACAGCTTCTCTGTAGTTATCCCAAATGGGAGGTTCCCTGATTAAAGCTGTAATGTCCTTCTGCAGAAGCCTTTTAAGTAAAAGTGAAATGCCAGCAGAGCAGAACTAGCCTATAGCAAGAGTGGAACTCTCAACAACTCATTACTGCTTCCATTGATCAAAGGTCCTGTTGCCACTTTTACTTCCACACCTCACATCTTTACTACATTCGTCAATCACAAGGAACATAAAGAATGATCTGCATTTTCTAAACTTGTATTTCATGACAAGGCAATTCCCCTAGCTCACATTAACTGGACAAATGCACATTTATTTAGAGGAATTCTCTTAGTTAACTGTTGAATTAAATAGCAGGAAATTCAACAGCAGGATCATCTTGAAAATTCATAGGCGTTAAAAACTAACATTCTGATAATTTAATTGTTGCTGCCCAGCTCCCTGACTTACATTCTTTGATTTAAAAAATGTTAAGAAATATCGTTTGAAGGAAAGTACTGACTGAAACCTTAGGGTTCCTGTGTCTTCAACCCTTGGATAATCTAAATGATATTCCACTTTATTTTCTGCAACATTATTTTGGGTATTGGCTTAGAATGAAACAGACAGAAAACTACATGCCACCAGATTTTTTGGGGGGGAGAAATGCTGCACTGACTAACTGCAATATTCTTCTTATGGTGTAACATTTATTTTAGAATTAGGAGTTAAATCTGGAACATCTCCTCTACATCATAAAAAAAAAAAAAAAAAAAAAAAAAAAAAAAAAAGATATAAAATTTGACCTTTACTGATGACAGATTATGGACCGCACTCATCTCTGAAAGATATTTCCTGTGATTTGTGTAGACATTGGCTGAAATTTTCAAAATAAATTATAATAATTTTGTTATTTACAATTGTAAGCATGACAACTATATATATTAGGTTTCTGCTACATAGGTTCTTGACCCTTTAAAATGAATTACCTTGTACATAACATCCTGAAACTATTTCAGTGAATATTAAAGTATTGCTCCAGCACTTCATAAAATATGTTTCTTGTGAACACAAAGCAATGTTAAATTCAAATACATGTCTTTGTATGAATGAGCTTCAACTCTCATACCCATGCCTTTATTCATCTCACTTTGAAGTCACTATACTAATACTTATAACAATAGTGTAATCTGGAAAGAAGACAAAGGTGCTACCGTTAAACAAATGTGCAGCCAAACACAGGCAAAAACAGCACTGAGCATCCCAGCTTAAGCAGATGCAGAACAAAAAAAATCCAGCTTTGAGTGAATGAAGGGAATCTATCTAGTACATATATTGATGAGATATATGGAGACGTACTTTGCAAGTGAATAACACATATAAACATGGTAGGAGCAACTAGAACTGAAGGTTCAGATTTCTACATGGACACTAACGAAGAACGATAAGCACATCTGCACTACAAATTAAATGTATATAACTAAAAACAAGGTTTCCAACTAGTTTGTACGGTGGTACAGAGGAGTAGGATGATAACACATTGTTCTACTTACTAGCTGCACTTCCATATCTTCTGCTAGCTGTAGTTCTACCATTTAGTGTAGAGAGCAGAAGGCATTGCGGCAGTCCAGGTGAGAAAAGAGGAAAGCATGAATGACAATAATGAAATCAGCTTAAGTGCCTGAACTTGGAAGAATTTCTCAGCTCAGAACAAGATGAAATATCATAAAATGGCAACAGTTGTACAGCAATGACTCCAAAGTGACACAGCTTTGACACAAACTCAAGTTTGTTGTTATAATGAAACATGCATGACCATGTATCTTGCCAGAGATATGATGAACTTCTCACTGCAAAAGTCAATTGATGCATTACCGATTTCTGTTGTACCCTACATTCCAAAACTTGCACGTACCACAGCAATGTGGATTACTATAGGAATCAGTGATATTCCGCATTCCAGTGGTTGGAAGTATGAAGTGTTCAAAGTCCCAATCCTACCTCTGGGTATGGCCTATATAATAAGAAGTAAGCGCATATTAAAGAAGCCACAATTAGGACACAAATGCTTCATCAGGAAGTCATAAGCAACAGTGTCAAATGGTGCAGACAGAGACCGAGCAGGACTACTATGCAATAGGAAACACTGCTCTCAGACCACAAAGAGTTTGTGATAAGTGATATCCTGCTGAAAATCTAGCCAACCAATTGTAAATCTGTTGAATATTATAGGGAAATAAGGTAAGTTAGAAGATGCAGAGAATATAGATATGAGTGAGTAATTACATATCTGAGTTGATAACTGAGATACATAGAAGACAGCAAAATATCTCTATAAAGTCTCTGTGGTCTTTAGCTGGTTTTCAACACAGCATTAAGCATATGCTTATTGAGCCATAACTGACTGCCGCTAATGAGACCAAACAATTTCACTGAGATTACTTCTTCAAACGGCGACTTCTTCCAAAGATCATTCACTATGTATGTACATTTCTGCTGTCTTTATATAAATGGCTGTACTTTAAAAATGGTATATGTATTCAGAGAATGATGTCAGGATAAGTATTCTTCTAACTACCTTGATAATAGCAAGTTCAGATGCTCATAAGCCTAGTACTTATTATACAGCAGGAACTTCTTATTGTAACATTTGTTAATGTCTGTTATGTACTTCACAGATAGAGATTCTAGTTGTCTACTGATGTACTATGTTCTTCATCTGTAAATATGTTGTAAGAAATTGCTATGTAAATTGTTAATCGCTATGTAATCCAATGTAACTACTGTCTGTTTATTTTAACTGTGGAGCTGTTCTCCCCGGGCCTCCACTGAAAATGGACCTACGTCCAGTCGGACACTCCCGGTCAACAAATATAAATAAATAAATAAATAAATAAATAAAAGGGTTTATATAACACTATCTTTTGACTGGATGGAGGAACGGGAATTGCCAATGGAAGGAAGAGCAATATTAGAATGACAACGGTTTATGGCTTTTGCTTGAGAAGAGTATGTTTAGGTGTTAGAAGTGCTAAGATAAAGTCACAGCTACTTAAACCATGGCAATTGTTAATCAGAACTGTATTGTAATTTGGCAATGACCATAACTGTATTATGCACAAGGATGGTGATGGCATCACTATAGTGGGCTACGTTTGCTTCTTCACAATGTTAAGCCATATCATTCACTAAGACAGAAAAGTAGGACACTTAGTACCACTTTTGGAGATACTCAAACAGTAATACTCCAAGAAGGAGTTATCAGGTGAACTATTTCCTTTATCCCTGACCATTTTCCAAAAGACTGCCTCAGATCATTGACTATGTATGTACATTTCTGCTGTTTGTATATAAATGGCTGTACTTTAAAAATGGTATATGACATTCTCACTGAATATTCAGAGAATGATGTCAGGATAAGTATTCTTCTAACTTCAAAGACAAAGGAGTACCTGCATCTTGTCACATGCCAGATCCTTTTTACAAATCTGGTATAAACAGTTAATTAAAAGACAGACAATAAACGGTAACTAAACACTAGCATTTTATGTATAACCTAGCTGTTCATACTTCCAGATTACTATTAAAATCTTGTCCTTGATTCTCAGGGGTGTGTCATCCTCTAATTCAAGCTGCTACAATAGTTCATTCTTTTCCAGCTGCACCTCTCATGGTCCACCCCTCAATATATGTTAAAGTTTTGGAAACCAATAATACAAATTACTATAATTGAAATTAAGGCAACTATCAATGTGTCTAGTTGCAGCACTATCTGACTGTTTTGAGAAATAAATTGTTTAGACAAATGATGACTTAGCTTCAAATGACAGGTAAAGACCTTCTAGCCCACCTAGTCTTCTCCTATCCCATCCTACTGAATAGCTGCATTCCCTACTAAACAGCGAAACTGTTTCCTTTTACCTTTTTCCACCATTTTAAACAGTTTCCTTAAGGTGAGTATGTGCATTCTTTAACTTCAGCACTATTTTGAACCTACCAACTATGTACAACGTCTATTACATCCATCACAACCCATTCTTAAAGCAATATTTCCTCATTGCTCATCTGAGTCATCCACCTCATAATTTGACCTATTTTTGTCATCCATATCTTCGTTTAAATCAGAGGGCCCACTGGCATGCAATATATTCTCATATAATACATAAATGTTTATATGATATGCCCTCTGACATCTCTGTTCTTGTACTGCAGATATGGTTTCTATTATACATCACATGCTATCTTTGTTGCCATCTTCAGACAGTAGATTGTCAGGCAGCAGGGATTGATAACAACTTCTTGTTTTATGCCAGTGCTGTCTCATCCCAGGAATATTGGAAAGTTATTTGCATTCATAATGCTATTTTGCAGTTTCCTCATATATGGGTCATATGATAGAGTGCTTTTAGAATTCTCATTTCTTCTTTGGTTTATTTTCCTTCCAGTAATATGTGTTGGGTATTTTTTTCCATGTGCAAAAAACTGTATTTTTTTAATTGTTGTGAACTAAATTCCTCTAAGGATTAAGTTGCAGGATATTTTTTTTTTTTTGCAATGAACTGAATCATGTCTTCATTCATTCCATACTCCATTGTGCAAAAGTTCTGTTGCACAAGTTTATGCCATTAGATAATAGAATTTTCCTTCAATACTTTCTGCAGTGTCACATGTATAGTTTCTACCTGACAATTACAAACCACGCAATCTTGTATGACAGATAATAAAACACATAACTAAGAAAGAAAAAATATGCTAAACAAGTCTTACTATTTATGATTTATGAATTTATTTAACTTGGGTGACCATCTACAGAAATTATATTTCAGTATGGCAGTTATTTCACATGCAATCAAAGAACAAGGTAAAGAGCTAGAAATACAACTGTCAAAAGGAAATGTCATAAAACAAAGTACACTAAGGGATAATTTGATGAAGAAGGTGACAATTTTGAAAATAAAATATATTTAAATTTCCTCAGATACACGCAAACACACATAAATCCTTGACCTAGCAAAAAAGTACAGATGTTTGAATTTAGATTTTTGGTATACCATCATAATTTCTTTCTTTGTCAAATAAAATATGAGATATAATGCCAGGGTTTTATTTCCTCTCTCTGAAGTGTAGTATCCCTCAAAAATTATAACAATAAATAGTCCTGCTTGATTGGTGTGAAAGAGCATTACCTCAAGTCCAAAAAAATGTGTTTAAAAATCTCTTGATCACATATTTTGGCTGAATTTTAGTTAATTCGTCCATTCAGAAGACTTACTTAGCAATTTAGATTTCTTTGTCTCCTGATTTAAACTTTTACTCAAATTACAGTTATATTTTCATTCCACACTTACTTTTGACTAAACAATCTACATGTCAAACACACACGTGCACACACACGGACACATGAAATTTATTAGTTCATGATTTTTATTTATTTATTTATTTATTTTTTATGGGTAGACTATGGCTGATGAATAGTCCACATATTTAGTACAAGGTAGCTGACATACAGTATATGGAGAGACATTGAACAGCTTCCTGTGCTTTACCAGACTGTAAAGGGCAAGATTCATATCTTATCTCAAAAGTACAACTAAAATGCATTGTAGTAAAAAAATCACAGCTAATGTTTTGGCAGATTTTAAGTAAGAAAAGACTCAAAATGTTACTCCTGCTTCACAGTTAGGGTGATGTGTGTGTGTGTGTGTGTGTGTGTGTGTGTGTGTGTGTGTGTGTGTGTGTGTGTGTGTGTGTTTTGGAAGTTGGCATGTAAGAGGCTAGAACCAAACCATACAATGTATGTTGCTTCTTGCACAAAGAAAATCATGGGTCTGAAAAAAGAAAAAATGGAGGAGATGACATATTATATAAAGGAATTTTGCTTATGGTCTGGATGTGAACTAAACACTCTGATTGTGTTCTTAAAAGAGATTGTCACTGCAGTTTGTTGCTACATCCTTAATGTTATTAGTTACAGAAGCGGTCACACTAAGGGGTCAATTGGCAATGCTTTGGCTCTTTATGCACAATACAGCATATCACACTGGCCTTTATTCACCCATTATTCAATCTCTGCCATTGCCAGGGGCTAGGCAAAATCATTAATTCTTAATTTTTGCCTAGCCCTCAAAATGCTGCAAGCTTTTTATGCACAGCAGTGTAATTGGCTTCATTCTTTTCTTGCTGTTATATTGCTTTCATTTTAATCAGCTCAACCGAACTCCTCCCATATAAGTAAAACTTCAAATCTCAGTTTGAGTAGATCTTCAGTGACTCCTGCAGTGTTCATTTGTGGGCCAGACTGCATAAGAGTGCAAGGCCCCTACAATTCATACCTCAAACTATAGATTAGCTACCTTATTGTAGGTGGGCACGGTGTTGTAGAAATATTTTGTACAACCCACAAATAATAAGGCATTTTGTCAGGTGGTTTCAACTTTAATGCAGACGTTTTCAGAAATGTTTCAAAACAACAGAGAGGAAGGTTTGCTTTTTATTTTGGTGTTAAAGCTGTAATGTAATAACATATGGCTTTATCAGACTTTGAAAGCACCAATCCTATTTCAAGCCTCCTGACCTGTAATCTCCTTAAATTGACTGTGTGTGTGTGTGCGTGTGTGTGTGTGTGTGTGTGTGTGTGTGTGTGTGTGTGTGTGTGTGTGTGTGTGTGTGTGGTTTAAGTTAACGAGCTTAAACAAGCAAGAACTTCTCAAACTGAAAAATGTAAGACCCTGTTACCATTACACTTTTAGCAAGCTGAATTGTTTCACAGTAAATATCTTTTATTGTATGCAATAAAATTGATGGAGAAAAGAGTAAGTCCTATGTACATATTTTTTTTTTTACCTATCTAATTTTTTTTGTATATGTTAATGTACAAAGTATAATCAACAGCTAAGTAAATAACACTGGAAACTGCCTTTGTCATATCTTTGCTATGCTGTGCATCCACGCATGCATGCAGATACACACACACACACACACACACACACACACACACACACACACACACACACACACACACACACACACACACACACGCACACACACAAAACTCTGCTTCAGCACCTACTAAAATTTCTTTCTATTCTTTTTAATTATTATCTGATGTGCTCAATTGCATTTACTTGAAAATATCCACTTTATGTTATCACAAAAGAGAATAACCCAATTCATAAATGAATGATGCATTGGGATCTGCTACAATTGCTTGAGTCCCAAGTGCTCGAAGCCTACTGTTTCAAAGCCATAGACTTGAGTGTCTTGTAGCTTGGTAGGCTGCCAGTCATGCTCAACCTTGAATATGAGTTCAGACAAGCAGTTGCCACAGCTTAACAGAACACATTCTTCACATCTCAAACTACACAACTGCAGACACTCTAAAGCAAAAAGTACAGAAGTTTATTAAGATAAACGCTTTTGTCCAAATGTAAACAATGGACAAGTCTGAGCGATGGAGTGGGAGTATATATAGGAGCACCAGTCAGGAAGGGAATTTTAGGGTGAGGGACCAAGAAGGGAGTTTAGGGTTAGAGTTAGGCTATAACATTTTATAGGATAGGATAGGTTGTTAGGGTAGTTAAGTAGTTACAGAAGATCGAGGTAGTGGGGGTTGAAGCACTTGTTTTTTTCAAGCAAGTGGCAGTGAGCAGCTGTGTTGTGAGCACGCAGCATGTAAGCATTTGTAGAAGATCCATATATTGCTTAATAATATTTAATCTACTCTTTGGAAAACTCTCCCCATCAACATTAAGGAAATGAACACTTATTCCAAGTACAGAATGGAATTGAAAGAGCACTTCATCCAAACCAAATGCTTCTGCTTCAACACAGGACATATCACCCAGTCTATCTCCTTTCCAAGTATGTTGTCCTCTCTCAAGATTCTCTGAAGATTGCCCCATTTAAGAAACTAATGTATATATTGTACATTACAGTCTGCTTGATTGTACATTGCGCTGTGTTTCTTCAGTAGAATGTATATATTGTAGTTTGAACTATTATGTTATTTATTACATTTCTGTATTTTTTGTTTGTGAAATGTTTTGTATTTCACCTGGGCCGAGCCTGAAATCTGTCAGTATTAATCAGTGCACTATCCCATTAAACAAATATAAACACACAAACAAACAAACAAACAAACAAATTAACCATTCACCAGAAGAAACATCCATGGAAAGTCTGCAATTGATGGCTTTTCAGGCAGTAAGGTCTTTTATAACATAGACCTGCACTCCTCCCCTTTAATCAGTACTCTGCTGCACTAGATGATTCTCATTTACAAAACGTTCCATTCCATTCACGGCGAATGTTGAGTGGCACACAACACACACACACACACACACACACACACACACACACACACACACACACACACACACACACATGTTTGTACAAAACAGGGATTACCACATAAGTAATGTATATATATTTTTCACAACATTATCAGGCTGTCTGCACATTTTCAACAGAAAAGCACTTGAAATATGCATCTCATTTTGAGCAACAGAATGGTAGGTTGCACACCTATACACTCCAACAAAAATTTAAGGGTCTGTAGAAGCACCCATTCTGTCAGCATTCATATAGTGAAGACTGAAAAGTTATGTCATTGCTTACTGGATGACAACTGTTATTGCTAAACAGTAAAGAATGCAAATTATGAATGCTATTAAATTTTCACTGTGCCCGCCACTCCTGTGGAGGTTGCCATAGGCTATCTGAGAAGCATAACACCGGTGTCAGCGATATGTACATTGAATTTCTCTCCAATACCATATGAAATTACAAAAGCAAATGGTAAGAACATAGTCGTGCTGAAAATATAATGTGTCTTTCTCACAAATGTAAATGCCTGCCAAAAATGCCTATGCCAAGAGTGAGGTAGGTATAAGACGTGTATACAGATCAAACTTCATTTTCTCCTGGGTATATAAATACATTTGTAAAAGTTTGCAAAATCTAAAATGTCCCTGAATAATAGAAACATACCTTAAAGAATAAGGGCTTCTCTGCAGAGAAAATGTCTTTCAAAGAAATGCCAATCTTCTGTTTGGACCAAATGCTCAAGCCTCCTCTCCTTTAAGTTCCCTAGCTACACGGTTACATTTATATAGTGCAGATTCAGCCCACTGAGCAATGTGAAGATGCATATGAGGCGAGAACTCATTAGAATTGCTGAATATCAAACTTTTGACTTTGTGTATCAGATGTAAACATAGTGTGGACTCTACACCATTATTAAGTGATAATGGCTTGCAACTGTTAATGATTCATATGAGTGAAGGAAAACACAACAGCAACTCAGACACCATTCCCTGCAGTGGGTGTGCAAGTGAGGATACACTTACAAAGACTGGCACTGACTTCAGTGAGCTTTTAAATAAAGCAAAACACAACACATGTATAATTTTTTGGCCACAATAACACAAGTTTCCTGCCTTTGTTGAAAACTGTCATTCACTGTTATCTATTTTTATCACACATTGGATACAAAATGATAGACAATTCACTGCAGACTGTATATCTAACCATAAAGCATAGATAAGGAAAGAATGACCAGAACACAAATCGAAGAGAGAGTTCCATTTTAGTAAACATATTCATAAATACTTGTGTGATCACTCATTGAACTAAATATGTTACCACACATGTACAACCAACTGAGAATGTTGAGAATACTGGATGTGATATATGAATTATTAGTATGCATATGATTTGATTAATGTTACAAAGCTGTGTCTGTGACAAAGAGAGTAACCCGCTACAAATGTGTTTTTCAGATGCAATAGTCTGATGATTCAAATCCAGAGCTATCAAAATGTTTAACCTTTGTTTCCTATATTTTTTTATCTTTTATTTATTTATTTATTTATTTATTTATTTATTTATTAGCTTTATCATTTGGGCAGTGGGTGGCTTAACACAAATATCATTTATTGGCTAAAAACTGAAAATTTAATAATAGTTTCCATACAAAATGTAAACATACTTCATGCACTGTACAGCAGTCAGAAACATGGATGGTAATGAATGTAAAAATTCCACCTCTTCCCAGAATGTCTCTATGGCTCGAGGTGTAAATACGTTGAGCTAAAAAAGAGACAACAAAGGTAAAGTAGGAATGGAGTTCCACAGTAGTTATTTTTACTGAGGAAGGGTCATAATTAGTATTTTAATAGGCTATTGCCCTTTACATATGCAAGCTGCATACCTATGAATAAACAGGGCTCACTACTTAAGGAAAAAAAGTGTAAGATTTAATTTGTTTCACCTTCTTTCACACAAACAGACTTGGTGGTGAGGCACAACCATCAGTACTCTGGGCAGTATAAGTGTGGAAAATATACCTCCTCCCTTGCTTTCCCTGTGGTACAAGGTATACATGCAATGAGTTAATGGTCAGAACACAGGTGAGACAGGGTTCTTCCAGCACAATCCACTTTTTATTAATATTCTTCCCCTGTAATGTTTCACAAAACTGTGATTTTGAAGGTAATACCACATAACAGTAGCTATTTATAACCGGTTGATTGAGTATACAGATACTTTTGTAGGAATAATATTTATTATGTGTGTAACTGGTTTACCATAACAATGATAATTATGGAATACAAATACAGTATTGTATCTGCACTGGACACAATAGTTTACTGACAATCATCTACACCCCTTCCATGACCCAGGTATAACTGTAAAACAGAATTTTATGTGAGGTATGTGTTCAAATCACAAATCCATTGTTAAAATAATGCAAGTCTATCCATTTCCAGTATATTTTCAGATATTAATCCTGCATCACAGATGAGAATGCATAAGCCAGGACATTGTAACATCATGTACATAGGGGCTTAATTAAAGCATAGTGACAGTTACTCTTTAAACTCTATGTCTGTGATGACCATGATTGGTAAGTACTTATTCTGTGGCAATGAAGAATAATCACCTATCTGGAAATGTATGCAGTCTCTTTATTACATACGTTTGAATCTCACACTGTACAAATTACTTTTGACAGTGTAAGACCTCACAAAATACATGTCAAGTGATCACAATGACCTCTCTAAAGTCATGGATTAAAAACCAATTAATTTTGTATTTCACTGTTGAGCATAGTGCAAAGTATGACCAGGTACAGCAGCAGACATGCCATAAATTAATGTCAAATGTCAAATTAGCATAGCTGTTTCATAAACCCCCTTCCTCTTTGTTTGCCAATGTTTCTCATCACTTAACATCATCCAGACATGGTTGGCATGATTGTACATGTTTGCTCACTGGTCATAAAACACTATATCACAAATTGGTGGAGAAAAGACTTGTACTGCTTTTGGAGGACTTTTGCACACACGGCAGGAGATGGGAAGGATGGTGCCAAATGCAGGGCACAGAGGTGGGGTGTGGAGGAGTCAGACATATTTGTTGCACTCGTCATGAAATGGTACAGCCATTGGCTGTCACAGGGGGACTATACAAGGCTCAATATAAGGCTGAGGCTTAAAATATCCTAGCCAAGGCTGTCTCCAGTTACACTAGCATACATTGGATTGGGGAATAGTGCAGGCACCTTTACAGTAACCTGAAATGGTGCAAATAGACACAACTTGACCAGCAGCTGAATAAGTTTTAAAACTGCTGGCATCCCAGAGTTGTGTAAGTATACAGACAACACAACTAAAATGTATACGGAATGGTGTAGACAGGCAAGACTTGTATGCATAATGTTTTCATGTCTCTTTTCTCTCCTTTATTTTACAGCTGCACAGGAAATCTCAGCAAACAAGCAGGCACATGCTGAGAGACTAGAGAGACTCAGAGAGGCAAGAGGTATGTATGCAGCACAAATAAACATGATTGTATTAAATATATTGGGATTCTATAGATCAGTAGCAACTTAAGCACCCATATCTTAACTGTAACGGCAAGCACGCATGCTTTCTTCTATAGCTGTTGGCAATTGTATTAAGCAAGTGTAATACTGTATTCAGATTAGGGGGGGTTCACCTCTCACAAGTAACTCACATTCACATTCAACAAATATTATTTTTAAAATTATAATTGCAGTAATATATTAGCTTTAATGCCATGTTGTTAAGTTAATCTGTAGTATCTTTAAAAGCATATATGGAATATCTGCATATTCAATTCAGAATCATTTTTGGGTTTGGGAAAGGTCTATAGGTAATATAATAATAAAAGTATATTTATTGCAATGAAGCATGAATGTGATGTATAATGGTTCTAATCATCTCTTTATTTTTTGTCTCACCCCACCCTTTATCTTTTTCTCTCTCTCTTTTTTTAACTAGAATCACACCATTCTGATGTCATGATTTTTCTGCCAATAAATCAAATGCTTTTCAACACAGGGAGGTAGGCCATCCTCTGTGACTCTGACTGACAACCCTTCACTGACCCAGCACCTCTGGGAAGCAACCTGAAAGTAATGCCTCTGCATCCTCTGCATTACCTGGACTATCCAAATCAGGTAGCATCAGCCTGGTGGTTCATGCATTGGTACCGTACAGGAGTATTGGTGGAGGCAGTGATTATGTCACCAACAGGAGATGCCAAGGATAATGTGTGATTTCATAGAAACTGGTGTGGGTGCCCACATCAGTCACCTGGAGAGATTCCTCATTAAAATAGAAAAGAGACTTCCATGTCAAGAAATATCACAGGGAATTGAAGAAGGGGACAGTGATGATGTGTCTCTGATGTTCTAGCTGGTTCCAGTCACGGTGTCCCACAACCTATTATGTCCATCACCATTCCTGTGTCTGTCTTGTTTATCCTTTTTGTCTGCACCTACTTCCTCACTTACCCTACCTACCTGATCCTCACATTCCTATGTCCCTTCCCCAACATTCCTTTCTTCTTGAAATCAAAAAGAAAACTGGACATCTGTCCCACAAAAAAATGCTACATAGATAGCTCTCCACTTTGCATATATGTTTTCTTGACACACTCGAGTTGGTACAACTGGCTATGCAACATTATTTCATTGCTGTCACCTATCATGTCTTGTGGTGACAGTCCAAATTCATCAAACCTTCTCTACATGATCACATTATAGTGTTGAAGAAGTGAATATCTATGGTTCTTTCCTAATTTCCTCCTGAAAATACCTTTCTTGATTCCCCTTTCTTTTTCCCTCTGCTTGCTTCCCATTTCATCTTTTTCCTATCAACCCCACTTTCACATTTTTAATCTAGTCAAAAAATAGAATGACACACCACACACGTGGCCAGAAATGGCCCATAAAAATCTTAATTTCTTATCCTCTGCATTTGTGCAGGGTTTGACAGCATGCACCAGTGCCAAATGGTGGTGAATGACTGATGTCTTAATGCAAAACCTGGTGAGTTTTTGTTATCGCTCACACTAGTCCAGTTATCTCTGCACAATATTATTTAAATAGCTGTGCTAGAGGAACACAATGCTAAAGCAGATTAAATACACCACTTTGAGACAGGTACGCTGACAGTTTTTTAAACTGCTGAATGTAATAAAATACAACTTCCTAAGTAGAGTGTTGACAAAAATCACTTACCTGAAGATTTTTTTTTGCCCATAGCATCAAGGGTTTGATTCAAACTGCATCTCACATAATTCCTTAGTCTGATATTATATATGCATGATATGTTTAATGACCCACATATTAACATTTGCCACAGTTATGAGTTCACATGAAGATATATTGAATACTGTCCAAAGATTAGTATTTTAAGTGACATCCATCCCTGCAACTACGACATTTATCCAACCTTGTTCTGCTTGTCATAAGCCTGTTGTCCCTCTCCTAACCCTTCTTTACTACTACGTCAGTCACCTCATGCGGTGCAGCATGGAAGCTTAATAATGAGAACAGACCAAAAACATGTCCATGAATGTTACATTACACAAAACACTGTTATGTGTTGGTCCAGCTCTCCTTGTATGCACCCCTAAACTCTCACCCTTCTTTACATGTGTGCACCTATTAGGCTGATGGATGCACAGGTTATCTCATGGTTTCTGCATACTGACATGACTCTGCTAATGGATAATACAAACATGTTACCTTGATTCAATAGTTTATCAGTCCTCCTATAGTGTGCAAGGTTTAAACATCTGCTCTAGATTTCCCTTTGTGTTATGTTCAGGTGATGATGTATGTAATATTCATCTAATGTGAGGTGGAAACTCTCCTTACTGTGAAGAATACTGCACACATTTTTCAAGGCATCCAGCCCTACAAAAACAGTAATCATATCTGCTGAGTCATAATAATCATTTCAAAAGATGTACCACCCCTTATCATTTCTAGAAAACTGCACACACAATTAACTCGTGATTTGCAGTAAGGCCTGCAAAACAACTGCTATTTGTACAGCTGTATTGAGGTAGGCAGGAAGACACATACCTTAGTGTAGTCATTGATAGTAACATTTGCAGTCTTGATTACATTTACTTAGCTAATGTCATCCTGACACCATTTGTAAAAAAAAAAGTAATCAGGATTTGAACTCTAGCTCACCTTTATTCTGACCAAGAGCTCACTGCTGTTACACACTGTGCCACAAAGAAAGCTAGGCACAATCTGTATTTTCCACAGTTGATACTGTCCAGAGTGCTGATGCCTGCTCCTCACCACTGATCCTGTTTGTGTGAAGGAAAGTGAACCAAACTAATTCTTACACTTTTTCCTTAATCAGAGAGCAGGGTTTGCTTTGCACTTGACGTCAAGCAAACAGAGAAGACAATGGCAATAATATTTATGTAATAAAACTTTGGCCCCAGCATTTCACATATAGACTACAACATGAAGATCATAGCATCTGTCAGCAATTTCTCCCATAATATATTTTGCAAACTATTTCAAAAGTTCAAGGTGATTTCATGAAATGTGAATCATGCATGCATTAACACTTTGCCATCATCTGTGCAAATCAGTTTTTTCAGAGATGAGCTATGTAAAGAAGTGTTCAGCATGGTTTACTCTGGTTACTGGACTGTTATTTTCCATTACATGGAAACACATTCATAAACACAAGGGAATGCAGAGACATATGTGATTGACTGAACACTCACTTTCTGGTATTTATGTTCACCCTGAGGCAATGCACTTGCAATGATATAACAGTATTTGGGCTCTTGTCAAGCAGACTACAGAAATACAAAGCAAAATTGTATTGTTACATTTGGTATGGGTTTATACTGACAGTGGACATTGGTAATCTGTGATCATATCACATTGATATTATATTGTCAGTAAATTTTATTTGGACATCACTTCATCTGAATATAAAGACACATGCCTCCACTCTTGCAGTACTGGTGTTTCCAAAGTGTGTGTGCGCGTGTGTGTGTGTGTGTGTGTGTGTGTGTGTGTGTGTGTGTGTGTGTGTGTGCGTGTGTGTGTGTATGTGTTATTTAAACAACATCCTGAGAAACAGGTACATGTATAGCTCAGTTCTGCAATATGCATTCATGACAACTTCTTTCACATAGGTTCCAGGATGTATTTAAATGTATTTTTGCAAATTACAATCACACAGTCATTTCCCAAGTCCTGCCTTTGCACCCAGGTCTCATAACAGAATATGTTAACTGCAGCACTATGATGATGTCATCCTCTATAAAGAGCACTCTGACAAGGATAAAATCAGATGTCTGTGATGGTGCAAGTGTTAAGTACTGTTTTCCAGCTTTTGTAACTAGTTAGGTAGGATATTAAATGCACAATAGTCAATTTATGTGTGTGTCTATTTGTCTGAGTGTGTGTGTGTAGTCAGAAGAGCTTGACTCCAGCTCATGCTGCTCTTGCTCAAGTATAGTTTAGAAAATACATTTACACTGGTACATGACTCGACAGCAATTTCATGCAGCCCTCCCACCACCATATTTTCACCATACACTGATTATGTCATTCTCTATAAAGTGCATTATAACAGTGTAAAAATCAGACTTCTCCCATGGAGCTAGCTTTAAGTACTCTGCTGTCTACCTTGTACAACCAATTAGATAGGGAATCAAATTTCACAGTGCTCAGTTTGTGTGTGACTGTGCATAGTCAGAAGGGCTTGAATCTGGGGCCTCGTGCCCTCACTTTCATTCAGAAAATACCTTTATACTGGTACATGACTCTACAGCAGTTTCTTACAGACCACCCAATGTCATCTTCTCACTATACACTGGTGATGTCACCCTCTACAAAGTGCACTCTAACACTGTTAAAGTCAGATTTGTGCTGTGGTGCTAGTGTTAAGTATTGTGTTGTCTAGCTTGTGTAAATACATGGGTAGGGGTTCTAATATCGCAGCAGTTTACTTGAGTGAGTGTATGTTCATTCAACATTCAGTCTGGAGCTAATCTCACACTGGGATATGAATCCACAACTAAGTCACACACTCTTCCCAAGATCTTCTCGGCATACACTGATGATGTCATCTCCTATAAATTGCACTCTGAGAGACTTAAAGTCAAACTTATGCCTTGGTGCTAATATTAAGTCTTGAGTTTTCTAGCTTGTGTAACTAAATATATATGGGTTCTGATCTCATAGCAGTCAGCTTGAGTGTGTGTGTGTGTGTGTGTATGTTCATTCAGCTATTAGTCTAGAGACAATTTTACAATGTGATGTGAGTGCACATCAATGGCACACAGTCCTCCCAGCATATATTGATGATGTCATACCCTATAAAGTGCACTCTGACAGTTTTAAACTTGGATGCCTGTTTTGGCCCTAGTATTAAGTGCTGTGTTCTTTAGCTTGTTTAAATACATAGGTTGTGGTTCTAGTGTGTGTGTGTGCATGTTCACATACACTGATAAGGTCTCCTATAAAGTGCACTCTGACACAGTTGAATATTCTGTTTTCTATCCTATGTAACTAGCTAAGTTTTCTAATCTCACAGTAGTCAACTTGAGTGTGTGTGTTATTCCAACTATCAGTCTGGAGACAACTTTACATCAGGATGTAAGTCCACATCTATATCACACAATCCTCGCAACATCTTTTTCTCATTATGCACTGATGATGTCATCCTCTATAAAGTACACTCTGACAATATTAAATTCAGATATTTGTGTTGGTGTTAGAGTTAAGTACTGTGCTGTCTAGCTTGAGTAAATGCATATATATATATATATATATATATATATATATATATATATATATATATATATATATATATATATATATATATATATATATATATATATATATATATATATAAAATCTCACAGCAGTTAACTTGCAGTCAACTTGACTGTGTGTGATTGCTCATTCAACTATCAGTCTGAAGATAATTTTATACTGGGGTGTCAGTCCCCATCTTTGTCACACAATCCTCCTAACATCATCATCTTCTCACCGTACAGTGATGATGTCATCCTCTATAAAGTACACTCTTGATACTGTTAAAGTCAAGCATCTGTAGTGGTACTAATCGTATGTTGTATGGAATCTAGCTTGTATACCTATACAGATGTGTTTGAATCTGACCTCAATTAACTGGTGTGTGTTTGTGGTTGCTGATATATTATGGTTACTGTATGCTGTTTCGACTCTCTTTTTATTGGACTTACACTCAGTAGAACATTTTACATAGCCTCATGAATCCAACATCCTTTGTTCCCTATATCTTTTAAACATCCTTTCTGTAGACCACTGAGGGTGTTATCATCTCAAAGCTGCATGCACACATCATGAAGCAGAGCCACCGGATGTGTGATTGATAATTCTGCCAGGGGGTAGTGAAGTGATCCAAGTAAAACAAAACAAAAAAATAGAGTAATTACTCTATTTTTGTTTTACTTGGATTGCTTGTCTGTGTACTTAATAAATGATTTTTGACTGGAAACAGACTTCCTGCCTTGCTTGGATTACTTTCAAATACCTAGTAATTCTGTACAATATTTTAAATTATATATTTTTTATTATTTTTTTACTTAAGATGAGTTTAAGTTCGCTACTTCTACTACTATTGTCTAATCTGATTAATATACAGTGATTAACTAGAGATACGTGGACTGAAAATCTTCCACACAGAGAAGTTTCTTACACTGTTTTGTAATAAAATAAAACACATACACACATAATGCACATACACTTACTGTCTTCCATCACATAGGTATAACAATTTTGTTTTAAATGGTATAATAATGGCTAGGAGTCTATGTGCTCTTGACCTTTAGTCTTGTAATGCCTTATGACCCTCTGAAAATTGCACATATTGATATTGTTGTCATCCACATGTGCGATGTTGAGGTGTGGCTGTACTGTAGCCCAACCACAGTGTATTCCAGTTTGAGATTTAAGCTACTGTCTTGGTGTTTGATGCTACCATCTGTTACATGTTCCTTTCATGACAGCTGAAGTAATATGCCTCCTGAGGATTGCTGAAATGGGATGATGCTACATACTGTTGCCTTACTAAGGCATGTTTTCTTGTACTGTAGTATATCAACATTCTACACAGTTCCCATTCAACCATCACAGTGACAGCTGCAGTATGGCACAGGTGTGCATGTGTATACCTAGCATCTGGAAATGTTATCTGACATATAGCGATATTACATTGTACTGATTATATGGGAACATACATCTGGATTCATCCACATATTGTAATGCTATTATATACACAAGCATATGACATGTTCAGATTCACTTGCAACCTTGGGGAATTCATTCTATGCACAATTGTGTTGCTATTCACAATGATCATTAGCATTTTGGGATGGTCAGTATGTGTATCATTAACTGTTCTGCATGAAACACATCCACAACAGTTGTAATATGTGCATATATGGTGTCAGGGCCATCACCCACATATTTCCTTTGATACACATATAGGTATATGATGTACAACTGATGTAATGACATGAAATATCTTGAGTTGCACAACTATATTAACAGTTCCACTGTGTTGCATGTGATTAATACCCAATATTGTATTTGGAAATGATATCACAAAGCATTTTGCAACTACATCTGAAATCTTGAGGGGGGATTCCCAGCTATGCACAGAGCTGGTTGTGGATGGCACCACCCATACTCAACCACAGGAAATAGACAACCTGCTAGCTGACAGATTTTCATCAAACTTCAACCCACTGTCCCCACCGGTCTTCACCCAAAGCATAACTGCCTCCATTTCACAGGATACTGTCTCGAGAGAGCAGGTAATTTCTGACCTCTCTAAGGTTAAAAACATGGTTGTCTTTTAAATAACTTAAAACATGATCTAGCAGACTCACTTGGATCTCTATTTAAACACAAGATAGGCTATGTTCTGGCAGAATATTGCACATCAACAATCACCACTCTGCACAAGGGGGTGACGATCAACATAACCAGGGAATTATAGACACATAAGCCTGAATAGCCTCATCAGTAAGGTCATGGAAATAATCATCATGGAATAACACAACACAAACACAGGAACTGCTATTCAGCACAAATATACCGCACAACGAAAGCCAGATAAACAAAAAGATAGATTTATTCCTCTAGCACCTCGGCCACAATAAGCCTTCAAGGAGTAATACATAGCAATATCTAAAAACCTTTTATAGTACCAGCTCTCATTAATAAAATTAAACAATTTATCAATCAAACAATTAAAATATTAATTCAAACAAAATTTAAAGAAACATCTATTAAATTCATACAATACTTTTCCAGCAACATTCTGTATTTAAACTCCTTGGAATTAATGTATCAAATTTTAAAATAAACAATGTTTCTTTTCTTAAAAGCTTTAATTTATACATTTCCTTATCATCATGGACCTTATCAACAGGAACATAGGTAATCTCCCAACTCTGGAATCAACCCAGTTTTGATTTGTTAAGCGTAGATCATGTTTTTTAAATCTGGTTGACCTTTTTGAGGGTACCAAGGCCATGGATGAGAGACAGGTCATAAAACCCACCTAATATGACCATCAGAGGCATTTGACACAATTCCCCACTCAGGTATTTTACAGAAACTTTATCAACTGGGCATAAACCCCTACATCACCAGGTGGATAGCCAAATGGATCACCAACAGGACACATACTGTCAAAGTGGGTGAATTCACCTCTAGCAAGAGGACAGTCATCAGGGTCATACCATAGGCTTCTATGCTAGACCCTTTCCTGTTCAGTATTTAATTCTCAAAAGTCAATGCAAATGTAGACAGTCTTTGTCTGACCAAGTTTGCGCTGCCTGCAAATTGGAGTTAATCACGCAATCCACAAACAATACTGATATACTGTAGAAATGATTAATGCACAGAAATGATTGTTTCCACAGGCATGTAGAGAAAATAAATACAAAAAAAATTCATAATTCTTCTTTTTTGTAAAGCAAATATCTCACCTATTTACAATATAGACTGCATTCCCCTAAGAGTAGCCCCAGTGGTACGTGATATAGTTCCTCAAGGTTGATACTAATCTGAAGTTCGACCACCTTATAGTCATAGTTGTGAGAAGGTCCTTCTATGTGACACAACTTATAAGTAAGGGCATGGCATCCAGATCAAAAGATGTTATAATTTCATTGTACTTGCCCCTCATCACACCAATAATTGAGTACAATTCGCCCTTTTGCATGTATATCACCAAACATCTGCAACAGTTGGACTGAAGCCAGAGTTTTCTTACCAGGAAGATACATGTATAAAAACAAGTCCTGAGTAGAAATATTGAAAGCCCTATCACTGTATTCTGTCTTGTACAGAGTACTAAGGGGTACTCTGTGTCTGGCCTACAGGGCAGTGTTTGATCAGGTCCTGCTGGAAATGTTACACATTCATAAAACAAACTGCAAGAGGTCACTCATTCCAAGCATATTAACTTAGCCTCTGACATAAAAAAAAGTCATGTTGGAGAGACAGATACATCTCTCAGAGAATACTCCTTCTCTGGAACAAGCTTCCCTTTCACATAAACCAAAGCCCTTCCCTCACCCTCTTTAAATACAACTTAGGTCAATGGATATGTAATCATAAATTAACTCCTGGGGTGGCACCCACATCCATCATGGACAGAGGTAGTCAGTATTACATACCATAGCATAGGCTCATACCTCTGTGAACTTTGTTCAACTACCGAATGAAAATTGTTAAACTCATGTTAAATCTGACTAGGCCTGTATAGGCTCTTGGGCTATTAGCCTAGTACTCTCCTATGAACCTATGAAGTCCAATTGTAGCATAGGTACAGCTACAGTGTGACTGTACTACATCATGGACATACCAGTACATCACATCATTATTACCACTTGATAGCTTGCATGAACACATATGGATGTATGTCAGAATTTCATGGCAGTAAAACATTTTGATTGGCAATGTCAGGGGGACATTTGAGACACAGGTGCCAAACCAGGGATGAATTTCCTGTTCTCCATCCAGTTGTCTAGGTTGCACTTGAATTGAGTTTGGGAGGAATTCTGCTTAACATGGATAAGGAGCCTGTTCCAGAGATGGGGCAATCTCTGGGATACATACCTATCTGTCTAGCATGTCCTATTTATATCACAGGCAAAGTTTAAGACTTTAGAATGGGAAATTCTGGTGCTGTTTGTTTTGTGGATATGCAGGAAGTTCATCACAGTGGGTTCTGAGAATTCCTTGTACATTAGGCATAGATCTCCCCTCAAAAGCCTGTAGATGGCAGAATGCAGGGATAGAGCCTTGAGGCAGTCTGCATAGGACATTTTATTTAAGCCCTGTATCTTTTTAGTGAGGAACATCTGTGGATGTTCCAATTGTTGGATATGCCTGGTTAGGTACATATCAAAGGAGATCATTGTACTCAGTAATAGGTCTGATGAATGCTGAATACAGTGAAACAATGACTTCTTTGGACTTAGCTGCTATACCTTTGTATATAAGTTGCGTGACATAGAATGATTTCCTCACTACTATAGAGGCATGAAGGTCAAAGTCTAGATTACTATCTATGTATGTCCCTACGTCTCTGACTACTTGGTCATCTCTAAGGGGTGTATTGTCAATATGATAATTACCAGGGGTGGATGACTTCCTGAAGGATATTATTATGCATTTCTAGCATTTAGTTTTAATCCATGGCTCTAACACTAGTTGTTTGTCTGTGTCAGCCCCTCCTGAAGAAAATTTTGTGTCAGTGTGGGATTCAATTAAAACTCCTAATTTGCAATCATCTGCAAACTTAGCCAGCCAGAGACCACTGACACTTGACATGACTTCAGGTAAGTAAATGTCAAAAAGGAGTGGTTCAAGGACTGATCCCTGAGGGACTCCACTTGTGACTGGCCTCTTTGTTGAGGTGGACTCCTCAGTTCTAACTTCCTAGGTCCTGTCTGTGAACTAGTTGGCTATTGACCACATAACATATGGGTTTGTACCTAACCTCTTGAGTTTGTAAACAGTGCTGGAGTGGAGAATTGTGTCAAATGCCTTGGCCAGGTCAAGGTAGGCAGTGTGAACCATTTTGCCCTCATCCATTGCTTGGCTGACCTTCTCAAAGAAGTCTACCAGGTTATCAAGGCATGCTCTGCCCTTGATGAAACCAAAGTGAGTTGGGTACAGTGTCTGAAGGTTTACTATATCACTATTGATCATTTCCATGATAATTCTTTCCATGGCTTTACATATATGACTAGTGAGACTGATGGGTCTGTAGTTTCCAGGATCTGTAGATGGCTCACCTTTGTGCAGAGGGATGACTGTTCTGTTGCTGTTCCCCATTCATGAGGCACAAAGCCTGTTTGGAGGCTATAGTTAAATAGAAATTCTATAGGCCCTGATTGGTCATGTCTCATTCTGGTTCCCATTCAGAAGCCTGAAACATCATAAGCCTGAAAATCAAAATCCTGAAACCAAAAGCCTGAAAATTCAGAATCCTGAAAACTCAAAATCCTGAAAGCCCAAAATCCTGAAAGACCAAAATCCTGAAACTCAAAATCCTGAAAACACAAATAATGCTAATATGTCACTATAAAGACACTAATATCTACCAACTGACCCTGACCCTAACCTCCCTAAGGTCCATCACTATACTCACCTGACCCTAAACCTAACTCACTTAAAACCCTAACTCACTTAAACCACCCCTAACCTAAAATAAAACCAAATGACATCAGTATGTCTATTTTGTGTTTTCAGGATTTTGAGTTTCAGGATTTTGGGCTTTCAGGATTTTGAGTTTTCAGGATTCTGAATTTTCAGGCTTTTGGTTTCAGGATTTTGATTTTCAGGCTTATGATGTTTCAGGCTTCTGAATGGGAACCCTCATTCTATATATAAGGCCTCCTGGGATATTGTCTAGGCCCATTGATGCAGTGTTTTCAGCCTTAGAGAAAGCATTAAGGACCTGTTCCCTAGTGATAGCAGGGGGAGTTATATTTGGTGGTATTTCTTGAGGGAAGGTTGAGGGGGAAGTGAGGGGTAAAGTTAGAGTTGAATTTATCGGAAAGTAGGTTTGCTATATCTTCTGGTTCAGCATAGTTTACTCCATTTACAATGAGCTCTGCACACAATTGTGTATTGCCTTTAAGGTTGCAGACATAGCTAAAGGATGCCTTGTGGTTGTACTTGGCCTGGGAGGCCAAATTCACCTCAAATTTGCATTTGGTAGACTCTATTTGTCCTCTGAGATATTTGTTTAGTTTGATGAGAGTGCTTTTAACATGCTGGGTGCTGCTCCTTCTAATTTTTGCCATGATTTTCTTCCTTCTGTTATGACCAATACCTACGTCAGCCAAGGATGTTTTAGACAAGTGTATCACATTTGGCACAATGAGCTCCCATGCATCTGGTAGTCCATACAGAACTATTCTTTGACATGTATACCCATTAGAATTTGACAGTGCAAACTTCTTTTCAAGGTGTTCTGCTAGATACTTGTATGTGATACATCTTTCTGTGTTGTACCTAGTAAGTACACTGCTCATTGATGACATTTATGACATGGGTTTGATCCTTGCAGGTGGTGATTGTGGCTTATGTGCCATGGAAACTGTCAACTGGCCATGACTGATCCTGATTTCAAATCCAGTTTTAATTAACAATGTCCCTCTTAAACCCTCCAAAAAGTGATGATTTTGGGGGAAGGGGTGTTGAACAATAAGTTACACTCACATATTCTGTCAATGTTGCAGATTAATGGTTGTAATATTGCAGAAATGTCCCTGACTGTGCCTGTTTCTGTCTAGATTTGTCCAAGACTTTGTGGCTATGTGCCCTTGATTGGCTGAGAGTTATGATGACATGTCAGTCATATTCAAGCTGGTCATTTTTTGATCTTAAGAGTATGCACCCTAATTTATATGCCATCCTTGCTAAATGTTCTCTCCAGTGAACGTCACTGATGTTTATATCACAACCATTCATCTCCCCTGACATCTAATCTTGTGTGACTGTCATTTTGAGATCATAACTAAGGCACCAGTTGTTTGTCTGCATAAAACCCTCCTGACATACACCAACATCATTTGGATATTCAATAATTGCACCCAGTTTGTAGTCATCCAAAACTTGGTCAGCCACAGCCCCTTATTTTTGGAATGAACTTCTGAGAAGTGTATACCAAACACTAAGGGGCCCAGCACTAACTCTTGTGGCACACCACTGGTGACAGGTCTGCTGGTTGATGTAGAGTCACCCACTTTGATAGTGTGTGACTTGTTTGTGAGCCACTTGGCAACCTATCTTACAACAAAGGGTTTTACATTCAGTTTGCTAAGTTTATCGGTAATGCCTGAGTGTGGGATTGTGTCAAAGGCCTTTGCCAAGTTGAACTATACTGTGTGCACAGATTTGCCCTCATCAATGGCCCTTGTCACGTTTTTGAAGAAGTCCACCAAGTTTAATAGGCAGGATCTGCCCTTGACAAAGCCAAATTAGGCCAGATACAAGCTTTGAAGGTTTCCTATATATTTATTTATGAGGTCCATGATGATATGTTCCATGGCCTTACAGAAGAAGCCGGTCAGACTTATGAGTCTATAATTCCCTGGGTCTTGTTGCTAAATCACCTTTGTGGAGGAGAATAACTTTTTCTACTCTCCATTCTTCAGGAAAAAAGCCTGTGGTTAAGCTGTGATTGAGTAGGGTACTTAATGATGATGCTAGTTCATGTTTAGTATGTTTAGAAGACAGCCTGGGATGCTGTCTGGTCCCATAGATGCTGTGGTTTGTGCCTTAGACAAGGCTTCAATGACCTCTCTTCAGATATGTAGGGTGGGGGGAGTTGGGGGCAGGGTTTGCAATAAGTTTGGAGGGATAAGGGAGTGAATTGTTTGCCAGATCTGTCCACTAGCAGGTTTGCTATCTCTGTGGGGTCAATGTGTGTGATACCGTTAGTCACTAGTTTGGCACATGCTTGGGTCCTACCTTTTAGGCTATGTACGTAGCTGCAAAGGGTCTTATGGTTATTCTTGGTTGTGATTGCTAAAATTTTTTCAAAGTTACCCTTAGAAGATTTGACATGTTTTATTTGCTTGTTGAGGCTGAAGAGGAATATTTTCCATTGTTGCACCTTGCCTTAGTTTTCTTAGCAACTTTTTGCATTTGTTGTAAAGTTTACTGATGCTGGATGTCCACCAGGCTGGCCTGTTATACACTTGGGGGTCTGGCTTTGATATTCTCTGTAACAGCCAAGTCTATACACTTAAACAAATGATCGTATATGGCTTTAGTGTAAGTTTTGGTGTAGTTACCAATTCCAACTGGGGGTAGGGCTTGGAATGCATTTATATTTTCCTCTAGGAGGGTACAGTTTGCCTTGATGACGTCTTTAAGTCTGATGTCACTTTTTTGAGTTCTGATGTTAGTGCCAGTCTGAAGGCAACTGATTTGTGGTCAGATTTAACTAATAAGGCTCCGACAGTTGCAGTGGTGCATCTGTTTTTCATGTTAGGGAGGACCAGCTCTAGTATGTTTGTTCCCCTTGTTGGGGGTTGAACAATTTTTTTCAGGGCATTTGAGTTAACAAAGTTAAGGAACTTTTGTGCTAGTGAGTTAGGGCTAGAGTAGGTTTCCAATTGATAGTGGGATAATTGAAATCCCCCATGAACAGAGTGTTAGGCAATATTTGGATTGACACCAGTTTGATCAAGTAGGCTTCATGACCATCATGTTCCATAGAGGGGGATCTATAACTAGCTATGACTTGAATGGGGGTCTTACCCACAATAATCTGAACTTGGAGTAACTCCATGCAGTTTCACAGTCTGACTAGTCAGGAGGTGAATTTGTCTCCAATATAGATAGAAATACCACATCCTTGGTTCTCACACATTCATTTTGCAGTCTGAAGGTGTGGAAGGCATTGTAGCCTTGCAAGGCGGGGTACTCTAAGATGTCTTGAATCGGGTTTCTGTCACTGCACAGACATCTACATCCTCCAATGATAGAAGTGCTTCCAGAGTCTGCAATTTTTGGTTTAAGCTCCTAGTGTTTAGCAGCTATTTTGGTATGGTTGGCAATTTTCATGTCAGCAATTTTGATTTTGAGACATTGCCTCAAAATGCACTATGGGGGAGGCAAGAGCCTTTGTCAGCTGCGAAAGGCTAGTGGTGCCAGGTGCAAACCTCCTCTGGCAGAGCAGGTAGGTTTATTGACCATGTCATCCCAGACTGACAGAAACTGGATCCCCTTTGAATGATGCCAAAAACTAAGCCAATTATTGAAATCAATCATTTTTTGTTTGTACTGCACCTTCATTCTAGATGAGGGTAATATGCTGCTCAAGGCTAGGGACATACCTGCCTGGAACACATACTCAATCATGTCTCTCTTCATGTAGTCCAGTGAGGTACATCTAGGTTAGTTCACTCTAACATGCGCTATGACAGAATCATACAGAGTCATAATGGTACTTGTTGCTAAGAGACCTGAGTGCATGTGTGATCTGAGGAATCCTGGCACCCAACAGGCAGCTGACTGTGACTTTCTCCTTTGCTAACCTGGTGAGTGGGTCATCATTGTGTCTCACTATGGAGTCTCCAATGACAAGAACATTTGGTTGTTGAGTGTTATGCCTTAAGGGCTTGGTAGGTAAGACACTGGTGTTGCTATGTGTCTTGGGTGCTGTGGGAACTCTGTTAGTTGTAGCAGTCATGTTTTGGTGGTCTCTTGTGTTTTGCTAAACTTTTTGATTTATGTATTGGATGCGTACTATGTGTATGAGTAATGTTACTATGTGCATGAGTAGTGGTGGGTGAGTTGACAATCTCTTCAGTGTTACTGTTTCAAGTGTGAGAGAGCAGGGTGTGACAAAAGGAGATACTGTCAGCCCAGCTAGCTGGAATTTTGTAAATAATTATATGTCATTGGTGAATATCGAAATGGTTTATGTAAAATGCTTGTGCTACAAATGTATTAGAACTGTATGTCATGTGTATATCAAACTGCTTGTACAGACTTGTATTGAAAAGGGTATTTGCAAAATGCTTGTGTTTAAAATGTATCCACAGAGTGCCCTACTGGAAAAGAACAAAAATGTACATGCACTATTGTAACTGTTTAAATGTATATACTTTAACAGTGGAATCTGGAATACAGGAGGTTAACTTCAGAAAAATAACTGACATTAAATTACTTTATGGCTAGGCCATACAAGATGATATCTTTCAGTTTTCAATATTGCAAAAGACACAATGTCTGTACTAGAAAACTTTCTGTATTATCGTTAGGGGAAGTAATTACTAGTCTTGAAAACATGAAGGAATGCAATTGTTTTATGACTTCCAGCATATGCCAGAAATCTGAGGAGAAGCTCTTGTCTGTATATTTTTACAGGTAGACACTAAATACTTCTAGTTTCATCAGTGGTTATTTGGCTTGGGAACTAGAAGTCAGATGACAAGAAATGATGTAATTCTAAAAGTTATCCCAGCAGTAATATACTGGACATTAATTTGAGAAGTCTCTCAGTGAGACAGAGCATTCTGTATTCTGCCTTGGACCTGCCAACTAGAAGATGCATTCACCACATCTGCCTTGCTCTATTAGTATGTCCTTAGGTTATAGTAATTCTATTAGATTCAGCCAAGAATATAATGAAGCTTAGTTTAGATGTTTTTCTTTATGTATTTGAGACTCTCCTGCAATGTTGTTTTAAATATTTCTCTGTGGTTTTGAACTCTGATGTCACTCTGAATATACATTTAGTATTGTCTTGTTCTTTTAATGTTTATTATTAAATATATTTAAACCTTACACTGTGACTCATCTGTGGAGAGATATTTATGTTTTGATAGTGCTTGCATATTTATTTGGTGACACTGTATGGGCCACTCCTAATATGCGTTGCTTTTGGTCAAACTACCATTTGTATTAATATTAATAATATACAGTAAGATTGGACACCCTTAGTTAAGAGCCTTAAAGTAGCTGATAATGAGTGACTGGTGGAAGTAGATACTACCTTATAGTCTGGCAGAAGGAGCATAGCTTGTAAACCTGTGTGACCGTTTCCCAGGTGTGTGTGTGTGTGTGTGTGTGTGTGTGTGTGTGTGTGTGTGTGTGTGTGTGTGTGTGTGTCTGTGTGTATGTGTGTGTGTGTAAATCAAATCACAAAGAGTTTGTGTGTCAGCTAATTGTGCAGGGATACAATGCACTGATGCACTGGTTGGACAGAGAGGGTGCTGTAGACCTTCGATTAGTCACTTAGCTGAAATCTCAACTCTATAGCTGAGCCAGTGGGAAGTCTTATTTGTTAACTGGAAGAATAGGAAGAAACCAGCCCCGGACTGACTGTGGTCTCTGTGTGCTCTTAAGGGAAATTGCACTTGATGCAGAGAGCTGCATCTGGAGATACTGTGTGTGTCCTTGTCATCCTCCCAGTGTGCATCACCTACTGGTGCCAGTGGTGAGGACTGAGGCTTCTTGATTACTGGTCCAGTGGTGGAGCTTCACATAGAGATTCAAGATTCTTGGTGTAGATACATCTCTCACACTGTGTACTAGAGTGAGTTGTCAGTAGAGGTTTGTCAGTGTACATGAGGCAGTTGCCAAACTGCCTCAAATGACCCAAGTCAACAAGGCTGGTGGAAAAACAAGAGTAGTTCAAATGTCTGTAATGATAGGTTTGAAGAGCTGTTATTAGAACGGGGGTGCTTTCAGGACTTGTCTAGAAGGTGCTGTGTAGATGGGTTTTACAGACAGGGTTTTTGCCCTTCCTCTTTAATCCACCCCCCTCCATTATTTCATTCTTCAAATAATTTCATTAATGGACATTGCACTGAGTACAGTTTTCTTTACTGTGTTATTACTGCTGGCATTGCAGTATTTTTACCCCTGATAATCATTGTGGCTGTTCACCCAATCTCGCCGAGCAAGTTTGCTCATAAGCAAGCTTGAATGCATGCATCTTCTTTCTGTGGTTGTGCTGCAGTGGATAGTTTCTTGGCTGGCAACACTGTTGCTGTCCATGAAACCCTGCTTGTATACATGATGGTCAACATGAATATGCAATTAGCACTGCTGCTCATCCTGCTAACACATAAACTCTGTGTAGATTTTGTGCGAAGCCAACACAAAGTTTATTGAATCCCTGGGACTGCTTTTTTTTTATTACTAAATGCATCTATCATCTATCATTTAAACCTAAACACATTTTTCTTCCTTCAGCCTTCTTCCTTTTTTTCACACATATCCATATTTAACCAGCCTGCTCCAGCTGTATGGTTTCTCCTTCAATCATGGCCTCAGTGCTTTACTCATCAAATCAATCTGTACCATGTGCAGTTTCACATCTCACTCACTTTCTGAATATTGGCCTTCTTCCTTATCAGTGTAAGACAGGCCATTGAAGGGCACAATGTCAAATACATGATATTTTAAATACTCTCAGAATCACTCCCTCTTTGGTCCAGGGAACCCAGTACAGTTATAAACTTATAATTATATCACAATTTACTGTATCTTGATACGTAAGTAAAGGATTCATTTAAAATTGATTTTTTTCAAATAATTATGAAAACAGTTTTCTTTACTTTGGTATCACAAGGAATCCTGAAGTTTGTTAAGGTTAAGGGTGGTATTAAAGGTGTAGGACAAGCACCCTGGAAGCTGGGTATTGGGCATTTTGTTTTCTTAATATTAAACTCCATGAACTGCATTCCATCACTTCCTATAAATTTATTATTCTTCAGTCAGCCAGAGTCAGTTATCTCCTTTTCACATACCTCAGATGGTTTACCTTCATTAAGTCATCTGTCCGATGTGCATTACATGGAAAGGACAACAGTAAAAAAAATGCAAATCCGACTCACAGAGGTTTGAATGGCTATAATGCAAATGCACTATGCCATTCAAACACATGGACAAATGTTGAAAATGTTTTTCTGTCAAACCATTTTCGACATTTGTCCTTGGAAGTGTTTCATAATTCGCCCTGTCGAGTCACGCAAATCCACGATCGCACATACCATTCCAGACAAAATGAAGGTAAACCACTTCACACAGCTGATGCCATCTGAAATTTCAACTGTCACGCCAGTCCATGTTTGACTAATTCTTTGTTTTCATAACACCAAGGTATTCAAATGGCTTGTGCCTAGCTCCACTGGCTAGCCTTAGTGATGTGTGTTAATCATAACCCTACTCTTTCAGCTAACCGCAGAACTAAAGATCAGGGTACAAAACACCATTTCCCTAACAGTACCACAACGTAACATTACAAAGACATGGATATGGGGCATTTCTCTCCAGGCCTCCGCTGATAATTGGCTTCATTCCAAGTTGGACTTTCCTGGTTAACAAATGTTAAATAAATTAATTAAATAAATAAATAAATACCACTATGCAGACATTATGTGTCTGTGAGTTGTCTGTTTTTTTCATTTATTTATTTGTTTTTTTATTTATCATATATATATATATATATATATTTATATATATATATATATATATATATATATATATATATATATATATAATATATATATATATATGTGTGTATATATATATATATATATATTTATATATATATATATATATATATATATATATATATATATATATCTATATATATATAATATATATATATATATGTATATATCTATATATATATATATATTTTTTTTTATTTAACACTTGTTTGCCAGGATGGTCTGGCTTGACAGCTAGTGTCGTTTTCAGTGGAGTCCTGGGGAGGAAAGCTCCAGAGAAATTATTACATAATATGAGCAATATATGCAATGTCAATCAAGTTAGACATAAATAGGTATATATGTATGTCTTTGTGCATGTGAATGAATGTGTGTGTGTGTGCGTGTGTGTGTGAGTGTGTGTGTGTGTGTGTGTGTGTGTGTGTGTGTGTGTGTGTGTGTGTGTGTGTGTGTGTGTACACTTTAAACATTCAAACATAGTTGGCCCGATTCCAAAAGTCAATTACACTGACATCAAGTCTTACACAATCAGAGCAGACTTACATCTCTTTTGGAATCTGGTCCCACAAATATACTGAAATACGAAATGTTCGAAGGACAAAGAGCACAATACTGAAACTGATAAAAGTAGCCTATAAGCAAGTATTTTTACAGGGAGAAAGCCACCCAGAGCTCCCCAAGAATAACCAATTCCAAGATCACATAGTGGAGAAAGTACAACTTTCCGCTCCCTGCTATACTCATACAAAGTAATATTGTCATTTTGCAAAAATATTTTATCTATCTATAACTATAATTAAAACATACAGCAATCACATAACACTTAATAAAGCAAATTGGTAAATATACAAATGCTACTTTAGTAGATATAAGAAAAGTAAATTGAAGTTGCATTGAACTCTTTCCCAGGAATAAAACGCCAAATTCCATGAAAATCTCATGTATTCTAGTATGTAGTCCAAATTCCTAAATTTCCAGCATTCTCCCCAAAAATGTAAATCAATGTTACTGATCCTATGGATAACCTTCTCAGTATGAGCTTGCTGTGTTCTTTACCCACAGCTTATTTACATTTACAGAGTTCTTAAAGTATATAAAACAGAAGAAAATAAAGTTAGGAAATTAAAGCAGGCTTTAAATCCCTGGTTCTGGTGTACAAACAAGAAAGAGTGCAAGCAATAATCCATAATCCGGTAGCATTTGCCCCGTCACAAACCTCCATGCAAGTTCCTTAAGACTCACAATCAGGAAGATAAACACTGGTGATTTGTCTTCAGCATGGGCACTGGAACCATAGGGTAGGAGGGTGAGAGCCCCTCTCATTACAACAGCTGCCCAATGTGCCCTAAAACTGCTGCCAGAGTAGCGATTACACAGAAACGTTTCACTGGAATTTCTAATGTTGCAGCAAGGTCAGGCAGCTAGGAAAAACAAAACATTTGAGTAATAAATCATCGTTTCCATTTACCCAGGCTTGCAGTTGCCAGATTACCGATCAACTTCTTTCCTAAAGAATTTTGGATAAAGCCATATATAACAGGGGAATAAAGGCTCAAACCCAGGGACAACTATATAAATATTACATATTCATTTAAAATTTTAATAGAACAGGTTTTGCATCAGTATGCATTTTCTGAACAATAGATGTGTGAAACTTTAATGTCTGCTATTAATGACTGAAGAATTCCAGAGAGTTGAGAGATATGAGTGATCTACCAGAAAATGTAACATTTTACAAGGGACAGGGCAAAATATGAGGCAAAACCAAGGATAATCTACAAAATCCTGGACATTGTATTTATTTATTTACTGATTCTATTTGTTTACCAGGTAAGTGGGCTGGTCAATTGACACTGCAGCCACAACCTGAGATCAATAATGATAAAAGATAACAATTTATACAAGTACAATAAGACATTACATTCCTGTGTGTAATTCATACAGTGCAGTGGGATGCTCTTTAGTCAATCCATCCATCCATCCATTTACAACCCCTTTTCCCATTTTTGGTCATGGGATCGTGGTGTCACTTCAACAGTGATTATCATCTAGAGAAACTGTTCACACTGCCAAGTAGCTAGCTTTGTTCTTTTATGCCACACACAGAGAGAAAGACATACACATGCACACATACACACACACACACACACACACACACACACACACACACACACACACACACACACACACACACACACACACACACACACACACACAGGTATGTGTTGCAAGTGAAGTTTAATTTCCATAAGCTGAAACAGACCTGCATGTTTATTGCTTTCCACCCACTGAATAACTATAGACTTTTGATCTCCTGTCAGCCTGTTTTAAGCAGAATTTTCCACAGAGGTACATTTCACTGGAGGTAGACTGACTTCCAATGTTGTAATCATTTTATTGTATTTATTTCTTCATTTATCCACTTACAGCCACTTTATGCTCTTCAAGATAATTATATGGGGGTAGACAGAGATTTTCTGTCAGTCTTTGGGAGTAAGCCATAAAAACAGTTCAGATTCATAGATTCATAGCTATTCCTAGGCTAACAAATCTTATGATCATTCATGCCTTGCCTTTATCCTCGTTCCTTCAGCACCTCCTTCCCACAAGACAGACATACCAATAAACTTTGTGGATATCCATCCACCAATAAACTTTGTGGATATCCATCCACCCAGAGTTTATGTTTTAAGTAGAATAGTGAATCACACACTGCTTAATATGTGAGGAAAGATTATTCCAAAGGTTTGGGAGGCACTGCCTTTTAAGCATGCCTGAACACTGTGCTGTATTTATCTGCTGGTGAAGATTTAGGTCCCTGGTTCTTGTGCTGGTGGTGATATTTCAGATATTGGACTTGCAGAGAAACAGGAGGTCCAGGAAACTTGGGTATCTAATGGTGCAGTAAGCAAGACAGATCTCCCCTCAAAAGTCTGTAAGACAATGCATAAATGGATAGAGTTTCCAGCATATCTTTGTAGCTCAGGAACTTTAGGCCTGTGATCTTTATGGTGAGGAACCTTTGGGGTCTTGCTAATTGTTTGATATGAAACAAGAAAACCAAAAGGCTCACAGTGTCTTGTATAAATAATGGTTATCCAAATAAAAATTCAAACTCAGTTTTTATATATATATATTTTTTTACACTGTATAGAGAGTATTTATACATGTTGAATTAATTTGACTATCACTGGATATTTCATGTCACGTGATTTATTGAACAAGCTATTTAAACTGGTTCAAATGTAGAGAATATGGTTCTGATGAAGTCCTACTGATTTTTAGGGACGGAAGAACTTAACCATTTTTTACTTTCAGTTTATGTCTACTAAACTTCATGTTTACACATTTGGAAATTGAATCTGAATTTTACTTGGATACCCATTATTTACACAAGACACTACGTTAGCCTTTTGGTTTTCTTGTTTGGTCTATTGGTCTGTGGCTGCACAGTCACATGCTACAAGTGTTTGGTGTTAATTGCTTGATATGATTAATGAGATGCACCCCAAAAGGGGAATTGTACTCAATAATTTTCCTGATCAATGCCAAGCAAAAGAGAGTGATTATTTCTTTAGACTGTGATTATATTTCATTGGCAATTAGATGGTTAAATAAAAGCATTTTTTGATGACCGTTATTGCATTATAGTCAAAAAAGAGGGAGCTATCAGCCTAAGAATCTACACCCCTGACAATGTTTTCATTTTGTATTGGTGCGTTGGCTACACAGTATGATGGGGTTTGTCTACAAAATGTGATACTACATGTTTTAGCATTTAGTTTGAGTTCATTTTTAGTACACATGGTTTTACTATGGAGAATGCTTTCAGGAGAGTTTTGGGTGTCACAGGGTGATTTAACAGCATCCTCCAGTTTGCAGTCATCTGCAAACTTTGCTAGCCGGAGGTCTTGGCTCTTCAGTTGGAGATCTAAGAAGTGAACACCAAAAAGGAGAGGTCCCAACACTGACCCCTAAAGGACTTCACTGGTCAGTTTCATACTTACTGATAAGCCATGTGTAACTTGCACTGTGTGAGCTCTGTCTTTCAGCCAGTTTGCTATCCATCTTATCACATATGGTTAGATTTTTAAAGCAATAAGCATTTGCAATATTCCAGCATGGGGAATGTTGTTGAAGGCCTTTGCCAGGTCAAGATGCACAATATGCATTTCATGGCCTCCATCTACACCCTCTTAGCCCTTTTGAAGAAGTTTACCAGGTTAGCTAGACAAGATCTACCCTTTACAAAGCCAAAGTATTAGAGGTCAAGTCAAACAAGAGTCCTGATATCACATTTTATGAGTTTAGTTATAATACATCCCATGGTTTTACAAATGAGGCTTGTAAGACTGATAGGATTTTAACTATTCAAGTTGTAGGGCCACCCTTATGGAGGGGCATTACTAAGGCAGTGCACCTCTCATCAGGGACAAATCCAATGACTAAGCTTAAATAAAATAACTTCAGGAGTGTGTCTACAAGGACATGTTTAACATTACTATGCAACCGAGTATATGTTGTGCATTAGTAAAGAAATATGCAATCAAAAGGATTGCTGTATACCAGAAATCTGACAAAACCAAACATCTTGCATATTTTTTTTTTCTTAATACAGAGTTTGCAGTGTTAGAAAATATTTTATGGACAACCTTGTTGACTCGCTGTGTGATGGACTTAAATGTGGCAGTCCCTGGCAATACTGGATCTTTTCACTCTGGCCGATGATGAAATGAAACCCTATAAAAAGGACTTAATGGGACCCCTGCTGTCCATGGTCCCCACTGCATACTGTATGCCCCCTAATTTCCACCCACCCTGTCATTGCCTTATCATTCAGATTACTTTTTTTCTTGTTTTTCTCATAATTTTTTTTACTCTTCATATTTTTTCTACATTCTTTCAATATATCAAAACTGGCCAATATTACATCATAATAAATAAGGAGAAAATAAACAAATTAAGCCAGGCATCTCAGCTCCTCAGTAGCTATTGAGTTCTAGGTCCTCTGATTTGCATTTTTTAATGCTTTCGTTTTTCAGACATTCCTTCACCACTCCCTATGTGGCCAGTATTGCAGTGTAATAACTTTGAAGGAAATAACAGAATTAAACTGATGCCTCAGAAGCCAAGAGATTCTAGATACTATGAGGTACATTTTACAGCTTGTTCTCTCCAACCTTTTGTTATAGTTATGGCCACTGGCAGAGTGAAACTTGGCCTACATGATTGTTACTGCTGAAGTGACAACCTAAATCTATGTGCAGAAATGGGAAAATGGGTTGAGATGGATGCATAGCCCGAACAAAAATCTTAAGTAAAGAAATCCAGTCTATTTATTTATTTCAGTGAAGAAATTAATTGTACCCAAGGCTTAATTTTCAAAGTTGACAAAAAAGTAGTTACTAATAAACTGAGAAGATAACTACTAGCAAAGATACATAAATCTTATCTTAGAACAGTATCTCTTCCCTATAAAAAGAAAAAAAAGATATATATATATATATATATATATATATATATATATATATATATATATTGTTGTCTTCTGTGTATGCTTTTAATGTTAGACTGGGAATGAAAGTGAATGAATAAATTGCCTCAGTCATATACTTCAAGTTTCTGCTGTGACATATCATACAGCTTCCCTCTCCACACACTCCCAAAACATAGCTACCTACTGTGCATCTGACAACCATAATATAGTAACATATTTTAACTTGCTGATCTCAGATATATATTCACAATATGCATCCTTATCCCTGTCTCACAAACTTAGCCACATGTATATACACTTCTGATATGTGATTGTGAGAAATGAAAAAAAATGATCACAGTAATGTATTCCAGCCTTATGTTCCTAGACAGTATACTGAACCTACTGAAGCTATAGTGAAGCTGTGTGCATACCTGTGAGGTATAATTCTTTGAAAAGTTAAACAAATAATAACCACAGAAAATATAACAACCTTCTGTACAGACATCCGAGGTTTAATTGTGAGGAATATTAGAGAAATTAACAACACACTCAGTTCCAAAAAGGTTACAGTGACCTTCTGTGCACACCTCTGTGTTTTGATTGCAAGAAGAGTTTAAAAACATAATAATCGTGCTGTTCCCAGTTCCCACCCCCACACCAAAGCTATTGCAACCTTCTTTGCACACCTCTGAGCAATGAGCAAGGGCAGCTGTAGAACAGGTGAGTCCATGGCAGACACTCCCAATAAGCCTGCGTCATACTTCATTTCTACAACCTGAGCTGTGGACACTGCTATGATCTAAATGTTCTGTGATGCACTTCATGTCTTACTTTTGAAAGATAATGACTTGTACTATATGCATTACTATGATTATGCTCTGAATTTAGGGAAAAGCATGCCTGTTAAGGTACCATTCTGACATTGGAAAGTTTCTTAATAAGCTTTTAATAAGTACCTCTTACTACTGTAAGCTCTAGTCACACACTAGAGCATTAACAACAATCAGTGGTCACTACAAAGACTTATTTCTAAAGTCTGATTGAGAAGTGTTTAACAGCTTGCCACCACTCTTCTCTGGTGGCTGCTTTGTGTGTGCCAACAGTGTATTACAGCATTACTGTACATGTTTTCTAACATTGATTATATTGCTACTGGATCACATAAAATGCAAGTGCAACATTCGCTTAGTTTGTATGTTTCTATGATATTCTTGTGCAGCCATTCCAAATGTAACTCATATTTACACTATATTTTGTCACAGATATGCTTCTATTATGGCAATAGACAGCTAAAAAGCTGTCTTTTAGGTCACCATGTGCCCCTTTTGCCTTCTGCCACCCCCCGGCCTTCAGAAGCTTCTTGCACCCCTGGATTTCATACCAGCACTATAATTTCACCCAAAATAGGTCAAACGACTTTTCCTACAAAAAATAAACTGGCTCAGTATCAGTCCCATAAACACTTTAAAAAGAAAACTAAAATTCAAAAGAATGTTAGCATACTTATTTTGATTTGCTCCTACATATTTCTCTGCTAAAGTGATATGACACGGTCATATAAAAGTTTTGCATCAGCTGATTTGTTTTAAGTTTTTGTTTAAGTTATGAAATAAGGACTAGTTGAACTTGCTGAAATCATCAATCTTATTCCCTATACTTACTCATCTGGCTTCTTTCTAGAATAACAGTAAAGAGAGATGGGAAACAAGTAGCTTGCAAACTCAATGCAATAAAAAAGACCGATGACTGCACAGAGATGAGTAACACTATCACTGTCTGGTTATGCAGCATAAAAGCAAGACTGGTGTTTTGGGAAATAAACTACCTAGAGTCAGTTGCATAGCAACAGTTATCTGCTTTGTTTTTGTAACAACTCAAGATTAGCTTCTGGCAGTTCCATTCAAGCGCATAGCAGTGGTTACTGAGAATAACTATAACACCTGAAAGACAGACTAGGATAGTTTCCAGCTAATGTATGACATTACACCAAGCAAGGTTCAAATTTCAAACAGTTTAGTAAATGGAAAGTATTTATTTGCTGTCATAGTTAAAAACAAAACTCAGCCATTTAAATTTGCACAAAATCTTATACATAAAGGAAATGAATCGGATCTGGGTCGGAGCATAACAACAGTCCTGTGCTTAATAAGGTTTTCCATCTGTGACGTACTGAGCTCATTATTCTGATAACAGAATTGTCGATGTAAAGCTTTATTTACTGAGTTTGTTTAGTTGCATTTTTAATCTAACGTCATCAGCAAAACTCAAATAGCCTGTATATGAGACTTCAAAGCTCCCTGTATACCTTTGATGTGAATATAGAGGATTATGACCAGGTTACCGATCATAACCTGTTTGTTATGCATTCAAGACATGGATGCCCAGAAATTCACCTCAAAGCAAAGCTCAAGAGGTGAATCCTGGCATCTGTATCGCGACCTGATCATAATTCTTTGTAGTGTATGGAGCTTTATCTGCTCCACATACTAGTTGCAGGAAAAAAATGCTAAGTGTTTTACCGGCTTTCAAAGCCATAAAACTCTTAGCAAGTGCTGTTAGAAAGAAAGTATAATACAGTCCCTTTATGTTTAGTTACCTTGCCATGCCTCTCAAATGTCCAGATTTTTGCAGAATGTCCAAATTTTTGCCTCTTATGTTTGGTCTGTTCCTCATAAAATTGTTGCTTTTACGACAAATCATGGAGGATTGAAGTCACTAAATAATGACATACATTTCAGTTTCAGACTTCGTATCCTTCAGAAAATGCAGGGGAACATACATCCTGTTATTCTAGCTACTTTCTAGATTTGTAAGAGGAAGGGACACCTTATTGGTATGGACTGTAGGCAGAAACAAATTTGATATTTATTTTGCCACTGTCTTTGTTTGATAAATATTGATAGATTTGACTGCTTAACATATGACCTGACCTTATAAATTGATGCAGGGGGTGCTTAGCATTTTTTAAGCTCAGATCTTACATTATAGTACTGCTTAACTGTTTGTTATTTTCTGGATATCAGTGTGACATACCTCTCAACCTCACAGTGCAAGAAATCTGGACAATGCCAAAAATATTGAGTGGACAAAGGCTCAAAAGTAGGGTCCTTACTAGTATATTGCTGTTATAAACTAAGAAATTTGCTAGAATAACAGGTTTTCTATTATCATGCATTTTCTGAAGTATGCAGAGTCTGAAAATTAAATGTATGTCATTATTTAGTGACTTAAATCCCCAGTGATTTTCCAGAAAACCACATATTTTATGAGGAACAGACCAAAAATATGTAGGCAAAAATCTGGGCATTCTGAGAAAATATAGGCAGTTGAGAGGTCTGGTGTGTAATCAATGTCCTCCATGAACTACATGTATTTTATGACTGTAAGAAAAGCATTTACATAGGAATGGTTCAGGGATTAACTCTAGAAATCAGTTTCAGGAACAATATTTAGTAAGAATCATATATATTAACAGTGCATTTTATTATAACTTGCCATGCATCATTAACAGGAAAATTGAGTTATTCAGCATAGTGGGCTTTGGTAGAATAGATTACCAGTTTGAATCCACAGAACTGCAACTACATGACTGTTGTAAGATTTGCTAAAGAACCACAGCAATGCAGTGCATATGACACCAGAAATGGCTATGTCCATGATACAAGTTATTAGATGAATGCAAATAAATGTGCATACATTCACTGGTTTGCAAATCCACCTATATGTTGATGACATAGCAAAGACATCCTGCCCACAAGTTTGTCAGATTAACAGTGCAGATATTCAGAATCGCATCCTGTTTATGTAATGTGGGGCAACACTATTTTCATGTCATTTTAGGCTGCTCCCATACCCTGGGACTGAGGTACGTAGCCAATTGGTTCTCCTCCCATGTTTTAGCATGGTATACAGGGCTAAGTCTGTAAGTTCCTAAAAAGCTTCATTTTGCAGTCTAGAGTTTGAGTCACTCAGTCTCTACTTGCATGAGATACGGCTCTGAGTAATTCGCTTATTCAGAATGGTGCTCTTGGGTAACCGTTGAAAGGATCCATTTGTATTAATGGCTTAATTAGTTTACAAATTAATAAAAAACACCACCTTCTCCAAAAACAAAGATAAAAAAAACACTCATTTACCTCTAGGGGCTCCTACTGAAAATTATGCCCTATTGCATACTCACAACATCACCAAATATAATCACAATATCTACAGTTTCTCATGAGATTATAAATTATACCTCACACATCCTGAAATCAACCTGACTATGGCAAAAAGGTCATCTTCCACCACTACCTTCATAGCTCCATACCCTGAATTAGACTAATTAACCATTTGTTGCACATCCTACCACAGATCTGTCCAGTCTCTATTCATCAGTCCCCTCCCTGGTCAACAGACCTTTACTCCAGCCAATCCAGTTCAGTTCCCCACAAAAAATTCCATCAAGAATAAAGTGAAAGTTGTGCAAAAAGCAAAGGACACCAGAATGGCAGGCATCCCAAACTGCTTTGTGAAGGAGTCCTGCTATTGCATTATTTTGCAAAAACATATGTGTGCTAAGTCAATGCTGGATCGCATCCGTGAGTTTAATGGACTTCAGAAGGCTTAGCATTCATTTTTTATTTACTTTGCTATTTATTTCAAAGAAACAATATTAGATATAATGGCCTGAAGTTTATTAGCTCCCTTGAAGATATGCATAAACAGCAGCTGTCTAGTCCTTGCTCACATAATGAGGAATTAAGGAAAGGTTCTACAATCTTAGCAAAAGTGTGACTACACATGGTCTATCATATCTGCTAACCAGTGGCTGGTGTTCTGGTATGAAATGCAATGTGACACCATCTGTTCTTCTATACTGGGATATTTAACAAGTGTGATGGGGTGACTTAAGATCATCTTTGTATGGAAGAAAACCCCTGAAGACAGGCATGTGGTTCTTGCAATGTTGATATACATCTTAACTGATCATGAATGGGGACTATGACAGCTACTAGACACTACTAAGGTGAGGACTGTGACAGCTTCTAAGCACCTACTGAGGTGTGGACTTTGACAGCTGCTAGGCACTACAAAGGTGGAGACTGTGATAGCTCCCAAGCACTACAAAGGTGGGGACTGTGACAACTCCTAGGCACTACTAAGGTGGGGAATATGGTAGCTCCCAACCACTACAAATGTGGAGACTGTGACAACTCCTAGGCACTACTAAGGACTTTCTTTTTTGTTTCTTTGCATGCTTGATGAACATGGTTTTGACATCCTATGGGGTACCTTAATAATATTTTGAAGTCATACGACTGTGCAGAGTCGGGCCATACAGTCAGTGAAATCTGTGTCCACTAATTGGGGTAAATCCTGTCTGGCCAATACTTAATGATGAAGTATGTTTAGTTATGCAAGTCAAACTGCTCTGCCCAGCTTTTGTTCATTAAGTAAACCTCTGCTGAGTAGCAAGACTGGACCTTTGTGTTAGGCTAATAGCTAATTAGTTCTGGATAATGGATTAAATGAGACTTCTGTACCAAGCCATTGTTTAAAGAGTAATTGTTGACCTTATTGTGTACAATGCAGATGATGCAAGTACTGTTAGATTAGACTAACTTCATACACAGGGCTAAGTTTTATGGTTATTTATACTTTATTAACCTTGTTAGTCTCACTAGGTCAATGGCTTCTTTTCAAGGGAGATGCATTTTAGTATTTATACTGACTAGGGGAAATTTAGCCAAGGCACTGCAGAACTTCCCCATCTCTTTTCAATAAGTGCCATGGGACTTTTTTACATCCACCTGAGGTACTGCCAGTTCAAAATAATAGGGACTAGATATCTAGGGGCTGTTTCACCCATTCTGTGTAGACAGATACAGTGGTCTTGCATAAGACACCATTTTTTTAAGTTGATAGAATTTAACTTTGCATAAGGACTGATCTATGCTGTTGTGCATAACTTATAAATTCATGTCATAGATACAATCACTGCATGGCAGTGCTTTCACATCCCTGATTTCTCATTCAGTTTTCTACCACTGCAAAATTATTTAAAAAGGTATAAATGTAACAGGCAGGAAGAAATTTGAATGAAACTGTAAACACTGACAAATGAGTTGCCTTGTCTGATCCCCAAAGCAGTCTCTGTCTGAAGTGGGAGACAATCCCTGGGTGTGGTAAAATGATATAAAGTTAAGAATAGCACAAGTCCATGTCATATTAAGTAACACATAGTAGTGCATGGATATGCTTGGTCTCATTTTAAAGTGTTACATTTAGTCATGCTATTTGCTTATATATTTGTTAACCATTGTAGAGCCCCAGGCCACGTGGAAAGTTTTCAGGTTCGGCCTGTAACCAACCTGACTGAAAAGATAATAATCATACATCAATGAGGCAAAAGAGAAAACAACTGCAGGAATTTATAATACAAAAAAATGAATCAGCAAGAGAAGTGAACAAAACTAATATGAAAATGGCACATAGAAAAGGACACTGGTGTGAATAGTAAAATGCTGTGCATGAAGTGCGGTGATTATGCTCGCAACATCTGGAAAAAATGCACTATAATAGCATGATGCATGATCTTAACAAATGTTATGCACTCCCTGCTTAACATGTTAATGTCTGGTGGTCTCACACTATGCAGTCAAATCTGTCAATACTGACCAGCAAAAGACAGTCACAGAACAAAAAGCAGATGTGTTTTTGCCTGCTGACCTGTTGTTAATATAATTTTTAAAAGATTAATTCTCCTAATCACTAGATTGTATGTATTAATTTATTAATACTGTAAAGGTTAGCGGCTAGGTTTCTTATAAACTTAGAAATTAACTAGAATAACAATGGAATGTTTGTCTGCATTTTCTGAAGGATATGAAATCTGAAACTGAAATGAATGTCATTATTTAGTGACTCCAATCTTCAGAGGTTTGTCCAATAAATAAATATTTTATGAGGAAGACCAAGCATATGAGGCAAAAATCTGGATATTCTGTGAAAATCTGGACACTTGAGAGGTATAGCAAGGTGAGTGCAAACATTAGTGTGTTACCCTGTCTTGGTGACAGCACTCTCTAAGTGCTTTATTATGGAGCAGATAAAGCACTACAAACAATTATTATTGGGTCTCTGATAATAACCTGATTCATTCTTCAGGTGAATTTCTTGACATTCAAGTATCAAGTACATAATAAAAAGGTTATGATTGGTGACCTTCTCAGGTAGGGAGCAATGGATTATTTACAGTAGAAGCACATTATTTGTACTGTATATACCATTTATAAAGAGAAGACGAGAGGGATAAATTCATAGAGAAGTGTGCGTTTTTTAGGAGAGAAGAAAAAATGGAGAGCATTGGAGGTCATTTTATGCTGTAATAGAGGATGTTAATTAGGAGGAAGGCTGTAGAGATTTGTGGAAAAAGTTAGCTTTTGCTAGGAATATCATTTGCAAAGGTGAACATAGCTTCCTTGGCATTCAGAAAAAAAGTTAGCCATGGACATACCCAAATTTGAGGGATTGCTGTCTACATCACTAAAATTGAAGTCCAAATAGTGTCATGGGTGCTAGGTCTCTTACTTGAGGGAGAGAGACATAATTGGTAGATTACCATTTTGCCTTCCTCAGGGTAATACCAGGAATGTGATTAAATGTAATAGTGAAGACAGAGAGGGTTGTTATGGGTTTGCTAGGTTTTGATAGGTAAAAGGGATGGGAAAGGCCATGCTGTTGGGAAAGGTTATGTGTAAACATCTGAATGTATTTATTCCACTACATATCTTCGTATGTGTATCCATGAGACTAGTGGGGAACAATAAGGTGTATAAAAAGCAGATACATTTTACATCAGTCTGTGCGATAGCTCAGGGTAGACATATTCAGAGAATAAATGCCTAACAATAAGTAATACTGCGACTGTCTGAGGGTGAGGTAAGCACTGGATGGCATGGTGGACAGCAGTGGAGCTCAAGGGTTAAGATCACTTCCTCACAACTCCAGGGAATGTGGTTCAATCCTAGCCTGTAATAAATGTATCTGTATATTTTTGTATGAGCACTGCAGACACCTCCATGTACCACAGACTGGCTACTTAATTAGATAGATTAAACTGCTTGTGTGTGTGTGTGTGTGTGTGTGTGTGTGTGTGTGTGTGTGTGTGTGTGTGTGTGTGTGTGTGTGTGTGTGTGTGTGTGTGAGTATTGTATAAACTTTTACAGTTGTAACTCAGATTGTGTGAGAAAACTGACAGATGAAGTTCATGTACATGGTTAACAGATGATTAAAAAAGTAGCTACTGCAGACAATATTAACTTAAGACATTTAGCTTTAATTGCCATCTTGGTTCCCTGTTTACTAAATACATTTCCCAGTCTCCCCCTCTAACATTTGTTGAGTTAACTTTCAAAATACCAAAATAAGACCCTTTTATAATTTAAATGAAGGAGAACAGCACACTATTAAGGAGCTAAAAACAAAAATACTATAAGGGTTATGAAGCCAGACAAAGGTGGGGGAGTAGTGATTGTAGACAAAACAGATTATGAAAGTTCGATTTATAATACATTACAGGGTACTTTTAGATACAGCATAGTGTCAAAGAATGAAATAAATACAGCATATAGAACTGATATGTTTTTAGAAGACATTATCACTTATGATATTTATAATTTTCTTATTATTAAACATCATGTAATACCATTTGTTTTCAATATTCCTAAAGTCCGTACAGACATCAGGAATCCCCCTTACAGACTTATTGTTTCAGTACAGAGATCCAAAACTTACTCCTTAGCTATCTTTATAGATTGAACACTAAAGACCATATTAAATACTGTAGAATACATCTTAAAGGATTCCTGGGACTTTTTAGCGAAGTTTAAGCAGAGTTCATTTGAAGAAAACTACATTTTTTTAACAATAGATGTAATTGATTCATTTTTGTGTATCCCTCACAATCAAAGATTTGGCCTATTTTGAGCAGCCTTATTAGAAATTACCCAATTAGGCAACCGTACCATTAATTTTCTGACAAATTTGTTATAAATAGTTCTTGAAAATAACTATATTTTGAAGATGAATATTTTAAGCTGATACAAGGGGTGGCCATGGGCTCAGCATGCGCTCCTATATATGCTAATTTAATAACATACATTTGGAAGAAAGAATTTGTTTGGAACTCAATTTGCTCTAATCATTGGAGACTATATTTCCAGTTTTTGGATGATGTGTTCATTTTATGGGTAGCCACACTAGTAAATTAACACATTGTTAATTTTATCTCTCATATTAACACTACTACTGATTTTCAGAAATTTGCCTTTAATATTAGTAAAGACAAAGTTAATTACTTGAATTTGTGTATTATAAAAAATTCTATCCTGAAAAAGTATGAGTCTATCATCCATAGAAAGGATACTTTTTCCAACAGCTATTTACATTTTAGTAGCTGCCATCCACATACCAGTAAAAAGGGTGTGATTTGGTTAGGGCAGCAAGAAGGTGCCCGAATTTAAATTTATTTATAGAGGAATTTGACAAGATAACAAGTATGCGCTTAGAAAGAAGTTCTTATAATTTATTCACAGACACCTGCATCTGAGGTTAACCCAAGTTTTAGCAAGGCCTTGATTTTGAGATTTGATAGTTTTGCACCCGAGGTAAAAAAAAATGTATTTAACAATTGGAATTTGTTTAAAATTGACTCCGAATTACACCAGATAGTGGATCATAAACCACTATTCACTTACAAAACAGGGAAGAATCTCAAATTTATATTTGAACTTTCAGGAAGTACCCACACGTTTAACAGCACTACTGGAGCACAGAAATGTAGAGTTTGAAGACAATGTGAATATTTATTAGAAGATGAGTATTTTATATACATCGACCAAAAGATTAGGTTGGTTAAAGGAAATTGTACTACCAAAGGGGTAATTCATATCACCGTATGTTCTGGATACAACACTTTCCATGTAGGGAAAGCAGAACGTAGTCTTTGTAAACATATTTATGATCACAACTATGACATTTCCAAGAAAAATTTAAACAGTTCTTTGTTTAAACACACTTTGGTATGTCCTTATTATAAAAAAAATTCTTTCAGTATTTTGAAAGTTATCCCAACAAATGTAATGACTGTGGAACCTATTTAGAAAACAAGGAACTCAGATGGTAATTAAAGCTAAATGCCTTACGCTCTTCATAAACAAACACGTTTCCATGCTTCCTGTACTCAGGATTAAAGCTACAAAATTATGATTACAAGTACTATTGAGACAATGCTTTGCAGAAATGTATAGATCTTTTATGAGTGAAAGTATGATTTATTGGATTCTTCAAGCAGACCTTGTGGTTATTTTAAGAGCTTATTGTTTGCATTTAAACGTTAATGCATTTTTAACATGTCATATGTCTGCTGTGTTTTTAAATGTATTCATTGTTGTTTAATTTAGTCACATGGCAATTAGTTTTACTATTTAAACCATCAGGTTGACTGAAGTAATGGTTCTGAAGACGTCCTGTATGCTGTAAGGATGAGAGCGCTTAAGCTACATGTGCTTACAAGATGTTCTACTACTGTATTTATTAAAACCTTTGTTTTTATACTCTTATGGTGGTCCTTTCATTTTGGATTTCTTTGGAACTTTTAGCATTACAGGATTCACTACATGAGCCAGTATGTTCAAAATTTATAGTAGAAAAGGTCAGTCATATTTTACAGCTTCGGAATATAGCCATGCCTGTCTTCCTTTTGGTATTCAGAATACCACTCTTGCTCCAAAAGTAGTAAAATGATAGAGGAATTGATGCACAGAAACATAGCACGTGAAATTACATGCCACAGAAGCGTAATGTGGCCTTCTCAGTATCCCAAGGCCTCTATCTTTTGGGTAATTGAGAATCCTACTAAAGTGACAGCTTATTTTTTACTTTCACCACTCAATCAATTACTGTCACAGTTCTTCATATTTTTAAATTCTATTGCTCATCTTGTCTTTACTATCTACTCATGGGATTTTTTAAGCCACTCTTCCTGAAAAATACATGTCTTCCATGATTTATCCACCTTGTGGCTTCATGTTCTCTTACTTTATTCTCACCCATGTCTTTAGTTGAAGACGCTACACTCCTAAACTCTTCTATTTTGTCAGTGTACTTTAATGTATCTATTATACTTGCAGCCTCCTTTCTTGTAGACCAAAAGTTAAGTTGTGTGGTCTGTCTAGTGTAGAAAATGTACAACCTTTTTGCACCACTGTGAACTATCTTTGTTATCTTTATACTGCTGTGATGACAAGCTCTCCAGTTTTTCATTACTATTGTCACTTATTCCAGAACTGCACATAATAGCCCAGGAGTTTTGGAAACTCTTTATATTGAAGCTTAATATCTCATTTTTTCCTGCTACTGATGCATTATCCTATCTCATTAGTTTCAGAATTCTGACAGCCTTTCTTGCTGCTCCCTCACACTGGCCTATCTTTAGTTGATGCGATATGAACATATCCTGATTGCTTTTCTTTTTTCTTGCTTCTGTTGCATCCTCTCTAGCCATGTACTCCTCTCATGAGTTTCTTTATCCCTGATACATTACTTTACTTATTTTGCATTGAATTAAAGCTGCCTTGTCTTAGACTATTCCACTGGTGTTATAAAGCCTCATTGCATTCTTTCTTTACACTCCTGTGTATTTATTTTATTTATTTATTTTTATTTTACATTTGTTGACCGGGATAGTCCAACTGGATACAAGTCCATTTTCAGTGGAGGCCCGGGGAGAAAAGCTCCAAGAGAACAATTTTAAACAATAAGATAATTAAAAAAAAAGATAATTGATTCCAGACAAGTAGAAACAGAATAACAATTTTTTTAAAACATGCATAGATTTAGGGTACACAATCTAGATGTTACAGTGTTTACATGTTAGTAGCTAGTTATTAACACAATATGTTGGTTCTAAGCTCAACATTCCACATTCTACACAACATTCCTGGGATAGATTACATTGCAAGGAAGAAGGAGAGGTCTAAGACACAAATGTGAGGAACAGCATTCTGTTATGCACTAGGTCACAAGAGTTGGATACATACTCCTAGCACTATTTGGTATTGACTGAATAATATAGCTGTGGGCAGTTATAGTGCAACATTCTTGGGATAGTAATTTTACCACTACAGAGTTAGTAGGTACAACTGTGTATCAGTCATGGGAAGGTACAATGTTCAGGATTGGATATTATGACATACTTTATGTAGGTTAGTGAACTTTTAGAGATGAGGTATTAGCCAGGGGTGATGCAGGAGCATAGTCATTTGTTTAGGAAATAAGTTTTGACTAGTTTTTTGAACATGGTCAGGGATTTGCAACTGGTTATGTGGGACGGAAGGTGGTTCCAGATTTTTGAGATATAGTGTCTGTAGACTGACTTACATTGTTGAATTTGGAAACCTCAAGGAGGTTTTGGGTACTAGATCTTAAGGGTCTGGTGGTGGTATAGGGTTGAGGAAGATTTTGTAGAGCTGGGGTGTTGTCAGAGAAATGTATTATTGTGTGGGCTAGAGATAGTTGATTGAGTTGGAGTAATTGTGGTAGTTCAAGCCAGTTGAGTTTTTTGAGGCAGTCAAAGTGGTGTGTTCTGATGGGTGAGTCTGTAGCAAATTTGACTATCTTATTATAGCAGCTATCAAGTTTGTTTAGATCACATTTGCAAAGACTTGTAAGTACAGGGAATGCATAGAGTAAGGTGGATAGTAGGTAAGTCCTGGCTATTGTAACTTTGGAGTGGCTAGTGAGAAACTTTTTATTGTGACAGAGTAGTCCAAGTTTTTTATGTACCTTTTTTATGGTCACGGAGATATGAAGGTCAAATCTGAGGTGGTTGTCTATTTCAATACCTAGTAGCTTGGTGTGATTGGTGGGGGTGATTGTGGTATTGTTATTTGAGGAGATTGTGAAACTGTCGGGGGGAGGTTTGCTTCTATGGGAGCTAAACAGGAGTAGTTTGTTTTTTCATGGGTTGAGAATTAGGCATTATTTGTTGATCCAAGTTTCGGCCATGGAGAAGCATTCTTGTGTTTGGGATTGAAGGAGGTCTATATTTTTGGCTGCACATATTATGGTAGTATTGTCAGCATATTGAACTATTGAGGCTTTGGGAATTTTGGATGGGAGCTGATTGGTGTAGAGGGTAAAAATCAGTGGTTCCAGGATGGAGCCTTGGGGCACCCCTAGGGAAATTAGGAGGGAGGGAGAGAGTTGGTTATGCTACAGCACAGCCTGTTGCCTGCCTACTAGGTAGCTTTTAAACCAGGAGATGGCAGGGGTGTTGAGGTTAAGGATGGAAAGTGAGTGAAGGAGGTTTGAGTGGTTAACCATGTCAAATGCTTTGGATAGGTCTAAGAATGTGGTGGATACTAGAGTCCATTATTTCTGTGATTATTAATTATGTTAGTGAATGCTGTGAGTGCAGTGGTGGTGCTATGGAACGGTCTAAAGCATTGCTGCTGTGTTGACAGTAGTTTATTTTCTAAGAGGTATTTCAGAAGTTGTTTGTGGATTGCTCTCTCTAGAAGAAGGAGTAACCTGTGTAACATTCCTTTTGTATAATTATGTGCAATTAGCAAACAGAATATCTTTTCATTCAGGAAATTCTGCAATGGCACCAGAAACAGCATTCAAATGGTCATTAATGAGTACTGTACTCCAATGTTCAACTGTTAATTTGTTATTAAAATGGGCCTACAAATTAAATAGACCAAGTCCTGCTTTTTATCAGCTCTATGCTATTTGTGGAAATGATGTGTATCCCTAAAATTCAAAGTTACTCTTTGCTTCTACTATGAAAATTGATGTGTGACTAAAGAAAGATACTTTTCCTGAAGTACTTCTTAGTATATTTAAACTATATTAGTACTAACATCTGTGCTAAACTGGGCAGTAAATGATGTTTGGAATAGACAAATTTAATATGGGACATCTTTAATGACGGGGGTCTTTGGTCCTGTAATCAGCATCTGATAAAAATCACTGTTATTTTGCCAGCATTTGATTATATATGGATATGATAATAATTATTTGACAGTAGTCTGTTGTCTTTCCTTTAAATAAGGACATTATTTCAGCTTTTGTCAGTATTTGATGGTTGCTGAGTGTGTGTAAATATGTGCAAAGGCTAACTTGTAGTACATAGTTCAAAGCTGGCTGCAAAGTATCTTGTTTTTGGGAGTTGTACCTGATAGGAGATGCTGTCTGATCCATGTGGTGCTTCAGCAGTTCTCTAATTCCTTAGCAGATGGGTCTCCAACTGGATTCCTTGGGTTGTGGTCAGATTGCCCTTGATTGTTCATCGATTAATGCACAGTGAACCAGAAATTGCAGGGCCTTCAAGGCTGATAAGTGAGGATCGGGGGGTGTCCGTTTAATTCCAGAGCCTTTGAGCTGCATGTGATTGTCAGTTGGTTTCCATGCATGTGCAGTGGGCTTCTCAAGACACATGGTGCATGGAGCAAACTTTTGTTCAGTGTTTTTTTTTTTTTTGTGTGAGCCTTTCTACCCCTTAGAACAACTCATCAGGACAAAACCATATAGGCAAGTGGGACAAAAGCTCAAATAGGGACTATATATTAAAAAAAAGGGAATGGCTCTTCAGAGCATCATAAACTGATAGAATAATGGCTTTGTGTGTAAGTTAATAGAATAACAAGCTTTGTGTTAGCATAATTTTTCTGAAGGGTATGAAGGATGAAACTCAAATATTTGTCATTAATGTTAGCTTAAAGTTGTAATGATTCCCTGCCTATTCTGAAGTGGTATAATGGTTAAAGAGTTTAACTTACAGACACAAAGTCCAGGGTTTGATTCTCATAAGGGAAACTGGCTAGGTTTAAAATGGCTACGAGGGCAATTAGCCTAGTGCTAATCTATAAAGCTATGAATATTTAAGGCCTGGCATTAAGTTTTAAGGGCATTCTGTTTTTTTTTCCTTTGATATGTTTGCTTACATTGTTCTTGTATCCTTGCAGGTGCTAGTAGCTTGGTGGATAACACAGCTGATGTCCAGATATTGAGGCAGAGGTGGGAGGACATTGTTGCTCAGGCAGAGGACCTTCTTCAAGAGATGCCAAACAGTGAAATGATGGTGGCAGCAGCACAGGGTTAAACCAGTCATAAAAGATGGCAACTATCAAGGGGCAAACAAGCAGCCAGAGGTAAAAGAATGCGCCAGTTACAGTCCAGCGAGCTGGTGGCAGCAGAGGTTATGGTAATGTTCCTACAGTAAATGTTATGGGGGTGGATGGGTCAGTAGGTTCAGTGGGTAGGGAGTGAGGGAGACATAGATTGGGTGACGGGGGTAGCAGCTCAAATCCATCAACTGAGGGTCCTGTGAGTGGCTTTCAGGGCCTGCAGAGTTTAGCGGAAGAGGGGCATGAGATTGGGTAGCAAAGTTTTGGTTTGCACAGTGCATACATGGTTGGTAGTTTGTTGTCACTTGGGGAAGTGGCCGATCATTGCCTGGAGGAGGTGAGGTCAGATTTTGGTATGTAACAAGGCAATTGGTTGGCTACACAGGCACTGGGCAAATGAATGCAGCAGTCTTCCTTACTCCTCACATACCCTCGTCAGTAAAAGAGAAAATTTGGAGAGGGGAGTATGTTAACATTTTTGATTTGACACAGATGGCATCCAATGTTTGTTGGAGGCAGAGACAGCAAATGGCAAAGACCTCTTGGCAGCCTAAGTGGCCCTGGGTTGATGAAGGGTAGGACAAATCTGGCCAAGAACATGGGAGAATCGGGTTTTGGGCTTTGTTTACTATTTGACAGTATGGTTGGAGGATAGTGCATTGGCCTTTCCACTCTTAGCTTATTTTTTAATAATACGGGAGGTGCAGCAACTATGGGTGGGCTAAGCCTGACTGTGCTATCCTCAGAGATTTCACAAGAGGAAGGTGGTTGATTGGTCCATGCATTGGAAGGTGAGACACCCTGATATATGGCTGGCCCACAGGAGCAGTGGCTTGGGAATTGATTGAGGGTTTTTTGAGGGTATTTTCTATTAAGTCTAAGTTGGTGGGTGATGGAACATTTGGGAAAAATTTGAGATCAGTGTGGGGGATGGAGGATATTTTGGAAGCCTCGGTGGAGAAGGAGCAACAGGCAGTCTGGTTATCAGGCCTGTTTGATAGCCCTCCATTCATCAGTTTTAAGGCTTCATCACTGGGGTTGGTACCTAAAAAGAAGCCAGGGGAATTACAGCTGATTCACCATTTGTTTTACCCTGAAGGGAATTCTGTCAATAACTTTATCTCAGTGGAGGAGGCTAAGGTGAGTTATGCATCATTGGATGATGTGGTATGAGTTATTAGAGGGTGTAAAGATCCATAGTTGTTTAAGGTGGACATCCGCTTTTTGACTTTTACTAGCTCAGAAGGAGGATTGACTGTTGTTGGGCATGGTGGTGGGAGGTAGGTTTCAATATGACAAGGCCATGCCTATGGGTTGTTCGGTAGCCTGTTCCACTTTTGAAAAGTTTAGCATGGCTTTACATTGGATCTGGCAGGAGCACATGGAGAGTCAGAGGATGGATGATTTTCTGTTTGTAGGTGAGGGGTGTGAGGGAGCTGTGGTAGCTGTGTGTGAGTTTTTGGGAATGTATGAGGAACTAGGGATTCCATTGGCCACCCAGAAACTAGATAGTCCGGCAAGGGTCCGGCGAAGGCCCTAGATTTCCTGGGACTGATGCTGGATGTGGCTCATGGATTGTTTTGTTTGTCTGGGGAGAAGGTAACCAGATTAAAAGAGAAGATAGTTTGTATGCAGGCTGGGGACAGGGTGTGGGAGAAGGAGGTTATGGAACTCTTAGGGGTCCTGAATTTTGCTGGTTGGGCTGTTCATCTGGGGTGTACTTTTTGTAGGTCTGTAGCCTTTTTGTTGAAAGGGGGAAAAATAAGCATGATTGGTTGGGAATTGGCAAACTGACTTGTGAAGATTTAACTTTGTAGTTGCAGTTTTTAATGCTATTTAATGGTGTCACCTTTTGCCGGTTAGATTGGGTAGGGCAATGGGACTTACAGTTGTTCATTGATACGGCAGGGGGCATTGGCATGGGGGCATTTTTTGGGGGTGAGTGGCATGCGTTGCTATGGCCAGCTGAGTGGCAGGATATGTGGAGGTAGGATGTTGCTTTTTTATAGTTAATGCCAATTTGGGTGACATCTGTCATGTGACAGGGCCAGTTGAGGGGACTGGAGGGTGTTTTTTAATTTTGACAACATTGCAGTAGTGTGGGTTTTACAGGTTAAGATGGCTAAGTCTGACCATTTATTACTGGTGTTGCCTAAGTTAATTTTACAGAGTTTGTTGATTAATTTTTCCTTTACAGGTGTGCATGTAGTGGGTATTAGGAATGGGATTGCTGATAGCTTGTCTTCAGCTTTCCAGGTTCTGGCAGTTGGCCCCGATGGCAGCAGAGGAGCAGGTGACGGTACCAGATGAGGTGTGGCGAATTGGGCTGCAGTGATCAGGATGCTGGTGAAACAGTCCTGGGCAGTGTCCACCAGGAAGGCTTACGGTAGGGCTTTTCGTGATTTTGACAGATTTATTTTGCATTTACCAGAGAAGGAAGGTGTCTGGTTGGAAGAGTTGTCATCACAATAATTAGCTTGGGCTAGGGCACAGGGTAAGGGGGTAAAATCAGTTTGGGTGGACTTGGCAGCAATCACTGTATTTGCTTGTGTGACGAGGCTGCAGGATTTCACTAAATCCTGGATGGTGGGGTGATTGTTGAAGGGTTGGGGTAGGGAGGAATGTCTGAACAGAGATAAGTGTGGCCAGTGACAAGGCAGGTTTTGAAGGTCTTGCTGCGGGGTTCAGCTATGGTAAGTGGGGAATCAGTGGACTATGTTGTGTGGGTGACATTGTGTGCATGGATGCAATTTAGGGCCTTTAGGGTGTTGGAGTTGTTGGGGTCATTGGCTTGGGAGGATGTTATCCTACTGTCTGGAGTAGTTCACATTCGGTTATGGACATCTAAGATGGATCAGGTTGGCAGGGTTGTGCAAACAATTTTAGTAAAGAACAGGTCAGAGCAGATATGTCCTGTGGTGTAGGTGAGGAAATTGCTAGCATCCCATAAGGAGGGCTCACAGCATTTGGTTTTCCAGTCAAAAGGGGGTAAAGTGATATCAGGGGGACAGTTGATTTTGGTGATGAGAAGGGCGTTCTTTTGTATGGGTTTTGATGGAGAAAGATTTTCTACTCATTCTTTCAGGATGGGTAGAGCTTCAAATTTAGCAAGAGAGGGTAGCTCAACTGAGGTCATTAAGAGGGTGGGGCAATGGTCTTCCAATGCCTTTTTGACATATTAGATAAGGGATGGTGTTTGTATTTCTAAAATTAATTTTTATTTATTTATTTATTTATTTATTTTAGGTAACAAGATTATCATCTTAGGTCACTCGTGTGTTTATTGGGCAGCACGGAGGGCTTCTGTTAGGAGTAACGGTTCTGATTTGGGTTTGCACAAGTTTGGATGGACAGTCACATGGCATGGCTTTAGGGGACTCAGGTGGAACTGGTTGTTGCAGGTATTTACAGTGATACAGGCTCAGGTGGGACTTCCTTGAGTCTTGTTGGTGCACTTGGCAGGTAACGATTTGGGTTTGACCTAAAGCAGCAGTTGGTTTACCAGATAAGGGAGGATCTGCTTGCGTTAAGGAAGTTCTACCCAAGTGTGTGCTTAGTGTGGTCAGGGGTTATACCCCGTTTGTTTTGGAGGAATGCTAGGAAGTTTGTGGCAGTGGAACGAGCATGGAAGTTTGTGAATTTTAGGTTGGTGAGGCAGTTGAGAGTGATGGGAGTGCAGACAATTCAGCATAAGGAGTTTGCTGACAGGGATTGTATGTGGTCCAGGGATGATGGAGTGCACCTCACTGATTTTGGTTTAGATTTGTTTAATTCGAATTTGGGCTTGTTTTTGGAGGAGTTGGTTAAAGGTCGGTGTTAGTGAGGGGCAAAAGCCTGGGTCAGGCCGGTGGGCAGACAAGAGTGGCAAGCTTGTCCCTCTTCTGTTCCCCCTATGGTGTGCATTTTAGAGTAGGGTAGTCTGGAGTAGTGAAAGTGAGTGGTTGGATGCTGCTTGCACCTGGTGATTTGGGCAGAAGAGAGGATTTAAAATGAAGGTGAGTGGTTGGACGCTGCCTGACATGTAAAAATATGTGATCAGGTGGAGGACGCTGCATATTCAGAAAGGGTGGTGGTGGTATGCTGCCCTGATGGATCGTCAGTGATGTTTGATGATATGCAAAGTAAATGAAGTTATGAATAATAAAGTTATGATTGATGCAATTGTTTTATATGTTGACTCAATAAAGGTTGTCTAAGGTCTTTGGGTATTTTGTCTGTTTATTAAAGTGGAACATGAGAAATGAATTTCAATGTCAGTTTTAGTCAGTTAAAATTTTTCTTCCTTGTAATCATATTGTATGTCACACTGAAAGAAACTCCAGACATTGCTGGATATGAATCACCATCACTACCCTTAACACTAATGCAATTGCAAATAATAAAATGAGAAATACTACAATAAGCAATTCGACCACACTCATTTGATGCAGCACCTATTGGCAGCTAGTATACCTACTGACTTACTACTGTCAATCCAAGTTCACATTTGAAATGTCACGTTTATATAACCCCCATCCCAAGAAAAATAATCTTCACAAAGACATTAGAATATAGTTATATGGTGAGCAGACTAGAGGAAAACATGCAGTTGTCTGGCTATGCTATCCACATTGCAGTACATTTAGCATTTGCTTGTGTAATATCAAGACCCATGCTTATTCATTATGTACAGATTTGTATGATTCTGAAACACATTCCTTAAAAAATTTTCAAATAGCTGCAGTTGTAATCACCAATGTTCATTTCAAAGTTGTGTATTTTGATAATTGCACAATTTTAACAGAATACATGTGATAAATGTGAAAATATTTTGCAAAGCAATTGGTTAGGCACCTTTGTGCAAAAAGTGGTAAGTACGCTATGGAGTATAAATGCACTAAAAAAATTAAATTATGGCACTAAACTTGCCTTTTTAAAAGATAACAATAGAAATTGGACAGCACATAACTAAATTATGCCCACACAATTTTTTTTTCAAATGATATTATCATATACAAACAAAAAATGCAGAATTCATGATTCATATTATCCTGTTTCTTTCAGCACTGCAGCTATGAAATTTTGAATTCTGGAGTGCACAGTATGATTTAATAAAATGTGTATGAACAGATTAATAAATCAGCAGACAAAATACAGAGAGACAGATTAGTCAACAGGTAGCAGAAGGCAGAAGGCTAAATAAACAGAGAAATAAAAAGAATACTGGTGTGTGTGTGTGTGTGTGTGTGTGTGTGTGTGTGTGTGTGTGTGTGTGTGTGTGTGTGTGTGTGTGTGTACATGTGCATGTTTTACAGAGGTTATGTTTTATGCTTAAGTACCAGGATGGCAGCATACTTCTGAATACTAGTTTTTTTTTTTTACAGTTTTTAGATGATATTATTCAGCTATCACCACATTTTGAAGCATTTATATGAAACTAGTCAATGCCATGGATTCAACACTCAGAGTAAAATGTGAAATATTTTAATGTAAAAATGAAATACTGCTTTATATATGTTATCCACAGACCTTTGCACCTTATTAAATTCTCTAACATCATGTTGCGCACAGTAGGGTATTTGATTAAAGGAAATTAACCAGTCAAGGTTACTGCTACATGAAATGTGCTGTGGGCAAACTATTGAGACATATAAACATTAAAAAAATAAAGATAAGTTTGAAGGCATTTAAGACCCACACAGAGAATAAAAGAAATGCAATTGTAAATGCCCTTATTTAATAACTTCAGAAACTAATCAGAAAGAATTTTATTCAATGAATGTGGGTATTGCAGTTTCTGATTTGTAACGCATCAGAAAGACAGTAGTTTTGTTAAAGTATTGCTGTTCAATTGCTTTATTTGTATGTGTAAAACAAAAGGCACAATATGGGAAGTAAATCATTCTTATGACTCTGAAATGAGAACACTGACATGGTAAAGATTCCTCACTTTGTTTTATTGCTCCCCACATGTTCTGACACTTGAAAAGAAGGCTGTCAAAACTGATGATTTGTGTTTATGAATTGTACCAGCTGAAATGCTACATTTCTCACACAGTCTCTGCTATGCAGTGTGGTTAAAGAATTTCGTCCTGTAGGATTTAGGAATGTATAAATGCTAACCTTTCTAATCCTACAGGGAGGGGTATTCAGCACTCATCTGCTAGTTCTGATTAGGTTAGCATTTTTCACCTTCTTTAGTGAAGAAATAAATCCTTTGGCAGGGGGATCACAGTACTTTGCAAAGCTGCTGAAAGTTTTTTTTTTGTTTTTGTTAATTCTCATTTTAATAGCCAATTATTTAAAACAGATTAAGAGCTATGCATAAAAAACTGAACATATTTTTAGAAAATAAACAGTATTTATAAAGATATGCATTTTGCTTTAAAACAGGAGAAACATATATTCCATTTAGCATATAATTTTCCACATATGACAGATGATTTTTGTTTGCAGAGATTTGTCCTGATTCTCTTCTTTATACAGCTTTTCAGTTTTAAACTTTAGCATGTAATGCAATGCCTAAGGATGTGTACTGAGTATTTCAGACTGACCCATGCATTATTGTACTGCTGTAACCTGGTTCACAATTGCCAAGCACTGCCATTCAAGCTCCTCATCTGTGCAAGTGTGGATATTATAACAAGTAACAGATTAGAATAATTCATTAGCAAAAGCATCTCTAAGGATGCTTGAAGATCTGCCATATGTTGAATTTTCTCTCTGAACATGAGTCTGAAATGTTATTTCTAAGATTGCTTGGTATCATATATGCGTGAAACCTTCGCCAAGCATGCCCATGTGCTATTGCCACAACATGTATCCATTCCATTGAAGACTACAAAATGTTGATCCAAAAGATTCCTCATGCTGTCATCTGATATTACCCTCCAACAATGATTCTTCCAAGATGGCCACATTTTGTCCTCAAAGCCTAGCCATTTATGAATTGTCATTAGTAAGTCAGTTTCAAGATATTACAGTGGAACGGAGGTTCTTAGCCCAGGTACATGAAGGACTGGGAGATGAGAGAAAGGCCCAAACCATATGTCACAAAAAGAAATATTGCCAGCCCATCTTGCTGAAATTTTATAAATAATTATATGTTATTTGTGAATATTAATATGATTTATAGAGGAGTGTGACAGAAGGAGACACTGCCAGCCCAGCTATCTGGAATTTTGTAAATGATTATATGTCAGTTGTAAATGTCAACATGATTCATATTCTTGTGTTACAAAAGTATTAGAACTGTATTTCATATTGTATAAGCATGTGCTGAAGTGATCTTTTGTACACTATTGAATTGTTTAGATGTATGTATTTTAACAGGAGATTAACTTGCAAAACTTAAGAGTAGTTGAGATTGAAGTACTTTATTGCTGGGCCATAAACAAGAGATGTTCTCTTTCAGTTTCAGTCAACAGGGGACAGGATGTCTACACTAGGGGACTCTCTGTGTTGCCTTGAAAGAGAAATAATTACTAGGCTTTTGATGTAGAAGTGTTTTATTGTTTTATGCCTTCCAGGATCTGCAAACATCTGAGGTCTACGTGTTTTCACAGATAGATGCTAAATGCTATAGCTACGTCAGTGGGGGCTGTTTGTCAGCCTGGGAATTGAAGTCAGGTGACAACAAGTAATGTCATATTGCAAGTATCCCAGGAGTAATATTTGATTTTAATTTAAGAACTCTCTGAGAGAGACTGGGCATTTTGTATTTTGTCTTTGACCTGGAAACATCCACTTACAACATCAGCACTTGACTTGCTATAAGTAAGTTAACTAGCGTACAATAATTTCTTTTAGATTCAGTAAGGAATATAGTAAATATTAATTTAGCTGCTTTCTGTATTTATTTGAGACTGTCCTGCAATGTTGTTTTAAATACTTCCTGTGCTTTTGAACTCTGCAGTCACTGGGAATACATATGTTGTATCGTTTTGTTCCTTTATTAATTATTAAATATATTTAAACTTATCTTTGTGGCTGATATTTGTGATACATATTTAAACTCTTAGAGTACTTGCATATCTATTTGGTGATACTGTGCAGGCCACTCCTTATAGCCTTGTCCTTGGTCAAACTACCATATGGATTAATAGTAACATTACACAGTAAGATTGGGCATCCTTTGTTAAGGGCCTTAAAGTAGCTGATAAAGACTTGGCTGGTGGCAGTGATACCTACTTTATAGTCTGGGAAAAAGAGGGCATAGCTAGTAAACCTGGGTCAGCCTTTCCCAGGAGTGTGTGTGTTTGTATATAAATTAAATGTCAAAGTGTGTGTGTGTGTGTGTGTGTGTGTGTGTGTGTGTGTGTGTGTGTGTGTGCGTGTGTCTGTGTGTGTGAGCTACTTGGGCAGGGACATTAAGCAAAGGTTGGACAGAGAGAGTGCTGGAGGTCTTGGTTTGGCCACTCAGCTGAGCTCTGAACCCTATAGCTGTGCCAATGGGGAGTCTTACTAGGGATCTGGAGAAAGAGGGAGAAACCAGTCCCAGACTGACTGTGGTATCTCTGTGCTCTTAAGGGAAATTGCACTTTACTGTGTCTGTACTAGTTGTTCTTCAAGTGTGTATGTTCCCCACTGTTAGCAGTGGTGAGGATTGATGTTCCTTGATTACTGGACCAGTGTTGGGGCGTCACAGCATATATAAAGAAATTCTTTTAACAAAATTGGTGTATTTCCTTTGAAATGGACTCTAAAAGGAGGTAATAGTTAATAATGTCAGGAATGGTGGTGTCTAATTCAGATTTACATAGATGAGAAAATGAAACTGTCACATCTCTCTCTCTCTCTCTCTCTCTCTCACTGTTTTTTTTTTTTATTAATACGTATACGTAGCATATTGTATACAAAGGCTAATGTTCTCTGGATTGCTTTGCTTTGCTTAAATGTTTTTCTTGGTTTCATTTCTGCATCTACTGTAAACTGTCTGCCTATTGCTCATTAAAAACATTTAAAAATATATTCGATTTCTGTAAGGAAGCATCTAGTGTTGTGATATTCATTCATTACTTCATGTGTCCACAGTACTCTGATGCATTTTTACCTCTTACTGGAATACTTCTTTTAATAGCATGTCCCTGTTAGGGAATGGCTGCAATCTTTGACTCATGTATGAGAAGCTCTAAAGCGAGTAGATTTCTGCACTTCACTAGACAAGATTGATCATTTAAGTCATATAAATCTTATGTAGGTATACATGCATTAAACTGAAAGTACTTCATACTGTAGAGGTATCATACAGATAAAATGTGCTTTTCTTTCACAAAAAGATACACAGACAAGGAGGTATAGGACATTTAAATGACTAAAACTCATTTTATTTTAGCTGTGACATAGCTGTGTGTATGACTTCAGGACAGGAAAGAATGCAGCTGTCATTGTCTTTTTCTTAGAAAAATATGTACAGAATTATAATAGCAGAACACAAGAACACATTTCCAACAATGGTTTGGGGTCGTATTGATGCTCTATAACAATTAGCGAGCTCCAATTATTTCTTATAGAAAAGAGGTCTTCATAAGGCTGAAATGAGTCACAAAGGATCTTCTGTAGGATACCTGACTATTAAATCCTTGCCAGGCCAACCTTGGACATATTCTGGTCTTGCCAAATCATAGTGCCCCACAGTGGGACTAATTTCAAACCAAAATAGTGAACATATTTAAGAGATTTTGCGATCTACTTCAAATAAACCCCCTGCCCCCCTCACAAGAAAATAACCCTTTTATCAGTGAAAAAAATATGTTTGGTTTAAAGTTCAAGTCTTTATGTTTAAAGCAACACTTGTAAAATATATATTTGTCTTATTTCATCAGCATTTCATTTCCACATCATGGCATATTATATCTTAAGGCCAGTTCAGCAAGATATGCCACTCAAATATTATGCCTTAACAGCTTATATAAAACTGTTTGTAATTCTAACTGCAGTACTCAAAATTATGCATTTCAATCATGATTTTTTAGAAACTAAGCAATATCCTTCCTTATACTGAAAATGCATTAAAATTTTACAGCAATGTATACTTTTGTAAATACATACAACCGCTCACATTTATATTTCCATAAATATTTTGATTTGCCACATATAGAAATTAACCACAGGAAAAAAATGAGTTAGCTTTTGGCGATGTACACATGGCACTTTGTTATAATAGCCTTAGGAAATCATCTTGGTTAGTGTGTGTGTGTGTGTGTGTGTGTGTGTGTGTGTGTGTGTGTGTGTGTGTGTGTGTGTGTGTGTGTGTGTGTGTGTGTGTGTGTGTGTGTGTGTGTGTGTGTGTGTGTATGTCAGCATAACCACTACTTAAACCTGGGTCTCTTGTATCACTGAGTAATCCATAACAGTCTCTTAATCATCAATGAAGGATTTTAAAATGGCACCATGCCTGTTTAAGCAAATGGTTAACAGTTATTACGTGTAGCAATTTCATGCAGAAAGGCTTTGGCCTTAAACAATGTCTACTTCCTTTATTTTTACTCTTTTTAAAAGCAGTCTGACTTCTTTGGTCAATCCCTGACAATAGAATGTTCTCTCATCTTAATAAAAATGTAATAATTTAATAAAAATTAAGTAAGTTAGTAATGCATTATAATATTAATGACCAATGTAATTTTGTAAAATTAAGTGAAAGGCTGAAACAGGTGAAGATTCAAAGCAGGGACTGTATGCATGCTACTATCTGAAATACCTTTAAGAAAATCAGTTATAGAAGTTATATGTTTAATGGTGGTTATATCTGTGATTCTAAAAAAAATATTTTTTATATATCAAACTCAAAGCAGACAAGAAACATCATTGCTTGCATTTCTGCATTTTTTGTTTGTGAAATGCTTGGTATTTCACCTGGGCTAGACTGAAAATGGTCAATATCGCTTACTGCACTACCCAGGTAAAAAAAAACAAATAGCAACAAACATGCAATAGCAATATATTTTCATTACAAAAATGACACAAATGTTAATTTATTGCAAGTAACTTTTACTAGCACAAGTTAATGCTCATATAAGAAATATTTGTTAGTGATATGTATAAGCTATGATGCCTAAGGAAAGTGTTTTGCATTGAAATTCAGTACTTCAAAATAATATGGTTTAAAGTGGAAGTTAGCTGGAAATATTTGCCATAACTGTTTATGTTTTCTGACGTAGATAGTTTATATGTAATTAATGTCTTTAGAGATTTAAAAATTAATGAGTTTAATGTGCATTTGTTTACTACTAGAACTAACATGTGCTGATAGAGTATGATAATTTAATAAAGGAAATAAATACATTTGTAGGTTTACTAAAAATAGATACACAGAAATGTAGATAGACAAAGAGATGTAATTTTTTTCTCATGATCATTTGTTTAATGTTATTTGGTTTCACTGTTTCATCACTCACACCTCTGGGTTCACTCAATGCATGCATTTTATTTCAGCATTTATGCTTGAACATTAAATTGGTTACAGGGTGTTTGGAGTGTGTATGCCTTGTAAGTATAATATTTGCTGCTTTCATGGAAAGCTATTATTCTTGTATTCCTTTGGATTTCCTTTCATCGTCTTTTATCCTTTTAGCTTGTTGTCAAGTAGGGTATGTTTCACTATGTCACATCTTGCATCCCATACCCTTTGATGTACCAGCCATGAAATACACCCTTTGCACACATGGTATACTGTATAAAGAGAGAGAGAGATAAATATAGCTATAAAAAAGCTTCAACTTGACTTCAATTCACTATGGCAGTGAATGAATGAATGAATGAATGAATGAATGAATGAATGAATGAATGAAATAAAGTTTGAAAACCAACCCCCCCCCCAAAAAAAACAAGCAAACTTAAAAAACGAAAGCCAAACCTACAACTGAATATCACTAGCCAGCAATGCACATCACTTTCAACAAGCCACAGAAGAGAGGTATTTCAGTATTATATTAGATTAGCAATACTTTTACAGTACATGAGCAAAACAAAACCACAAAAGCTGCACTCAATCAACCAAGGATGGCATTTAAATACTCATACCCTCTCTCACTGAAATCTAGAAAGGGTCTAGACCTGCAAAGGGTAATGCTAAAACTAGAATATTGTCAACTAGTGTTTGCATTTAACACAGCACAGGCTATGCTGTACGACCATCAGCACATAAAATCTTCAGATTCATAACTCTAAGTGAGCTCATGCAACATCTTTGCCAATAACTCGAGAGGGCTATATGGCTACCGGTATCTGCCAGGACTACTTTCTTACTAAACTGCCCTGCTAACATGCTTATAAACTGGTCCTATTGCCCACCCCTGGCATAATGCACTACATTCTTGTGAAACCAGTTGCTAATTGCTCTCATCCACAGATCAATGCAATATGTCAATTTATGTAAATATATATGTCATATTAATAAATAAATATGTCAATGTGTAAATTTGGATAGCACAGTGGTGCAGCAGTTGCGTTGTCGCCTCTCAGCAATAGGTTTTCTGGTTCGATTCTCAGCTGAGGTGCCTTCTGTGTGGAGCCTGCATGTCCTCCCTGTGTTCATGTGGGTTTCTTCTAGGTGCTCCTGTTTCCTCCCACATTACATAGGCATGCATCTGGAGCATTTCTCCCTGGGCCTCCACTCAAAATTGGCTTCATTCCAAGTCAGACTTTCCCAGTAAACAAATGTTAAATAAATAAAATATCTAACTAGACCACAGTTCACTCAACAATAGGTGAAACAGCCTTTATAACATGCAACAGCAGAGAGGAAATATCCAGAAAAATCAGGAATTGAATACTGCCAGCGAACAGCTACTGATGTCTGTTCATAAGGAATATAAATGCCAGTGCTTTAATAAAGGATGTGTGTAGGATCAAGGAGGTAGCTCAAATATGCACTAATGAGACCACCTGAGTCCCTCCACTGATTGATCTACTTACACTCTGCAAATTGTAGCATGTTACAGGCCACCCTCACAAACTCAGGAACCTCACATGGCCTTCCTGAAAACACTAGAGGGGATAAATGTATCACCAAACACCATCATACTAGGTGACTTCAATTACCCTAATATAGACTGGGAACACTACTCAAGCCCAAACACCCTAGCCCAAAAGTTCCTGGAATTCATAAACTCAAATGCCATGGAACAACTAGTCACCATCCCCACAAGAGGAGAAAACATACTTGATCTCATCATCACGAACATGGGAGCACAATGTTCAACACCGAAGTATATACCCCTCACTGGTGAGATCAGATCACAACTAATCTCGCTGGAGGTCCTCATCCCACCCCACCTGAAATAAAAAGACCACAGTAAAGAACTTCGAAAGCCGACTTCACACTTCTAAAGACTAGTGTGGTCTCCTTTAAGGCCCCCGAGCCGATGGAAAACAGTACTCAAGCCGCTGAATCACTTACAAATGCCTTCTACCAGCACCTGCAGGACTGCATGGATAAGGCAATCCCAAGCAAAACAAAGACTCTTTGTACCAAAGGCAAGCGTCCAGTCTGGTGGACCCCAGCCATAAACAAACTCTACAACAAAAGGAGGAAGCTACTACAAGATAGAGCAAAATCCTTAAAAGGTAAGACACCCTTGATCACTATAAGTAAAAAACTAAGAGCTCTCATAAAATCATCCAAAGCAGAGAGAGAGAAAAATAGCTAAAGACTCAAAAGACAATCATAAGGCCTTCTTTAGCTATGTTAGAAACCTGGGAGGAAACTCCCAGATATGCTCAGAACTAGTTCAAAATGATGTGAAGATTACTGATCCTACAGGCATTGCCAACATACTGGCTGACAGGTTCAGTGCAAACTTCTTCCCTCCCCAAAAGGAGAGATATCTATACCAAGCGATTGCAGCCCCCAAACATCTCCAACGCCTAAGTGAGAACTGCTCTCTCCAAAGCAAAACACAGCATCCATGGGACCTGATGGTGTCCCCGGCTGTGTGCTCCACGAACTCAACGAGGAATTAAACCCACAGCTAGGACAGCTGTTTAATCATAGTCTTACCTCTGGATAACGCACTCCAGGAGTGGCGCACTGCAACTGTGGTCCCACTTCACAAAGGCGGTGCCTCCAACCCCCCTGGAAATTACCGCCCATTAGCTTGACAAGCCTTATCTGCAAAGCCATGGAGAGGATCATAATGGACCTCATAAATAAAGACATAGGGAATTTGCAGACTTTGGATCCATCCCAGTTTGGCTTTTCCCAGTTTGGCTTTGTCAAAGGCAGATCATGCCTTCTAAACTTGGTTGACTTTTTCAAACAGTCACCAAAGCCATTGATGAGGGAAAGGCAGTCCATACAGCCTACCTCGATCTGGCGAAGGCCTTCGATACAATACCCCACTCGGTATCATTGAAAACTCATCAGCTTAAATGTTAACCCATACATCACAAGATGGGTTGCAAACTGGCTGAGTGACAGAACCCACAGGGTCAGAGTTGCTGGCCATGTCAGACTCAAAGCCTGTCACAAGTGGTGTACCACAGGGCTCAGTCCTGGGCCCACTCTTGTTTGGCATCTACTTTTCCGACAAGCAAACACAGGAGGGTTATGGCTGACAAAGTTTGCAGATGACTGCAAACTGGCCATAGTAGAAAACACATCTGACACAGATATCCTTCAGAAGGGTCTCACAGAAACGGATAACTGGTGCCAGAGCCATGGCCTAAAGTTAAATGCCAAAAATGCATAGTCATACCCTTCCGAAAACAAGGTTACCCCTAGCTACCAAATAGGTGGCAATCCACTGAGCATAGAAGAAGTTATCAGGGACCTGGGGACCCAGGTTGATAGTAGTCTGTCATTCGACACCCATGTAGCTAAAGTAGTTAGGAAGACCTTCTACATTGCCCACCTTATCATGAAGGGATTCTCATCTAGATCAAGGGAGGTCATAGTCTCCCTATACTCATCACTCATCAGACCAATGATTGAGTACAATGCCCCATTCGGAATGTATCTGACCCGACACTTGCAGCAGCTGGAGAGGCCACAAAAGTTCCTCACCAAAAGGATAAAGGGTCTCAAACATCTGTCCTATGCTGCCCGACTGAAAGAACTCCAGCTCTATTCAGTCGCTACCGCTGCTCAGAGGTGACCTTTGCCTAACATACAAGGCCATGTCAAACCCAGATTTGATGAATATGCTTCACCTCAAAAATCTAGATCCGTCAGAGCCACAAGGGCGGAGACTTAAACCCCGACACGGCATTATTAGGACGCGCTGGAGGGATAGATTCATCACCCAAAGACTCCCTATGCTGTGGAATAAAATCCCGTATATGAGGCAGAGCACCTCGCTGGCCTTGTTTAAGAGAAATCTTGACCAATGGATGGGAGATCGCAGATATACCCCAGGGATTATCTCAGTGTCACTGCTCAACAGAGGCACAGCAAAATAATGGGTATAGTTCCCCATACTAAAGGGGTGGCGTAAGCCACAAAACTATGGGCTAGGCTTGTAAATGCCCTCGGGCAGATAGTCTAGTATGAACCTATGAACCTATGAACCTACACAAATGTAAATTTGTGAATACACACAATGACTGGTTATGCTACCACAATGGTAGGCAAATTATCTCTTGATTGTCAACTATACCTGATACTTTTAAGTGTTCATGGCATTTTATGCATTGTATAACAACTAGTTTTTGTATTTGTGAATGCTCATAACACCTTATGCATTGTATACCGACAATTATTTGTAAATATTCAAACATTATGGAAGTGTACTGCATTATGTTACATTTGTTACCTCTGTCTTCTGTATGTAATGTCTCTGTATCAAACTATATTACATATATTATATAACTTTAACTGTAGGCTAAACTTTGTAAGTGCCCTTTGACCTGGCTAATGGCTGAAAATGGTCTGCAGACCTGACCACCTACCTTGTCAACAATGTTGATAAAAAAAAAAAAAATACATAAACACATATATAAATAAATAAACTGTTTGAAGTGAAAATTACTAGGGATCATTGTAAATAATTTTTTTTGGTGTCCAGTGAAAGCAAAAGTTCTGTCATGTGCTTGTACCACAACATGAACTGCTGTACATCTAACAGAGTATGTTAAATGGTCTTAAATATGCTTCAATTAAAACAAGCAAACAGGCTTTATTGAATAGAAGAATATAAAGTCTGAGATTACACTGGCCTATGGTTCCTAAGTAATATTTTATTTATGCGTTATGTATTGCTTTTTAAATAATGCCCAGTGTCTAATCTCAATTTTTCCAATTAAGCCATCCATATTGGTGAACAAGATATTTCTTCTCAACATAATTTTAGTTTTCACAACCCATAAGTTTGCTTCATGTTATGTCCCTTTTAATTTATTTATTTATTTTATTTTTATTTATTTTACATTTGTTGACCGGGCTAGTCCAGCTGGATATATGTCCATTTTCAGTGGAGGCCCGGGGAGAAAAGCTCCAATAGTTATAACAAGTATAGGGAATACAAAAAATAAACAAAACAAAACAAAACAAGACAAAAATTGAGCATAGTAGATAATTAGACTTTAGTATAGGTAATTTACATGTCAGAGGAAATATACATACCAAGATATTATTCCTAAGAAAAAAAGTTATTAAATAATTGCAATACTCAATTTGATAATATCAGAACGTAGTGTAAATAATACATAGTCATACCATTATCAATGTCATAAAAATTTTTTGTATATATGAGATGAGTTATATCCACAAGGATGTAATTTTTCCTTCAACCCTCTTGTTATGGTCAGCCTTGTCAATATGAAAACTAGTTTCCATTACCAAAAGCTGTTATGTGTCCTTTGCACTTGCCATAAATATTTAATCCTGTCAGCGTCACTTTCTTTTTATGCCTGATTGTCATTTGCCATCTGTGCATATTTCTGACTTTGTACAGAATACCATCTTCCTCTTTTTCTTCTTCAATCTCAGCATGTGTCACAGCTCTGAGGTCTGCATTCTTAGCAATCCTAGTTGCATAAACCTCATACGTGTGTCAGCCAGCCTTTCTATGTCTCTCACCCTTATATGTGGATTTGACTCAATACCTAGATAAAGTCTGTTAAAACTTACTTCTCTTTTCTGTATTGTTTTAGTAGATGTTGATTTGCTGTATTAAGAGATCTTCTTTCAATCTTCAGAAGTGGCTGTGAATTTCACTTATTAACCACTGCCTTATAGGCATTCTTACAGGACCTAATGCTTTCTTCTCTGTATGCTTACAGGCTTTTTAAAAAGTGTTATTTACCTGATAGTGTATCCATCCATCATCCATCCATCCATCCATCCATCCATCCACAACCCCTTTTCCCATTTTTGCACATGGAGTCGGGGTGTCACTTCACCAGTGACAATCATCTAGTGCCAAGTCTTACACCACTGGGTGGCCAACCTGTAGTGTAAAATAATTAATATTTCCTTTAAGCCTACTGGGGTGGTAATATGCTGACATAAACCCCTAGTATGGTTCTGCTTTGTGGAGCAAAGTAAAATATAACATTTGTTTAATGCTTCTGCAAAGTATGTTCTAGGACTTACTGGTGTTGTTTGTACAAGTCAAATGTAGCAATCATCTTTATGCATTAATTGATGCAGTAACGTATATTATACAATGACTGGCCACTGAGAAAAATGAGCATGATGATTGGTCAGCCCAACCAGCATGCCAGTTAATAGAGCATATACCAATGGAAAAAGGTCCGGTCGCCCAGGCTTTCTTCCACTACCATTTCCTATAACTTTTTAAGTTTTCTTCACCATAACAAAAAAAAATTAATAAATAAATAATAACAATAAAAAAAATTTGAAATCTAGACAGTCTGGAGGTACGAGAGTGACAGTACAAAGAAAATACTAGGAAAATCAAGTTATTCAAAACTAAAGAAACATACCTGATTTTCCTTGCATTTTTTCCATCCTATCTCTCTCATACCTCGTGTCCAACAAATCATTTTTTTTTAATTAGAAATGGGGCAAAAATAAGCAATAAGCTCAGGGACAGTTCAGTAGGGCTATAGCAGTGCATCATGTTGACGCTGCATAATTATCTGAATCACTTTACTTAGTTTCAGGATTGATCACCATTCTAGTTTCTTACAGCAAACACAAATTGTAGTAAATGCATTAAGTATATGCAAAGTCTCATGCAATAATGCATTAAGCAGTTCATGGGGAATTAAAAAAGGAGTTCATACTCTTTCATGTTAACCATAGCTACAAGAAGCATTATCTGTGCCTGCACTGCCTGGATCTATTTTCCTCAAAATATGGCACACTTCTTTGGTCTTGGTCCATGTTTAATGCTGTTCAACTGGGCTAAAGATGAATCCACTATAGCCAAAATGCTGTTACACCATCATTTTTTGTAAACAGGAGTAGTGCATGCACTTCTGACACAAAACAGTGTCGTACCACAACATCTTCCTTTACACAGCACTGATGTACTGTGTAAGTGCGGGAATGAAAGTATCATTCGCATGTGCAGTACATCAAGAAAGACCCAGGATACCACTGAAAAACATGGAAGAGCAGCATGTCACCCTTATACAAAGACATTGTTTAAGAAAAGTAAGTAACTTTTTTGTTAAATAAGGTCCTTGTATAATAGCAATAATCTACGACTGGGTGTGGGTAATGCTGGATATAACCACAGTTGGCTTTGTCACTCTGAGGGTAAATACAGCATTACTCACACCCAGCCATGGGTTATTGCTATAGTAATTCATAAATTTGCAGCAGAAATAGATGTACTAATGTTATTAACTGTTTATCATTTATAGGATGTGCCAGATCATGTATACATATATACATTATGTATCACGTTTACCATTGACTGGATCTGTCAGTTGCTGTTCATGAGAAATTTAATCCATGAATTCTGTTGTGCTCTTTTCCAAGTCACACTTGTCTCTGTTCAGTATTAGCACATGCTCATTTCATTTGTTCAGCATTCTTCACAAGGACTAATCATTTTTTGTAATGTTGTGATATAATTACTGTCATTTTTATACTCCTTGCTGTTTTCTAATATGTACTGAACCACATTCTTAAAAATCTCAAATGTTATATCTTACTTTCAGTCTTTTGTGACTCATTTTACCTACACATGTGGCGATTGTAGTAATGCTCCTAATTTCTAGGGGTGGTTGAGCTGATGACAACCTGGTCTTAAAAAGTAACCTTCCTCACTCACATCACTTATGTCAACAAAAAAAAAAAAAACATGAATGTATCCTTCTATTTGTATTGCACTGTCTTCTATGCATGCATCAGTACAAATCCTTACTACTTTTATTCAGTTTTAGGAGGGTATCAATAACTAAATGATTAACTGGATACTTTTTCAGTGGTGTTTACCTTTTCATATTTCTCAAGTTCCTCTTTATTTTTTCTCAGGTGGAATTGCTTTCTACAATATGGCTAGGTTGCTGGGGCTGCTATTGGGTTAATATACAACTTGAATTGATAGTTTTGTTTTTTTAACTCATTTAGATATACTGTTTTTCTCAGATTACAGCTTATAATGTGCATTTTATTTGCTTCTGTTCCTGTTTATATTACTCCACATCTGTATATTTATAATGACTTGGCTACACGGTGATGGCACATTTGACTCAAGCCATTCATGCACATTAGAAAGGACTTGATTTTCATTATATCTTTCTGTGATTTCTGTCTTTGGAATATTTTCTTGGTAGATGACTTTTTTCTTTATATGCATGGATTCTGCTATAGTCTTTTTGCATCCTTAGATGTTGCCATAGCTTACTGTAATTGTCATCAGACAATATATTTAAAGAAGCTATCAACTGTAAAATGTATTTATTTTTATTTTATTTATTTATTTGGCATTTGTTTACTGGGAAAGTCTGACTGGGCATGAATTCCCTTTTCAGCAGAGGCCTGGTGAGAAAAGCTCCAACGTACATAGTTCAATTAATAAACTACATAATATTATTACATTACGTGCAGTAGCAGTAGAATGGATATACAGGATAAAGTCAGATCAGAAAATCATACAGTGAGTAAACAACAATCATAGGATATTGAACACTTAGTAAAGTACAATCAATAGTGATAACTGATGGTAAAGATGTTAAGTATTTTAAATATGGGCAAACGACTGAGAGAAAGGAAAGAGATTTTGCAGCTGGGGAGATTAGGAAATGGAGTTAAAGTAGGGATCCCTCGGAGAAGTAACTGGTGCTTTGGTTAATAAAAGAAGGGAGAAAAGGAAAGGCGAAAAGGAAGAGCAACTGAAAGAGAAGGAAGAAGGAAGAGAAAGGAAGAGAAGGAAGGAGTAATGGGTAGTGTCAGCCTGGGTAAGGCATGTACAGAGCTAGGAGATAAGGACAAATCTCTTTAGAGATTCTTTGAATATGTGACTACATGGCACTGCTCTAATATCTGTAGGAATACTGTTCCAGGCCTTTGCTACTGAGTAGGAATATAGGCAGTGACCGAGAGATTTTTTTTTTTTTGCTTCTTGGATTTCAAGGAGGTGTTTCTCAGATGTTTGAAGATGGCAATTAGGGATGTAATGGTTAAGAATGGTGCTGGTTCCTGCAGGATGAGCATTTATATACCATTTTATGAGCAAGGAGGAGTTGGTGGACTTGAAGTAGTGAGGTAACTCATGCCAGTTTAAATATCTGAGGGTGGAACACTGGCTGCAAATCTAGCTTCTTTGTTACAGCAAAGCTCAAGTTTTGATCTTAGGGAGATCTGAATATTGGTGAAAATGGGTGAGGCATATAGTAGTGCAGGAAGGAGGTATGTACTGACTATAGTATCTCTTGAGTTGGTAAGGAATCTTTTTGATCTGTAGAGCATGCCCAGTTTTTGGTTGTTTTTTGACTTTTGAATATGAGGATCAAATTCAATGAAAACTTGCACAAATAATTTATTTTATAAAAAAGACAAAATGGAGCATTACAAGAGCACAAACTGCATTATTAAACAAGCAAGAGGCATGAAAAGTTTATTAATGAAGCAAAATGTATACAATTAAGATATTTGATAAGATGATTATCAGAAAAGCAGATAAAGGATTTGGAATTACCTCAGACTTGTAAAACTAATCACTTTAATTCCTTCTTCACTGAAACAATTCAAACTCTAGCCAGTCAACTCTCTAGAAATGACACGACTATATCCAACTGTAACTTAAATCCACCTCTCCCTTTTCTCTTCCAACCTGTCCCTACAACTTACATCCTCTCCCTTATCAAAAAACTCAAAACTTTTCCCCCCTCTGCTGACCTACTACCCACCGAATACTTGCAATTAGCAGCCAGATCCATAGCCTACCCAATTTCCATACTCATCAACAGAACCATCACAGAGGGATATGTCCCAAAACTTTGGAAAGTATCCTATATCATCCCACTTCACAAGGGTGGAAATTCTACTGAAATTTCAAACTTCTGCCCTATAGCCCTGCTCTCTCCCTTATTAAAAATTATGGAAAGATGTATACACAAGCAACTGCTGGACCATCTTCTCCAAAATAACTTACTTTCTAATACTCAACATGGCTTTAGACCTTCCCACAGTACCACCACTGCCCTCCTCTCCTTTACAGACACAATCAACAAAAATTGCAACCACAACACGCTTTCTTCAGCACTATTCTTAGACCTGTCCAAGGCTTTTGACATGGTCAACCACCGAATACTCATACACATTCTCCAATCTTTGTCACTAGAAACCCAACCCATTAACTGGTTCAAATCCTACTTAAATGACATACACCAAGCAGTACTCTGGAACTCCACCCTATCTTCCCAGCTACCTGTTAACATTGGTGTCCCCCAAGGGTCCATACTGGGTTCCATTCTGTTTTCTTTGTTTATCAATGACCTTCACCAAGTAGTTCATCAAGCTACATGCATTCAATACCCAGACGACTCCACACTCATTTGCTCAACCACATCAGTACCTAATCTTCACTCCCTTACACAACACATATTTAACTCCGTTGAAGAATGGTTTTCTCAACGCTGTCTCCTACTTAACCCAAAAAAAACTAAACTCCTTCTCTTTACACCCTACAGTAAATCTCCACCTATAGACTTTACAATAACATCTAAAAATGGCACACCTATATCACAAGATCCCACTACTAAACTATTAGGAATTACCATAGACAACAACCTTAACTTTGATACCCATATAAGCAACACTTTGAAAAATATTAACAAAAAAATAGGCTCTCTTTACCGGATCAAACCTTTCCTCACTCCAGAATCTAGAATTAGTATTGCCCACTCCCACCTTATCTCTCCCCCCTCCTCTATGCCTCACCCATATTTACTAACTTGTCAAAAAAGAATCTTCTTAAATTAGAAAACTCTTACCACAACATAGCCAGATTTGCTGCAGGTAACCCTTTCAGAACCCACCATTGTACTAATCTAAAGCAACTAGGCTGGCTTGAATTTCAGCAGCAACTTAAAATCAATCAATTAACCATAGCCCATCAAATACTGTATCAACCTGACAAAACACCTATACTATCTACCCTTATCTACCCCTACCATAACCTAAAATCTCTAAGATCTGCACACAAACTTCTTGTAAATATTGACAAAGCAAACAACAAAGCTGGAGATTCCCTTTTTTCTAACACTGTTGGAAAACACTGGAACCTGCTTCCTTCTGAACTTTCCACTATTCCTTCAAAATCTCTCTTCAAAAAGAGAATTAAACTCCACCTCAAATCACAATGGCTGTGCCCCTGTACTAATCCTGACTAACACTAGCTCTTGCCACCTGACTAAAAACTGCATCTTATAACCTATAACCTACCTCTTATTTACATCCACTGTCATATTTCCCCTTCCTACTATTTCAAAAAAAAAAAAAAAAAAAACAACAAAAAACACAATTGTACATTTTGGTAGTATTTTTTCAAAATGCCACTTGTAACATTATCCTTGGCACAGTATTGTTAACAGTTATGTTACAACTATTGTATTTTCTCACTTTATAACTATGTCTGTAGTTATAATGCTTTTTATTTTTTGTTTGTACTCTTTGTTACTCTTTTTACTCTTTACTTTCATGTTATTTCTTTAATGTAAATTCATCCTAAACTCTGGAGCTTATCTCCCCGGTCCTCTACTGAAAATGGACATGTATCCAGCTAGACTAGCCCGGTCAACAAATGTAAAATAAAATAAAATAAATAAAAATAAAAAATAAAACAAGCATGTTTAAAGTAAAACAGGCATGTTTAGAGCAAAACAAGCACAAGAAAAGTACAATGGGCATGGAAAAGATTAAATGAGCAAAACAAATATAATAAGGGCAAAAAGGGCACATTAGGCATAAATAAAACAAGGAGACTGCATGTTTTTTGGCAAACTGCTGTGCTTTGCCATAAACTACCTTTTTGCATTGATTGAAGCTATGCAGGGTATAACTAGAGCTATTCAAAGTATCTCAAAGTGTGCAAAGTGCTTACAGTGTGTGCTTATTACTGTGCATGTATTCTGAAGGGTTTATTTATGTGCAAAGTTTAACTATTTCATAAAGTGCAGTCAAAATATGGACATTTCAAAACGTTTCTTGTGCTGGGTGTGTGTATTTGCAAAATGACGCCATTACAAAATGTTTCTTGCACTATACAGAGTTATTTTACAAAGTACAGCCATTTTGGAAAAGTTTCAGTGTGCTATGTACTGTTTATTCACAAAGTGCAGTTATTTAAAAATGTTTTTACTCTGAGCTACTTTCACTCAGTTCTTTGAAATATTTCTTACAGTGATAAGAGGTTATTTCTTACAGTACAGTAATTTCAAAAGTATTCTTGTGCCTGAGAGACTTATTTTGCAAAGTTCAATTATTCAGAAGCTTGTTGTGCTATTGGGCATAGTTACAAATACTGGCATAAAGTTCGGGCATATGTGCAAGTGTGCAAGTTCTTACAGCTGAAAGTGGACTTGGGTTGCATTGCGTTTTACTGTAACTTGTTGGCATAGCAGATGGATTTTGAATACCATCACCACTTGTATTTGATCAGAATATTGCAGAGAATTGGAGAATATCTGAGCAAGAGTACACTATTTTTATACAAGCAGCTTATTCCGACAAAGATGCATGCACTATGGCATTCATTTTGTTAAACCTAGCTGGGTCAGAGGCCATCGAAAGATAGTGTTCATTTGTGTATGTATAAGAGAGAAGGTGAAAAATGTCATATTGTTGTACAGACTGAATCAAGGGAAACCCCCCAGTCTCTGAAATGCAAATTCAGGGAAATGTGTAACCCTCAGACAAATGTTACATTAGACAGGTATTTGTTTTACACAAGAGATCAAAAGCAAGGAGAAACTTTTGCAGCTTACATCAATGACCTGAGAAACAAAGCTAAAACGTGTAGGTTTGGTGACTTAAAAGATGAATAAATAAAGGGCAGGCTTGTGTGTGGTATTAATAGTGCTGCAGTGAAAAATATTTTGCATCGTGGCAGTGATTTAATGCTGAGCAAAGCTACTGAGATTTGTCAAATTGATGAGGTTACAGAAAGACACACAAGTATGCTTGCAAGTGATAAGAGCATGGTTTCAGCAGGCTCCAGAGCAAATGTAGACAGCATGCAACATGTGGCTAGTAGAAGCAGGCCTAACCACATGGTAGCTGTATACCCTGTGGGTGTGACAGGTAAAACCAGTAGTTTTCCAGCAAGTTTTAAGAAAAGAACATGGTCAGTGCAGTACAAGGGTGAGTTAGCAAAACTCATATCAATCTTTATTGTTAACTGTCACAATTGTGGTGCCAGTCATGTGTCTAAAAGAGAAAAATGCTTATCATTTGGTCAGCAATGCCACAAGTGGAAAAAATGGAACCATTTTCAAAACTTTTGTAAATCAAGTAAACCACACACAGTTATAAGGAAAGATCACTTACAAAAGCAAGTCCATCACACAGAGAGCTGCAATTCTACTTTCTACGTAGATGGTGTGTCATTGATTGGTGAGAAGGTCGATGCAGTAAATTTGATGGCAAAGAATGAAGTGTTTTGTACTGTCCAGATTAATGGTAAAACCACTGAGCTCAGGCACTGGTTCAAAGTGTAATGTTATGTCAGCAGACACTTTTGCTAAGGTGAGAGCTGGTGAACAACTTAATGTGGCCCGTTGTGCACAACTTTTGCTTATGGAGGTGAAGGAATTCGAACTGAAGGCTCAGTAGTGCTTCCGTGTTATTTGGCTAGGAAGTGCTAGAGCTTACTATTCTATGTAATGCAAAGACCTGTGCAATTATTATTGGGTCTCAGTGGCAGTTTGAGGATGAATTTGCTTCCCCTTACCAAAGAAGTTCATCATATAAGCACATATCCTAGTTCCAATTTTATTGAAGCTATTTTCTCAGACTGTGCTGATGTTTTCGATGACAAGTTAGGCAAACTTCCAGCTGTATATTCTATGAAGGTAGACCCAGAGATCAGTCCAGTGGTCAGACCGACAAGGAAAGTTCCGATAGCTATGCAGAATAAGGTCAAAGCTCAGTTGGTTAAAATGGTGAAGCAAGGTGTAATTTGTCCAGTCACAGAAACCAACTGAATGGGTGTCATCCATGGTAGCAGCCCACAAAAAAGGCTCAGACAAAATCAGAAAATGTATTGTCCTAAGAGAGTTTAACAAAGCATTAAAGAGACCACATCATCCTATGCGCACAGTTGAGGAAGTCACAACCCTGATAATGAGTGCCACTGTTTTTTCTGTCTTGGATGCAAAAAGTTTATTTTGGCAAGTGATGCTTGATTACAAATCATCACTACTGACTGCTTTCAGTACCCCATTTGGAAAATATTGACTGCTCAGGATGCCATTTGGAATAAATTCTGCAAGGGAAGTCTTTCAGCATGCAATGGAGCAAATGTTTTTGGGTTATCCTTGTGCCATAATAGTAGATGATTTATTGTTTGGAGGCAATGTTGAAGCAGAGCATGACAGAAGCCTTAGAAGAGTTCTAGACAGGTCACGTGAAGTGAACTTAAAGCTCAATCCTCTGAAGTGCAAATTCAGTCTACCAGAAGTCACATATGTAGGTCATTTATTTACTAGCACTGGCTTGTGACCAGACCCGACCAAGCAAGCAGCCATTCTTGAGATGCCAGCACCAGATAATGTTCAAGCTCTACAACATTTTCTTGGCATGGTCAACTATTTAGGCAAGTTTATACCAGACTTCAGTGAGTTGACAGCACCTTTGAGAGAGCTAATGTGCAGAAATGTTACATGGTCTTGGTTGGAACAGCACCAGAGAGCATTTGAGGGCCTTAACCAGAAAATTGCCACCTCACCCACATTAAGATTCTATGATGTCAATAAACCAGTAACTCTTTCCTGTGATGCTTCAAAATTTGGACTTGGTGGAGTTATTCTTCAAGAAGGCAGACAGTAGCCTATGCATCTAGATCTCTTACCCAAACAGAAATGCAATATGCTGAAATTGAGAAAGAATTTTTGGCAATGATATTTGCATGTTCAAAGTTTCATGATTATATCTATGGTTGGGCTATTCAGATTGAAACTGATCACCAAGGTTTACCTTGAAAATGTTGAAGTGCACATCTGCGCTGGTGAGATGTGTGAAAGGATGTTTACAAAAGTTCGTATTAACGAACTGTAATTTGCTGAATTCACAAAAGAGCGAATGCCAGTGTACATTCATTCATGTGAATTTGGCATTCTACGTGGACATTGTGCTACAGTGGGGATCGGGACATGTACCCTTTCCCTCACTGTAGTGCAATCTTAGAGTTAGTATATAAAATTAGCAGGGGATGTGGGGGCGCAGGGGGGCTTGCCCCCCTGCAAAACATTCATAGCAGACATCTGGACATGACATGGTTTCGCTCAGATTCGATATTCCCTGAGTGTCGAACTTTCTCAGTACCAGGGTTGCACTTTCTAGCATTCATAGTTGCCATTTCCAACCTTTTTGGTTGAATGCATAAACAATCGCACAAGTGTGTTGTGACCTTTTAAAATAAGCCAATTACCAATCTCTAGTCACTATTTTAAAGAAGCCTATGCATTCAGCTCCCGTAAAACTACAAAGAATAATGCTCAAATTGCAAATGTACAACTTCAAAATGGTCTATATGAAAGGCAAACTTCTTTATATGGCTGATATCTTATCCAGATCACCCAGAAATACAGTGGAACAGCTTCATGCAGAGAATTTTGACTTTGATGTCATGGAAGTCTGTAATTTTCTACCACGAGACTTGATGAGCTGAGAGATCATATAAAGACTGATCCAATTTTGCAAAAGCTTGACCACTACATTAATGTTGGATGGCCGTCAAAGCAATTTAGTGTACCACCTGAAGTGCAAACCTGTTTTCCTTACAGAGATGAGATGTTGATGGAAGATGGCATTATTGTCAAAGGTCCTAAAATTGTTGTTCCTGCTTGCTTACAACATGAATATATCCAGTTTTGCATCGTGGTCACCCAGGTTCCAAATTTACCAAAAAAAGGGTGAGAGTACTAGTATTTTACCTTCAATAGCAAAATACATTGATAAAGTACTTTCTTCTTGTTCAGTATGAAATAGTACTAAACTGCATTTGCAAAAAGAACCACTTCAGCCAAGTTAAATTCCTGAACTACCTTGGTCAACCATAGCCACTGACATATTCAAGTGGAACTCAGCATTACTTAGTGTTGGTAGACTGTTATTTGAACTGGTTTGAGATTGATTTACTACCTAATCTAACGCCCACTGCTGTTATCACCAAGCTGAAACATCATTTCTCAACACATGGTAGTCTACACAAAGTTATTTCTGACAATGGTACCCAATCAGTTGTTTCAGAAATTTTCAAAAGGATGGGATTTTGTATATGTTACTAGTAGTCCAGAATATCCACAGGCAAATGGACTAGCTGAACGTGCAGTACAGAGTGCAAATATGTGATAATACCAATGTCTTTTTGAATTTACCCAATCTCAGGAACATACCCCGTGATGATATACTTGTCTCATCTGCTCAGACACTTCTGCCTAGGCAAACCAGAACAACATTGCCTATCAGTTCCAGTTTGCTGAGGCCTAAAGCTAAGAACAACAGAACAATCAGAGCCCAACTATATAGAAAGCGCTCTTTCCAGAAGTCCAGCTATGATAAATCAAGCAGATTTCTTCATCCATTTGAAAGAAGGAGAGACAGTGAGGATTCAAACAGCAAAAGGTTTTGACCGGATTGGTCAAGTAACAAGTATATGTGCTGGGCCGAGATCCTACTTCATAGAATCTGAAGATGTGGAATACAGCAAAACTGTACACATCTTCCTCCTGTATCAGAATTGATACTGCAGCATTGATCTTGTGATACAGACTCTAGATCTCAGAGCAAGCCAGACAATGTTCCTGTTGCAGAACATTTCTTAACTTCTACTTCCATTCCTGATGATGTTCCTGAGGTCCCCAAAGTTGAAACTTCAGCAGAGACAGTTCCATTTGCTAGACCTAATTCTAATTTTTAGTAGGAAAAAATCCTCAGTTCCACCACAGCTGTAAAAATGTTAAAAACAAACTTTAATCTTCAGTAAAAACAACAAAAACAGGAGCACAGTAAAATTCCCTGATAAGTGTTTTTGGCTTACTAGTCTTCATCAGATCATATGTCTTAGCTGTGCTCCCTCTGAATTTAAAGACAGGATAAGCCAACAGAATAAACCAATCAATGTTCCAGACACATAGTCATAACCAATGAAAACTCATTGATTTGCATACAGCATATCTCCTGTGTCTTGCTGTGAGCCAGTCATTATTGTATCTCAAGGTATCAACTGTCTGGTATCCTAGTGGCAGAACTATCCAATAGCAACAAAGTTAGTGATTTGCATACAACATAAATCCTGCTTCTTGTTATAGCCAATCATATTTATGCCTTCAAATATCCAATCTACAAATCTCTTGTCCTGTAGCTATCCAATAGCATCGAAGGGACTGAATTCCTTTGGTTGCCAGAACATATCGTTATTCAGTTCATTCAACAATATGCAGTACTTCACAGATGCAAGTAGCACATATGATACAGTTTTATGAGTGCAATAGGACTGATGCTCTTGCATATAAATTCCTATTATGTGCGTATTACACAATATAGTGAGTTAATACATGTATCCATGTGGTTTTCAGGGTAACATACGCTATGTCTCCTAAAGTATTCTTAGCCATTTGCTCCTTGTTCTATAGAAAATACTGCCTGGTCACAGATTCAGCATAAAATAATGCACCACAAAGAGTGTTATCACTGCTACAGCATTCCTTGTTTTTATCAGTCTCTGCCTTGAATAATTAAACTGCAGATGATGTAAATATATTCGCAGAACAACTTGACGAAGCATAAAAATAATTCATAGCTCTTGTATCCCATTGCCATAATAATAAAGTTGCACCACAAAGGGTATTGTAGATAATCACTGCTGCAACTTTCCTTGTTTTTACCAGTCTCTGCCTCAGATAATTAAACTGCAAATGATGTAAATATATTCACAGAACAACTTGGCAAAGCATAGGATAGATCGCAGCTCTTATATTCCATTGCCATAAATTGGGCGGCGCAGTGATGCAGCGGTTAATGCTGTCACCTCACAGCAAGAGGTTCTCCGGTTCGATTCTCAGCTGGGGTGCCTTCTGTGTAGAGTTTGCATGTTCTCCCTGCGCTCGTGTGGGTTTCCTCCGGGTAATCCGGTTTCCTCCCACATTCTAAAGACATGCTTCTGGAGCATTTCTCCCCGGGCCTCCACTGAAAACAGGATCTGTGGAACCTAGTCAGACTTTCCCGGTCAACAAATGTTAAATAAATAAAAATAAAATATTAATTTATCCATTAATCTTCCTTTCTGGAAGCTACACCCATTTTCTTGCTTTCAGCATAGGTTTCAATGAGGCAACACTACTGAGACCGGGTGGACGGTTGGCTCTCAAGTTGGTTATCCAGCTGGATTCAAGTAGTTCAGTTCTGTTTTTAATATCCCCTTCTCATAAACTCATGGGAATTACTTCCACCACTCTGAATTTAAAGCGGTGGGTGGGATTGCAGGCAACATGCACTGCAAGAGCATTTGTGAGATCCAATTTCTTAATATCTCTAAGATGACGCAGGATCCGATTTTTAAAAAGCTGATCTGTTTTGCCTATGTAAAAAGCAGTACAATGTGTACAGCAAGCAAGATAAATTAGATGTTGTGTATTGCAGCTTTCATATGTATTGAAACTGTAGCTATGGTTCGTGCCCAGATGTATAAACACATTGTCACTATCCTAGTGATTACATGCTTTACATCTGTGGCACCTATAAGTGCCCTTTCTATTTGACATTTCTTGTTCAGCATTGCCATCTTTGTTAAAAAAGTAGCCTTTTCAGATTATTTTATTCTTGAAGGTGAATCGAGGTGACTCACCAACAATATCTTTAAGTTTTTCATCAGCAGTGAGTATGGGCCAAAACCTTCTGATAATGCCACATACTCTCTTGTTATCCATAAACACTGCAGTGGTGGTGCTGCAGTAGCATTGTCACCTCATAGCAAGACGTTGTCACATTCGATTCTCAGCTAGAGTGTCTTCTGTGTGAAGGCATACGTGAATGGGGCGTGCCTTCGTTGAAGGTTGGGCATCAGGGCTGGTAACCTGGTATGTAAAAATCCACTACCAATAATTAGCAGACCGGAGTTCTGCTGTGGCGACCCCTAACCAGGAAAAGCTGAAAGGCACACACACTCTCTTGTTATCCATACTGTAAGTTAAATAGCAGGTAAGTTGATTTCTTCGAGTACTTGGCTTCACATTCTTCTTATGTAAACCTGGTCCTTGGTTGGGGATGGTTGGCCTCTTCCATTCCGAATGTCATCTTGTTCATTCACCTTTATTAGGTTTTTTTGCACCATAACCCTTTGCTTCTAAGTTAGATTGCAAATTCAGAAATTCTGAATCAAACTCTTGGTCATCTGTGCAGAACCTAGAGATCCTTATTGTTTAGTTTTCAAAAATATTATAAAAGACATGGCCAGGATGCATGCTTGACTGATGTAAGTAATGGTTTCTCTAGGTTGATTTTCTATATATAATGGTACTCAGATTTGAGTCAGCATGAATGCTGATCTTCACATCCATGAAATCAATAGTTTCTCTCAAAGATTTTACTTTGAATTCCAAAAATCCCATACTATGATTGAGATATTCAGTGAATTCATCCAGTTGGCTTTCATTACCCCCCCATAAGATAAAGATGTCATCCACAAAATGGGCCATAATACTTCAGATGACTATACCATGGGTTAAAATGACTCATACCCTTCTCTTTTTCCCATTGGGCCAATACCAAGTTCGAATAGCTGTTTGCACAGGAGGTGCCCATTGCTACCCCCATGTCTGTAGAAAGAATTCTGAACCTTAAATAAAAATAGTTTCCAATACAAGTTCTAGCAATAGGCATATGAGATCAGCATTGAACCCTGCTTGATGCAGGAAGGAGCAAATTGCCTCTATCCCATATTTATTGTGAATGACCATAAAAAGGCTGGTAATGTCCATGGTGACTAGCAAGATCTCATTACCCCCAGTTCTGCCTTGGATTTTGTTAAATAATCCATCAGAAAAGATCCAGTGTCTTTTAATACTGCTTCAGCTTTAGGCAAAACGTTTTTCAATTCATTTTCTATATATACAGACAAAGATTCAGTGATCCACCTTCTACCAGCAACAATAGGATGCAAAGGTGGATTACAGTCATCTTTGTGCAGTTTCGGGAGACCACTGATACTAGGTATGGTGGGCTATTCAGTTTCGAAGAAGTCTGCAAGTTCCTGAGTAAGACATCTTTCCATCAGACGTTCATACAGATTATTACAAAATCTATTAATCATTGTCTCTACTTCCCTTCTGTTTAATTTTTGTTAGGTTTGCCCACCTTGTAGCATCTCATGCATTCTATTCCTATACCAGGTAGCATCCATCACTACCATACGTCCTCCTTTGTCCGTTGGTTTGATAAAAATTTCAGTCCTCTTCCTTAAACTATTCAGAGCTTCCTTTTCTTTTGAGGTTAAATTGAAGTGTCCTCCTGTTCCTTTTTTCTCTTCTCTGGATTTAGCTACATTGTCTTCACATAGCCGAAAAAATAACTCAACTGTAGGATGATTGATTGGATTAATGTCACTTGGCTTTTTATAACAAGCCTTTCTCCCATTGGTTTCAATTCCAAATATAGATTTTAAAGTCACATTCCTAGTAAACATCCTGATGTCTGTTACAAATTCACTAAGTTCAGAGGCTAGTACAGGTATAAAACTGAGGCCTTTGTTCATTAATGAAATTTCCTCTGAACTGAGTTCTATCTGAGAAATATTTACTATCAGACTTGATTTTTCATAGGTCACATCATTGATTTTTTCCTTTTCCTCTCTTGACTCATTCCTTTTGCATCCCTTTGGGGCTGTTGTTTCACAAAAACCGGCAGGGGCCAATTGTAAGGGCAATGCATCAATCTTTCCTTTGGTCTAGTCCCTGATGCAAAGTCAAATGTGGATTCAGAATGCACTTCTGTCATTATCTGCGATGCCATGCTAGTACTAGCCTCCCTTATATCTATCTCTGGAATTGCAAACTTCCTTTCTTCTTGTCCCGAATCCGATTTATTACTCTGGCCGGCAGACAGTAGTATTTTTTCATTGGTAGTGGAGATAGCAACTTCTTTTCTCCTTCTTATCCCATTATAAGGTCTTTTACCAAAATTTCTGCTTCCTGCTCTTTCTTCTACGTCATTCTTGGGCCATTCAAAGATGTGCCCTTGTTTGAAATCTTGGTAGTCATGTGCTAATTTCCTAGTTCTTTGCTCTTTAAGTTTGGTGTCATAGACACTTAAGTTAAACTGTAACGTTTCCAGTTTATGAAGAGAGGCCTCCTCTAGAGGCATATTTTCTAGCTCTGCTTGTTTATTCTTGATGATAAGTGCAACTTTCTCTTATTCTGGTCTAAAATACTCAATTAATAAATCCATGTATTTTATACGTGTATCCAGATTAATAGCCTGCCATTGTGCAAGTAAATCTGGGTAGGTATTGCCATAAGTAGGAAGACATTTCACTCTGATGCCTCTGGGGACAATTTTATGGTGTATACAGGCCTCTAAGTGGAATCACTGCCATTGAGGCCTTTTAAGTTTAAAGGCAGCATTTTCCACTTCTGGAAAGATGGTATAAAAATCAGTTTCTTTATTATTAGACGTGCTATAATCAACAGTCTCATTTCCAAGATTCAATTGTATCAAAGGATTGTTGAGCTCACCAACAAACTCAGAAAGCACTGAGGAATTCTTCATCTTCTCTTTACGTACCAAATTAGTGTTCAGCAGATTCTCAGCCATGTGCAATACAGGTAGGAAACCAATTAAAATGAAGAAAACATAGCTGTATTGCTGAAGGCTTCGAGCATAAATGTAGTCAGAAAAAATCCTCGGTTCCACCACAGTTGTAAAAATGTTAAAAGCAAACTTTAATCTTCAGTAAAAACAACAAAAACAGGAGCATAGTAAAATTCCCTGATAAGTGCTTTCGGCTTACTAGCTGTGCTCACTCTGAATTTGAAGACAGGAAAAACCAACAGAATAAACTATGTGTCTGGAACATTGATTGGTTTATTCTGTTTGTTTATCCTGTCTTTAAATTCAGAGTGAGCACAGCTAAGACATATGATATGATGAAGGCTAGTAAGCTTGTTTTTGTTGTTTTTACTGAAGATTAAAGTTTGTTTTTAACATTTTTACAGCTGTGGTGGAACCGAGGATTTTTTCCTACTACATTTTTGCATTTATACTCGGAGCCTTCGGCAATACAGCTACGTTTTCTTCATCATAATTCTAACTTTTATGTCACATGATTTGGTCATATTTCCAGACCTAGTGTAAAATATACAGCAACCTGGACATAATTGTCTATATGTATTTAGTTCTGTATAATTCCATGTCAAAGAATTATGTGTATTAATTGCATGTCAATTAATGTCGTCAATAAAGCATGACTCATTTCTCAAAGTGGCAGGATGCAGAATAGTGTCTGTATGTTGTACCTTTAAGAAGCATTCCAAGGACAGTACATGCATATAAAAAACAAGGACATGCTAGCTTCAGTGCCATTTTGAGAGTGAAGCCAGAAAGTGAGCATGTATGAGTGTGATAGCTAGTTTATTTATAAGTTTATTGAAGTTAAAGTTATCAAGCCTCAATTCTGATGTGTTTGTACATAATAAAGCTGCTTGAACAGAACCCAGGAATGCTCATGTGTTTTATCCTGACTGGACGAGCGACAGATGTTATTATCTATACTCAGCAAGGAGATATGGAAAATCTTCTGGCTGACAAATTCAGCTCAATTTCAGTTCCTCACCCCTAGTTCCTCCCCAAGAAATAAACTCCACCACTCCACCACCAAGCTAAAAATATGGCTTCAGTGGGTTCTGATGATATATGAGGTTGCCTCTTAAACAGCTTAAATCAGGACTTATCCAGTCCATTAGGATCTCTATTTAACCACAGCCTCCAGACTGACTTTGTCCCAATAGAGTGGAGGACAGTGGGGGACCATCTAATGATCCTGGAAATTACAGACCCATACGTTTGACTAGTTGTATATGTAAGGCCATGGAAAGAATAATCATGGACTTGATAAATAATGACATAGGAAACCTCTAAACATTGGACCTAACTCAGTTCGGCTTTGTCAAGAGCAGGTCATGCCTAAGGAATCTGGTGGATTTATTTGAGAAAGTCACTAAGGCCACAAATAAAGGTAAAACAATACATACCACCTGCTTCAACCTGGCCATGGCATTTGACACAATTCCCCCATACAGATAGTATAAATAAACTCATAAAATAGGGCATAAACCCTTATGTTACCAATTGGTTCACAGGCAGGACACGTGGTTAAAGTGGCTGAATCTAGATTCAGAAAGAGGACATTTACTAGTGGTGTGTCACAGGGCTCAATGCTGCAATTACAATTGTTAGGAAATTGCTTCTGTAAAGTCAAGGCTAATGCAGAATGCCTCTGGATGACAAAGTTGCTGATAACTGCAAGCTGGGGGCAAACATTAAATCCGCCTAATGATATAGACTTTCTTCAGGAGGGTCTAGATCAGACAAATTATTGGGGCCTCTACCATGGCCTAAAACTAAATGCAAAACATGCATTATCATACCCTTTGGGAAGTCAAATACCACTGCAAATTACAACATCAGTAGCGGACCCCTAAGAGTAGACTCAGAGGTGAGAGATCAAGGTACACGGACAGACAGTAGCCTGAACTTTGACCACCATGTGTCCACAGTGCTGAGGAATTCCTTCTATGCAGCACAACTTATAAGAAAAGGTATGGTACCCAAATCTAAGGAAATTATAGTCCCACTGTACTCAGTCCTTATTATGCCAATAATTGTGTACAGTGCACCGTTTGGCATGCACTTGACTAGGCGTTTACAGCAGCCGAGGCAACCCTCAGAGGTTCTTCACAAAGAATATACAGGGTGTAAACAACATATCCTATGCAGATAGAATGAAAGCCCTATCTTTTTACTCTGTCTCCCACCGACTATTAAACAGTGACCTATGTCTGACCTAGAAGCCACTCACAAATCCAACCCTGATGCAGCTGATACCCATGCACAAGTCAAACAGCATGAGGGTCAACCGATCTAGGGATCTAAACTTAGTCAGTGACTAACAAAACATAACGGATATACATATATGTATCTCAGAGACAGTCCCTTCTTTGGAACAGGCTTCCTATTCACATTAAAAAGAGCCCTTCACTTTAAATGACATTTGGATCAATGGATGGAGAATCGCAAATTCAGACCTGGGGTAGTGCATATGTCCCTTATGGACAGGGGCAGTCTGTAAGATACTCATGGCATAGGCACAAATTCATGCCATCCTCATACACCTAGGGGTCATATATTGGGAAAACCTGGGTTCTATTGGCTAGGCTTGTAAGAGCTGTTAAGCTGTTAGCATAGTAATCTCCTATGAACCTAAATATCTGTGAACCTGCTGACCAAACAATCACCTGAAGAAAGATAATTAAACAATTCAGCTCAGACAGTGAAGGAATGATAATCTCCAAGCACAGCATGAACAATTTTAACTAAGGTGGATAAAAGCCTCTTTCCAATGGGCCTCATGGGACTACTGAAACATATTTTCACCTACTCCCATCCCTTTAGTAACCTGGATAAGACCCAAGTCTTGGAAAAATCCAACAGACCAGACATTTTAGCCATTGGGCTCAGAGTAAGTATGTGAATCCATGTAGGTTTCACTACTATTTTTCAAGCACCTTTGAGGTCAGGTAATTTGTGGCCAAGCCTGGTAACTAAATCCTCTCAGCTTGAGGCAAACCATAGCAAAAATTCACGAAAGATAACAGAGCTGTCCCCATACGATTTTTTGGTACTGTCATCCCTGGAATTGCAAATAAACAGCTTCATTACTATTCAATAATAAACCACAGGTAATACAAAATGGTGGTAGGAACTTTCTGCACACCTTCTGCCAGTATGTAGACTCTAGAAATCTTTGAGCAATAAGGACTGCAAGCAAAATTTCTCTGTTTCACAGGAATGCACCTACATGTAACAGACACATTGTTCTGAAGGCTGTGAATTACTAACAGTCTTATTAGGGACTGAACGCAACTGGATTTGGAAGTTTTTTTCCTAAGCACCTGATTAACTACCTGATTGTTCAAATGGAAAATTACTCTCTTGTTGCAAAACTACTGTTGCCACACCACTGTCACCACCCAAACTGGTATCACATCCAAGAATGTGAATTATTTTTTGCATTCTGCATACAAAAGTGTAGGTCAAGGGGGTGAGAATCACCACTTTTGAAAGTAAGCTTCCATCGGTGGAAACATTGAACACCTGTGATGTGATCCAGTTGCCCTGCCATTAGGAAATACCACTGTACTCATCTGAAATTAACCACAGTATATATAGGTCTTCCTTCACCATGTGGGTCATTTTCACCCTGTGATTTTTTTGTTGACCACCTTTTAACAAATTAGCCAGTGCATTATGGCCTACCTGATATCTCAGTGTTACAGCTGAAGATGGGGAGAACCAACAGCTCCATGACTGCCCTTATTCTGACTTTTTAGTGGCTAATGGCTTGTTAACACCTTCCTTCGAGTGAGTTAATTTTCTTGTTGGTAGCCAGAAAGTAGAGAACACTACATATATTTTCAACCCTAAGAATACTAAAACCTTCACAAGGCCTTCAATATCATCTCTTGGGAGTGGGACCACCTCCTCATATATGTCTTCCATGGTGCAGTCGGCCCAATACGCTATTACAATATTATCCAAGAAATGGATTGTCACTTGATGCAGAGCACTCTGCTGCCAGATCCATTGAAGTACATCACTAAATTTATCAAATGTGGCCCAAGCCACTGTACAGTACATGGGCAAGGCCATGTTGAAGTAAAATGGTCTTCAAAGAATATGCCTATCAGGGGCCAGTCTTTACCACAAATTGACAGCAAATAAAAGGTGATCTTAATATCCAGCTTAGCCAATCAAGGATCAGAAAATTTCTTGATGACATGAATGGTGTCATCCAATGATGAGTACTGTACTCTAGCTTCTTCTTTCTTAGTGTTGTCATCAACTGACAACACTAATAGAAATGATAAGTGATGAGTAAGCCTAAATGTACCTTCTTTCTTCTTTGTTACCAGACTCAATAAGGAGACTCTAAAGAAACTGTAGGGGGGGTTGTGGCAACACAAGTGCCCACAGTTCAGCCTGTAGCAGTTTCCTTGTTAGGCACAGCCCTAAAAAAAAACTTTTTTTACTGGAAACAGACCTCAGATTCTGACATATATTTTTAGTGGAGCTAGTCTGTAACTTTATAGAAAAATCATATGAAAACCCCTGCAAATGTTCCTGTTTTGATTTAACACCCAGGTAGCCAGTTTCTATATTATCTTTCATTTCCTGCAGAGTACACAACGTGGTCTCCAGATTCAACACATCTTATAAGAGTTCATTTTAAGTCATTTATAACAGCCTGTTTTAGGTCATTGATACCCTACATATTGAGTTATGCACATTCCATTTCATACTTGATTAAAACCAGCTTTTCTTGGTTCA
>NC_056744.1:228929306-229131806 GCF_019279795.1 Protopterus annectens
TACCCTTACCCACACATACAACGTACAAAAACACACACAAACACTCACTCACTCACCTGCAATCACAGGCAACATAACACTACACGCGATGTACAGGAAATGCATAAGCATGGATTTGAGATATTCGAATTCGCTCTTATGCGCTTTCGGCATTCATATATATATATATATATATATATATATATATATATATATATATATATATATATATATATATATACTTTACTAGTGAAATAGACTGAGTTAAGTATATTTTTTTGCTTCATACATGCTGTCTGCTTGCAATGTTATTCTTTTTTTTTGGTTGACAATAAACTATAAAAGCTTTCAATAATTAACTGAATTCTAGTACACAGGAAACATAAGAACTGTAAGACTGTTTCAGTAAAGAAATTGATCTATAACTCTCAACCAATGACAAAGGGGAAGCCGTATAATGCCATATTAAGGGACACACTGAAACATTCTATGTGAATAAAGTACACTCTGGCGCAGAAGCCAAATAAGAAGAAATAAAGCTAATGCAATTTTAATAAATACAAAATTTTATCACTCTGTAAAAGAAAGACATAATTATAATTGGTATTGTAATCATGATATAAATTTATAGGAAAACAGAGGTAGTGCATTTCCAGATTTAGAGTTGTATATTTAATATCCATTTCTAAAATTTGTATTTATTCTTTGTACACATCTTATACTGCAAACATAAAAGGGCTGCATGAAATAATTTATAATGAAAGTAAAAATGAAAATTTTAAATTTGAATTCATTCTACTAATGTAATGTAGATGATAACACTTTCTAAGTACTAACTTATTATATTTTTGTATGTTGACTTTTATAAACTAAATTTATATTAACAGAGCATAAAAAGAATTAAATACTTGATATATAGACATCCACTCCTTAAAGAAATACTTCATGATATCTCCTTTATATCTTACACCAGGCTTTGCTGAATGTAGTAATACGATAAAATGTCTAAAAGGAAGTACTACAGCAGACAGATGTATCCACATTTATTAAATTATATAAAATCAACATTAGTGAATAAAAACATCAGACTTAAATCTCTATAAAGCAGAAATTCTTGTCCGATTGCTAAAGCTAAATACAACCAAAAGCATCTTCCTTATAGTAATATATATCTCCTCAGGGCATAACATCTTCTGTCTCAAAGAAATGCTGGCTTGGGTTTCAGAGACAATAAACAATGAAATAATTATACTGGGAGACATTAATATTGATTGACAGTCCCTTTCTTCTGACAGCTCAATTAACAGCATGTACCTCTATGGTTTTACTCATATCATCAATTCCCTAAATAAATTCAACAAAAATAATAACCAAGAATCTATCTTTGACTGGATACTGGTCTCCAATCCTACTAATTTTACTTAAACAGGAATACCTCTCCACCTGATTCCCTCAGCAACCATCAACCATTTACTAACTTAGGACTATCGCTCAACTTTCCAAAAGAACACAAATTTAAAACCACCCATAACCTAAGAAAATTTTCTCAAGAATCTTAAAATATATTAACTAGTCCATTCTAAAGTATCTTTCCCCCCATTGCTCACAAAAAGAACTAAAAATAATTTGAGCCCATGTCTCAGCAAATCGTGTAAACTCCTTATGAAAGAAAGACTGAAAGTATGAAGCCACTAGCACAAAAAAAAAGGAAAGATAAAAATTTACAATTATTTAGACAACAACACAATGAGGTCAAAAACAACTCACAAGAGGGAAAAAATATACTATATTCAAATACAAAATAACATAGATATAACTCTAAAAAATTCTGGCCTTTTTTATCATCCGTACTCATCCCTGGAACTAAAAAGGACCCCCTGTCTGGACCAGGATGCCTCTACTCTTCAAACTGCTACTAAATTTAACCCATATTTCATATAATGTGTTGCAGAATTAACATCTAAATCTTCTAATATTTCCTCCTCTTCTGCTCTAAACACCCCAGTCTTTCCCCTACATTACCCCTTATCAATTTCCACATAGCTGTCATGTCCCAATTCTTCCTCACCTGACTCAGCTCAATTTTTCCTTCAGCCTCTACATACATATCTAATAAAAAATATATATTATTCAGACTCAGTCCCTTATCTAACTCTGCAAAAAACCTTCTGCCAGAGTACCTAAAATTAGCTGCAGATGCCATAGCATACCCAATAACTATTTGTATTAACAGAACCATTGCAAAATCTGATTTTCCACATATATATATATATATATATATATATATATACATATATATATATATATATATATATATATATATATATATATATCTAATGTCCCATATTATTCAGTTGCACAAAGGAGGGAATTCTACTAAAGGACCACATTTTCAAACAATTGCCATCTTGTCCCCCCTCTCTAAAATTCTAGAAAAATATATTCAACAAAAACGTATACAGTTTTTATTATAAAGTAATTTAATCACCAAAACCTAGCATGTTTCCGGCAAGACCACAGTATAACCACAACCTTTCTATCATTCACAGACACTATCAATAAATCTAGAGACTCTGGCAATCTTGTATCAGCAATATTTTTAGACCTATCAAAAGCTTTTGATATGATCTCTCACTCCCAGTTTCTCACCAGTCTTTCCTTCCTTGGTTCATCACCTGCCTGAATGAAATGATTTTCCAGATATCTTACCAATGGACAGCAATCAGTTAAATGGCAAGGTTCCATCTCCATTTTTCTCCCCAACTCCACAGGCATCTCACAAAGATCCATCTTTCTTCTTTTGCTTTTAACCATTTTCATCTATAACTTACACTTTTTCTCTTACCTAGGAACACTTATTCAATATGCAGATGACTCCACTTCATCTGCTTTTCAACCGCAGTAACATACTTGCAGCAGATTACCCAATAAACGCAATAAACATTTGCCTCCATTGACACCTGGCTTACTAATTCTCAACTCTTACTTAACCCTAAAAAAAAAACTTCTCCTCTTTACTCCAAAACTGCACTCCCCTGACAAAGATCATTTTAAGATTCACTCCAGTGATAACAGTGAAATTAAAATAGTACCCCACACCAAATTATTAGGAGTCATAATTGATGATAAAGTTAAGTTTGACCTCTGCATCCAAAATAATATCAAGAAAACCCTTCAGAAACTTGGTATGCTATATCAAAACAAATACTTCCTCAACACAGTAACCATAAATGACACTTATCAAAGCCTACCTTCTGCCCTTCCTATTATATGGAAGCCCCCATTCTAACCAATGTACAGTCAGCTCTAAATACTAAATTTGAAAGCTGCTACAACAAAGTTGCCAGGTTTTCTTCTAGTACAAATTTCTTCACACACCCATGCAAAATCTTTCGCTCTGTTCAAAGGTTTGAACTCCCTAACTATCTCTCTTATTTACAGCTCATAAATGCACACAACATTATTTACAAACCAGCAGCACATCCAGCACTTGATCAATTACTCAATGTATACATCGCAAATTCAGCTCTTAGATCAGAAGATAAACAATACCCATCTGTATCTAAACCTTCCAAATCATCTGGCCAAAGCCTATACTCACACTCAGTAGCTAAAGTTTGGAACTCCCTCCGTCTAACTACTAGAGCAATCCCTAACCTGCCATCCATCGAATGCTCTCTAAGAAAATGTCTAAGCAATCCTGGTTATGCTCTTTTTCCAGTCCTGGCTGAACTTATTGTCTCTGTCTCCCCATCCCACTCTGATCTTCCTACCCTACCTCTCCCACTATCATATCTCTCCTCTGACTGTCTCTTAGAATCTCCTTTTCTTATTTCATTTCTGATTATCTCATGCATGCAGTTACTTTTCTTGCCTGCTATGTGCCTTTAGTGCAATACGTTTTGCTTGTAATGTTCCACTTTGTATTCGCATTATGTGATATAATACATGAATGGATATACAGCTTTTATATCTTGATATTGCAATATATACCTTAAAATGCTTTTTAAAGTAATATGCCTTGTCACATACCTCACCTATCTTGACCTAACATTTGTAACATCTGTTATTTCAAAGCATATGCATTTGTTTTATGTAATACTTGGATGGCTTAATGAACATGTAATCTTTATTACTGTTGTGTTGTAATCTCTTTAACTGTAGAGCTTTTCTCCCCAGGCATCCACTGAAAAGGGCATTTTTTGGCCAAGTCAGACATTCCTGACAAAAAAATGTCAAAATAAATGAATACATAAGCCAGCTGTGTGAAGCAATACCATCATATAGAAGAAAGACATTGAGCACTTATTGGGTTTATTTAAGTGAGAATACTACCCAAATCATAATGACAATGGTAAGTTATTCATATAAATATCAATTAAAAAAAACATCCCTGTGGTTCAGGAAGGGTTACTGCTATCAGTAAAACCAAACCTTTTTTTGATGGCAGTAGTTCTTTTGGATTTGTATGCAATCCTACTGCATTGATTCTTATCATCCTGGTCTATCACAATGTTAGTGAGGTATTCTGGGGGAGTTTCGTATGATAAAGAATCACTTGCCCATTTTTATAAATGCCTGCAGTAAAGGATTTATGCAGCCCAGTGATTTAGCTCATTCTCTCCAATGGAGCTCTGGAAGTTTGCACTGTGAGATCCAATGGGCAGAACCAAAGCTTTTCATAAACTTAAAATATGTCCAAACATTTCAAACGAATGTTAATATCGCTGGAATCATAGGAGATACTAAAGATGTGTAAATAACAAACTCTTCGGCACCAATTAGTTGTATAGTGTTAGTATTCTTTAGATTTTAGGCATTAAACTGGATTTATAAGTCACAGTAAAGTCAGCATCTATTACATTTGTAATATTTTGTAAACAGCTTATAATATCTCAGCAACCACTCAAGTTACATACATACTAACAGCTATATTTTGTTCATCCAGCTGAGAGCTTTTATATGCGACCAAGCTGAGATATTTAGAAAAATATAAATTTTATGAGATTATAAATAACATTATATGAACTAAATTAATATCTCCTTACCTTCACTGGATAGAGTCAAATATCAATACAGTTTTGCCATTATGTAAGTTTTAAGATGAAATCTTTTAATACTTTGTATGTGGCATTGTTTTGGAATTATTAATGTATATATGAACAAGCAATATTTGACACCTAGAGGTATCAGTAGGATGTAACTACAGAAACACCTGGAGGCACCACTCAGCTGTAATGAGTTAGTATCACTGGGATGAGTAAATTAACATGGCCAGTAAAATTAGTTAACATGACCAAAAGGCTGAACTGCATAATTAGTAGGATTTTTGTCAAGAGACAATGGTGTTTGTGTGTGTGTTTGGGGGGGGGGGTTAAATATGTGTATATACATATGTAGATTCGTAGGTTCATAGGAGGTTACTAGGCTAGCGGCCTACAAGCCTAGCCATGTTAATCCCAAGTATCCCCCTGTGTTAATTTTGGGTAGTTTGCAGAATGAATTTATGAACACAGTAGGTCTGTGATCAACACTAGCTACTCCTGTCCATGATAGACATGCATACCACCCCAGGGGCAAATTTCCAGTCTCCCATCCAATTATCTAGTTGCATTTGAAAAGTGCCAGTGAAGACCTCTGTTTTATGTGAATAGGAAGTCTATTCCAGAGAAGCAGCAGCCTCTTGGAGACATCTGTCTTTCCAGCATGTTCTGTTAATGTCACAAGCTAGGTTGAGATCGCTAGAGTGATTGACTCTTGTGCCATTTGACTTGCTGATGTGCAACATTTCCATTAGGGCAGGGTTGGAGATTGCCCTATAAGACAGGCACAAGTCACCTCTCAGCAGGCTATAAGGCACAGAGTAAAGTGACAGGGCTTTCAGCCTGTCCATGTAGGTTATGATTTGGAGTGCCTGTATCTTATTAGTGAGAAACCTCTGAGGTCTCTCCAGTTGCTGGAGATGTTTGGCAAGGTACATGCAAAAGGGTGCATTATGCTCTATTAGTGGTTCGATGAGGGCCAAATACAGTGGAGTTATAACATCCCTTTGCCTGGATTCTATGCCCTTGCTTATGAGGTGAGCTATGAAGAAGACTTTCCTTACCAGTGTGGAAACTTGATGGTCAAAGTTCAGATTGTTATCAACCTGTGTTCCCAAGTCTCGCAATACTGGGTTGGAACTCAGGGGGGGTACTGTCAGTATTATAATTTGTAGGGAATTCCATTTTGCTAAGGGGAATAATAATGCATTTTTTGTAATTAGTTTCAGACCATGGCTTTGGCACCAATCATTTGTTTGTGTTAGTCATTCTTGCAATATGTTGGCATCTTTGGGGAACTCAATGATTGCTCCCAGTTTGCAATCATCAGTGAACTTGGCAAGCCAAAGGCTGTCTACTTTGGCCTGGACGTCTAAGAAATAGATACCAAACAATAAGGGGTCCAGCACAGACTCCTGTAGTATTCCACTGGTGACAGATCTACTGCTGGAGGTGGAGTTACCAATTATGACAGAGGGTGTTCTGTCAGTTAGCCAGTTGGTTACCCATCCAGTAATATAGGGGTTAATCCCCATCTGGGAGAGTGTCTTAATGATGCCAGAGTGAGAAATTGTATTGAAAGCCTTGGCAAGGTGGAGATATGCAGTGTGCACTGTCTTACCTTCCTCCGTGGATTTGGTGACTTTCTCAAAGAAGTCCACTAGGTTTAATAAGCATGATCTACCCTTAATGAAGCCAAACTGGGTTGGGTCCAGAGCCTGGAGGTTGCTTAAGTCCTTATTGATAAGATCCATGATAATTCTTTCCATGGCCTTGCAGATGAGGCTGGTTAGACTTATGAGTCTGTAGTTCCCAAGGTCAGTTGATGCTCCCCCCCCCCCTTTCTGCAGAGGGATTACTGTTGCTGTTCTCCATTCTGCAAGAACATAGACAGTTCTCAAGCTATGATTAAAGAGAACACAAAGTGGGTTTGCTAGGTCTTGTTTTAGATTATTTAGTAGACAACCTGGGATATAATCTGGTTCCATTGAAGCAGTGTTTTTTGTCCTTGGTGAGTGTAGATATGGCCTGTTCTCTAGATATACTAGGCAGAGGGCTGGTATCAGGTATGCTTGAGATATGGCAGGTGGTAATAGGGGGTGAAGTCTGTGCTGAATCTGTCAGCTAACAGGTTGGCAATGTCTTCTGATGTAGTATGAGTGATCCCATCTACAACCAGTTCAGCACATAGCTGGGCATTCTCTTTTAGGATTCGGACATAAAGAATGCCTTATGATTATCCTTGGCTAGGGATGTGATTTTAGCTTCATAATTTGCTTTGAAGACTTTACCAGATTTCTGATTTTCTTGTTTAGGCTTAGGAGGGAGCTCTTCCTCTGTGGAGGGATACCCCTCTAGCTTTTAGGCAACAGCTTCTTCCTGTTGTTATGTAATCTATTTATGCTTGAAGTCCACCAGGGTGGCTTGTTTTTACAGGAAGACCTGGTTTTGATCTGACCAGGTACAGCAGAGTTTATGCAGATGCTTAAATGTTTGTACAGGGCATTTGCGTACACTTCTGCATAGTGATCATTGATGTCTATAATTGTGGGTGGTATGAAGTTTTTTATACCATCATCTAGTAGGCTGCAGTTAGCTTTGGTAAAGTGTTTTATAATTTGTATTCCTGTGAGGATGCCAGTTAAAGTAGTTACTTCAAATGAGATCAATTTATGGTCTGAACTAACCAGGGAGGGAATCAAACATGGGGAAGTACAATGACCTTCCATGTTAGTGATTACTAAGTCCAGAACATTAAACCCACTAGTGGGGGTGCAGATTATCTGTTCAAGAGCATTTGTGTTAACAAAGTCCAGTAACCTCTAGGTGAGCATGTTTTTACTTGTGTATGTCCCCCAGTCTATGGAAGGATAGTTGAAATCTCCCATGACTAAGATGATGGACTGTATGGCAAGGGATTCCAGTAAATTGAAGTAGGCGGTGGCGTCTATATCACGTTATCGAAATCTTACTACATCCAATCATTAAAGGTCAACCTCTAGTGATCGATGTAGTAAAACATTGAATAATGTTTAAAATAAAAAAAACAGAAATAAAAACTAACTAGCGTAGGCAGGAGGGCAAGTCTCCCTGCACCTCCCACACCCCCCTACTTAAATATTCCAATTTTGAGACTGCACTACATTGAGGTAAACAGAAATCTCCCCCTACAGAGATTTCCATTTACCTGCACAATGTTCTGGGCTTTTGATGTTGTGGTGCCGACAATATCAGCTTCAATATTGTCGGCTTTCGACATTGTGAAGTAGACCAAGGTGGTGTGCTTATCCTGTGCTTATCCCTTATTATTTATGTGTATCAATGTGTGCAACCTGCCAATCTGCAGAGCTATGAGAGGTCTCAGGTAAGTGTGTGTGTGTGTGTGGTGTAGTCTGCCAGGATGGTTGCAACAAAGGGATTAGATAGGGGTTTCACACAGTAGGTATGAGTAAGCGGCTGGGTCAGGAGGGGTGTGTGTGTGTGTGTGTGTGTGTGTGTGTGTGTGTGTGTGTGTGTGTGTGTGTGTGTGTGTGTGTGGGTAGGTTCTTTCCATGCCTGTAAAGTCCCCAATGATAATGAACAAAGCCTATAATACTGTGGGGACAGTAGACATCAGAGACTTAAACATCACTCTAAGTCAACAAGTTTTGCAGCATGAAGCAGGTTTTGAACATTAGGAAGTATGGGGGGCACTAAATACCACTGACACTTTCTAATCTTTGTTCTGTCACATGCATAGTTAACAGAACAACAGATGATGTGTCATAATGCATATTCTGAACAATATGAAGTATGAAAATCCTATCTTAAGCATTATGGACTCCCAGTAATGGTTTGTGAGTTAAGAGAGAGAGATAGCAATTATAGCAGGCAAAATCATGGGTGTTCTTTAAAATCATTTACAGTTGAGAGGCATCGGGTTGGTTTTGTGTGTGTGTGTGTGTGTGTGTGTGTGTGTGTGTGTGTGTGTGTGTGTGTGTGTGTGTGTGTGTGTGTGTGTGTGTGTGTGTCTCTCTCTGAATGTCTGTATGTGTGAGGGGGAAGTAAATGAGAGGGGTGCCTGTGCCAATTCAATGTATGGGTCACCTGTGGTGATTTTAACTCAAAGTGCTTATTAGTGCTTGCAGTGCACAATTAGTGCACAATTCAGAGACTTGCAAATTAGCCAATAATGAGCTTTTTTCCTTATTGTGGCTAATGGATCTCTGAATTAATGTTTTCTGTGATTGCATTAAATGCCATTTTGCCTTAGCACTTAACACTTGCAGCTGAGTTCTTCCTGAATAGTGGCTCATATCTTTTTTTTTTTTTTTAATAGAAACATAGGCAGATGATTGGGCAGCTGCAGTGGTGCAGCAGTTAGTGTTGCCATCTCACAGCAAGAGGTTCTCTGGTTCGATCCTTGGTTGGGGTGCCTTCTGTACAGAGTCTGCATGTCCTCCCTGTGGTCGTGTGGGTTTCCTCCGGGTGCTCCGGTTTCCTCCCACATCCCAAAGACATGCTGTAGGTGGATTGGACACTCTAATACAACTCTTAAAACCTTATATTCAGATAACCAGCCATACAATTGAGTGATGTCAAGTCACATAGTGCAATTAATGATGCAATCCTCTCCTCTTCAGAGCAGGTTTTAAAGAGACAGCATTATTCAGATCTGAGTATACAGTGGCCTTCAGGTCAAGAATCCATCTTAACTCAGTTTATTCTGTTTCATTAGCTATATCACCTCCTCTTGTATTAGTACCAACTTTATGCAGAACCAAAAACTTAAATCAATGGGTGTCGTCTGTTTCCATCACATGTTTGGCGAACGCATTACTTTCTTTCCTATTGCGTATATCATTATTGTGCTCAAGTACTCTTTCTTTCAGCATTCGATTGGTACTCCCAATATAGAACCCTTCACATACAATGCACTGTGCCCAATAAACTATGATCAGCAGACAGAAACAGGCTCACAGTAAACAAAGCTAACATCACTCATGGTGAAGCCCTATTATCAAATCAAATAGCCAAATTATGGAACTCTCTACCCCACATCCTCCAAAACACACCTGAATTTAACAATTTCAAACAACTGCTACTTGAACATCTATCCAAAAACTTCCATTGCTCCTATGCCAGACCTAACTGACAAGATATCTATAATTCTCTCAACATACTATCCACTCCTTACCTCATTTTCTCCCTCTCCTCGGTTTTACTACTGCTCAAAAAAAAAAAAAAAAAAATATATATATATATATATATATATATATATATATATATATATATTAAATTGGTTCATAACTATGTAGTATCTACACAGTACTAATTTTATTATTTTTGCAATGATCTTTACTGAAATGCTTGTGTTCTTGTTCTTCTTTCGGCTTTTCCCAGTTATGGGGTCACCACAGCAGAACTCCAGTCCACTAATGATTGGCAGTAGATTTTTACAGTGCCAAGGTGCCAGCTCAACACCCAACCTTCAACAAAGGCATGCCCATTCTACACGTCTTTCAAATGCCACTCGACCACGGGGAGGACATGCAGACTCCACACAGAAGGCGCAACAGTCGAGAATCGAATGGGAGAACCTCTTGCCGTGAGGTAACAATGCTACTGCTACACCACCGTGGCTCTTTTTTGAACTTGTATCTACTAGAAAACAGTATTGAATAATTCTTTGAATAGGCTAACTGGATAATGTGTATTCTGCATCTTACTAAATGCATACAATTGTACTATCTAATTATTGTATTTTGCTTATATTTCTGTGGAGCTTTTCTCCCCAGGCCTCCGCTGAAAATGGGCTTCTGGCCCACTTAGATTTTCCTGATAAACAAATGCAAATAAATACATTTAAAGAATTTTGGAGTAAGTCCCACAAATTGGCACAGTGAGATGAGATAAGTTTAAACTGAATAAGCATTTACTTTTATTTTATGCTGGAATTACACCTTGTATGAGAACAGACCAATATAAACTCTTTTGGTGTTTACCTGCAGTTAAATTAAAAAAAATTATCAGAAACTGGAAGAAAGATGTTGCGTGATTATTGTCTGAGTTCCTAAAAGTTCCTAAATGCAGCCACTATTACTTATGAAAATGAACTAGAGTCTGTTAAATTAAAAGTCTAAACATAAAATTGTAAATCACAAATATACTTGTTTAAATTTCTTCACTGCTAGGAATATACAAAGAAATTAATGTTTTGAATATTATTTTATGCATAAATATTCAAAAATGATCTTTAATAATAAAAGACATATATAGTTACTATAGTTTAGAATTTGTAGTGCATTGTTAGTTAAAATGATACACGATAATGTTAATATTTTAATTACAAAGGATCAGTGATTGAGTAAAAGTTATATATTATGTTCAAATAATTATTTTGTTGTATACCTGGAAAACTAATAACAAGAATGCTAAAAGAGGCATGCCATTTCAATAAATTTAGAATCAAATGAAGTCAAGCCAAGCAATAGCAGTACCACATTGGCTAACCTGCATTAAAAAAATGGATTGACATTTACTCTGAAGGCACTGTCACATCATCATTTTGAACAGGAGTATGAAGATACAATCCCTTTCTTAATTGGCATATGAAGGTAGACTCCACTTCCTAAAGAAATTATAGGTATTATATATGACTGAAATCTGCTGAATTTGTGCCATCCAACCCAGGCATGACCTTTGTTTATATAAAAAAGTAACTTGGACGTTTGGGGTTTACAACAGTTGTATCACCTTAACTTCATTGAGGTAAAATCCAGATTTTCAAAATGTATCATCTATTTTGGCTATATTGCTGATAATCAAAGAAACCTGAAGAGATTTTATGATATTTTTCTACAAGCTCTAAGAAATTGTTTAATATAGTCAGGTATCTGTGTCTATAGAGTAGCTTCTCCTTGGGTGCTCAGGACAGAAATGTTTTATTTTTAAGCCAGTTTTTGCTAGATGTACAGTTTGTTTGTTTTATTTTTGCAACCTATTGTAGCAGACTTAATAAGCTTAAAACTGTATTTTAAGTACTGTGATGCAGACAAATAAAAACATGTCACTTCAGTTTATTTAAAAGATGATGCTTTTTTTTCTGAATTGAAGCAGATTGTGGAGGCAGAGCTCTCACATATGGGTGCATGGTAGCTCTACTTCCCACAAACAGTCTTTTATTTTAAACATCTTTATTAAATTCTCACTTATAAACAACGGCATAGGTAAACGTACCTTAGTAGAAAAGAAAACAAGACCTTATTGGCATTTTTATTATTATCATGCATTATAGGTTGCATGTATGCCTTCATTTTAATAATTATCATTTACTTCAACATTACACAAATTGCTCAGTTCTTGAATTCCCTTAAACCTCACTCACCCTGAAAACTATTAGTCATTCATCTGCACAAATTCCATTATAATTTACTTGCCTGTGTCTTATACACTGATTTAGTGGATATAGTACTTAACATGGAAGGAATTATGTTTGGAGCTTCTTTATTTTGGCCAGGCACAATACATTCATATATATCAATGTTTTTCCAACTTGTTTTATTACAGAATTGCATAACTGTTACTGTTTTCATTTGTCTTGCTTAGGCATTTCTTTTCTGTGCATTAACTATGGAATGCTTCACAGGAATGATGGCTGTGAAATGCATGCATTTATATTTTCTCCAGTTTCATTAAGAGAATATTTTACTAGCAATAGAATAAAAATCCTGACCTCCTTAATAATTCAAAATGATTTACTTGAAAGGATTAACGAGAGAAAGTAACCTTACAAACAGGTAAAATAATGCATTGTCATTTTTTTCCTCTGTATGGAAAATAAATGTGCACATATGTCTGTGTGTGTGTGTGTGTGTGTGTGTGTGTGTGTGTGTGTGTGTGTGTGTGTGTGTGTGTGTGTGTGTGTGCGTGCGGAAAATTTTGCAACTAACTTATTTTGTTTATTTTGGTTATCCTATATGAAACAAGACAATGGGTTTTAGAGTGAAAAACAAGGTGGTAGCATCCATCTTTGTAATGGAAGAAGAATGTAACTTCAGAAAAAAAAATGATGCAAGATCATTTTATTTATAGCATAATAAAGCACATATACAATCTCTCCCTAAAGCAAAACACTATGCAAGACATTTGGAAATCATTTCTGGTTAACTCAGTCCCCAAACAACCCAACCCCACAAAAATCACTCACTACCATTATATTTCAATTCAATCCACCCTTGGTAAAATGCAAGAAAATATAATCTGTAGCCAGGTCACACAGTACCTGCACAATTACATCCTTTTCTCTATTGTAAACAACATGGATTCTAAGTAGGCTGTAGTTCACTACCAGCAACATGGACTCTTAAGTTCTCCTGGAAATGGACAAAGGGGGCTTGCAGGTGCCATCTTCATTGGCATGAATGAGGCATTCAATCTTTTAACCCATAAGCTACTACCACACCACCTATGTGACATAAGCATAAGCAATGACACCCTAACATGGTTCCAAAGTTACCTGAGAAATTGTCACTACTGTGCCAAAATACTTTCTGCAATTTCCTACTAGCTGAGATGAAACGGTATGTTCACAAGGATTCACTTCAGAATCTCAAAATTCTGAAGCATCAAATTTCATATGATCGAGACCATATGATCGACGTTTCAGAATATCAAATTTCCGAAACAAATCCAAAAAAATAAAAACCAACACACACCCATTACTTAAATATGCCAACTCTGAGTTTACACTGCAGTGAGAAAAAGAGAAAGCTCTCATTCCGTGCTATATGCAGATCACTGTTCACAACGTTGGGATTCAAAATGTCCAGTCTTATGGTTTCGGCCGTATGAAATTTGATCTTTCAGGATTTCGGCATTGTGGAGTGTTCCTGTTCACAAGGATCTGTACTTGCCCTAATTCTTTACTCCGTTTATGTCAATAAACTGCCCTTACTGCTTCCTCAACTTCTGCTCCTGCTCTATGCTGATGATATGGTTCTATTGCAATCAAATCATTTTATCTCATTCTCATCACTACAAAAGCAACCACAATCTGCTCGCCCCCCTCTGTTATCCAGTGATCAATAACAATAAAGTCTTACTTAATTCATCCCAAACAAAAAATATGCTATTTGGTACCAAACATCAGTTAAGCAACCCCCTCCGAACTGCATATTGCTGATTACATCAGCACTGCTATCAAGTACACTACCTTATTGAAATTCCTAAGATCTGGCAGGATCTCTCAATTTCTGACTTCACCTAGATAACACAAGATAGAAAATTCACCTGCTGCCCTTTTGAGACAAAGAAACTCTCTCTTCCTCACCAAAGCCCCCATAATAGCCATTGGTTAAGGTATCTTACTGTCATTACTTGAATATGGCTGTCCTCTAATAACATTCTACTGAAAAAGAAATTCGTTAATAATACAAGCACTTACCAATCTAATCTGCAGCTTCACCAAAAGAAGAGCTCCGCTGCAAGACACTGCAAAACAGTGCAAAAGCATCTTCTAGCAAAGCAAGGAGGTGACCTGTTCTTCTAATTTCAGCTTTTCAAACTCCTTTGCAACTAGAATGTCCCATCACTCGAAGCCAAATTACTATGAGAACCCACATCCTACAACCTAAGGAGATTAGACAACTTAAAACCAATACTAATGACCCCTCAGACAAAACTCCAATGCACAGACCACTTCTGAACTGGTCACAAACTCTGGGAACCATTCTCACCTCACACTTAAGACATGGCCTCCTACGATAAATTTCACTCACAACTGAGGGCACACCTTCATATTATGCCTAACTGCCAATGTATCTACTCACCTTACCTAACCCACCATTATCTTCCCATCTCCCATATTCCACTCTTTTCTCTCATTCATCCCCCTTTCACTCAATAACGTACTCAACATCTTCTGTGCTCAGTTATTTTGCCTAAATTAAATAACTAGAAAATCCAAAACCAACAAGTGGACACTCTAAAGACATAAAAAATAAAGAAGTCCTGGATTTACCAGTATGAAAGTGCTTAATAAATACTGGACCTTGGTTGATGGTGTCCGTCTTTATTTTTTTGTGTTCAAAGTATCCACCTGATGGTTTTGGATTTTCTATGGTTTCTATGTGCCTACAGTTTCCGCTGTTAAAAAGGTTTATAAAGTTAAATAACTAACTTACTAACTAACTAAATAAATTAATATGTTATTTATTTAGTAATGTGGTTATTGATAAAGATGACTTATTACCATCCTGGTAACAAGTTAAGTGCCTTCTGATCTTTAGATCCATTTTTATTAGCATGATCTCCATACTTTTTTAATTAAATAAGTCTTGCATTGTGAGTGTTTGTGTGTGTGTGTGTGTGTGTGTGTGTGTGTGTGTGTGTGTGTGTGTGTGTGTGTGTGTGTGTGCAAATGCACTTGTGTGTGTCACTTTGTCAGCTTCTGTGTGCGTGTGTGTGTGTGTGTGTGTGTGTGTGTGTGTGTGTGTGTGTGTGTGTGCGCGCGCGCATGTGTCTGTGTTTGTCTATGTGTGTGTGTATACCTGTGTGTTAATATGAGGCAGTGAATTTTTGTCTATTGTTCTAATAGCAGGAAAGGTAACAGATAAAGATCTGAAAGATTTATTTTACCTTGGATCAGTGAGTTTTAAATGTCCAGTGGATATGACATTGGTAATGCTAAGAAAGCCTTTTAAACAAGTCTGTGAAAGAAAGAAGAAGCTGCACAGTATGAATGCATTTCATTCCGGCAGAGGCTTTGTCTTGCAATACTTTCAATACACTGTTCCAGAACATGATCTTGTTTATGGTTTTCCATGTGTGGCTTTCATACCATTTCCACTAACGAGCATGTTTAACCAAAAGTGAGATCACATTTTGTCTTCTGACTCATCCATGACCTCAGGGTTCAGCGCATGCAGTGACACAAATATGCAAAGGCCACAATAATGAACGACTGCAGCAGAAGTTTCCAAGTAATGAACAGTAGATCACGACTGTGAACACTAACATGCTATTCATTATTCAGAAAGTAAAACAAACAATCTCTGTTTAGAGATCTTTAGTGTGTTTGGTCATAAATCTGCAGCCAGAGTCTATTTAAAAGACTCAACATATCTCATATAGGCCACTGTGCACAGAAGCATTCATGTCTGAATAGTGAATGGCTCAAAGTAAAATGACAAATATCTTCCATTAACTTCCTTCAAAGTCCATTTGGCATTGCTAATATATCTTCATAGTAACATGAAAACAACCAAAGTTACTGAAATGACCGAAAAACAATTTATTAAAACTTTTTTTGTAGTGCAAAAGTTTTAATAAACAATGTTTTGGTAATTTCAGTAACTTGGAGCACATTGGGTGTTTTTATCTTTTTATTGCCATTTTTTTCAACTTCAAACTTCAAGCCTATTTTTCCGGGCTTTGTTTAGTGTTACATCTTCATAGTAGGTGGAGCATTTTCTAATGCTTTTACAATTTTCATGCTGATTAAAATAATTTAAGACCTTGCTTCAATTTCTTTCGCATTAGGTTAAAAAAAAGCTAAACACTACTATTTACCTTCATAGGTACGGTATCATGGAGTGTGATACATATCGTTCAAGGCCAGCAGAAACGGTTTATGTTACTGCTGCTTGTATTACAGTCGTTAAAATACAGAAACGCTTTAAGCTCCAAAAAGTCAAAAAAAAAGGAAATTACAGTACTTAAGAACTCCTTCGACGTGTAAATATTGACGGATACTTACTAAACACCAAATTCCATGTGTCAATATTAAAGAAACAAACAGTTTATTGGTTAAGCATTTTCACTGGTACAGATGTCATCAGAACTAAGCATACAGATGTTAAAAGCCACGGTTAAATAACATCACAGAACCATCACATGATTATAAAACAAGCACATGACAATCAACTAATCCACAGAACACAGACTCCCCATGAATAACAAACCATTATATTGTTTATTTATTTATTGACATCTGATTACTGGAAAAATCTGACTAGAAAGGTGCCCATTTTCAATGAAGGCCCGGGGAGAAATGTTCCAAAGTATTACAAAAACTTTTTAAGAATAACAATTTTACAGTCTTCAGAAATAATACAAAATTATTGTATAAAATAAAAGTTACACCTTATAAGACATAATGTGAAAAACATTGATTAAGAGTAGATACAAGTCATATAACAATGATATAATATTTAGAGAAATTTTAGACAGCTTATAGAGAAATTAAAGGTAAGTTAATTTAATAAAAATAGGAATTGCAATATGAAATGAGAGAAAAAACAGGGCGCGGCATATTTAGAACGAGATTAAGGGAAGAGAAATTGATTGAAGTTAAGAATTAAGTGAAGGAGGGAAAGTAAGGAGGTGTAAGGTATGAATAGGTACATGTTCACTTTAGTGATACGATTTATCCTGGAAATGAGCAAGAACAGAACCAGATTTTGGCTAGGAAGTCTTTCAGAGTGGTTTTAAAGGACTGTGGGGCAGGAACATTGATGTGATATATACAAAACAGGAGTTCCAAGCCTTAGCAACATGTTATGTGTGCAGAACATGTCAGTAGATTTGATGGGTTTGTGAACAGAAAGGCATTTTGGGTCACTGGATTATAACGACTGACTAGGACCATGGTTGTAATCTTATAAGTGGTAAGGAATGTGCATATATTAGATGATGGGGAAGTTCTAACCAATTTTTAGTGCTACACAAAGGTGGGTTCTGGAAGGGCATTTGCTGCAAATTTAGCCACTTTATTATAGCATTTCTTAAGTTTTGCTTTTTGTGATGCAGAGACATTAGTATGAATGGGGAAACTGTAAAGTAGTGAGTGGATGAGGCAAGTAGTGACACGTGCAGTTTTAGTGCATTGTGAGAATGTTTTTGGCTCTGTAAAGAATTCTTAGTTTTTAGTGAGTTTTATGCAATATTGCATATGCAGGTCAAATTTGAGATTATCATCCACTATCATTCCTAGTAATTTGTTATGAGAACAGACTTCAATGGTTGCATTATTAAGTGAGAACATTTTAAATTTTGTTATTTCATGAGAGAGGGAATTGGGGGAAAAGTAATAGTCTTTTTTTTTTTTTTGGAGGGGGGCTGATCATAAATTGTAAGTTACAAAGCCATGTTTCAGTGGCTGTTAAAGCTTCCTGGGTAATGTTTTGGACATATGCCATGTTGTCAGATTTGCATATGAGTATGTAGTAATCTGAATATTGTATTTGGGATACCTGCTGTATGGATATGTGGAGGGTGTTAGTGAGAATATTAAAGAGAAGGGGACCAAGGATAGAGCCTTGTGGTACACAAGTGATGACTGGGAGTACCTATTGGACAGGTAACCTTTGACCTTTAGAAGGTCGGGCTGAGAGAGACTGAATGAGGACAAGTAAAAGTTTCTGCTACAAACTATGTTCAATGTTTTAGAGAAGTCTGGGAGTAAGTAGGAGACTAGTAAGTCATTATGTCTATTTTTATTATATTTTATAAAAGTCCAAATAATAAAATTTAACATAACTTTTTAACCTTTATAAATTCACTTTTGAATAAAAATATAAAAAATATATAATGAATATAAAATGATTCCATTCCATTTGTTCACAACTAAGAACCAGTAAGTAAAGAAATCATGTCTGCCTATATAACAACTAGCAGCCAGTACATGCACCAAAAAAGCATGGGTGTACGTATGTATGTATGCAGTGGCAGATTTAGGCTTTGGCGCAGGGGTGCGTGCCTCCCCCTTTTCGTTAACCCGCACATCCTGAAGGCAGAAAAAAATAAAAAGTTTTTAAAAAATAAAATCTCGCCACTCGCAAGTGCAGAACGTGTTTACATCCGCAGTGCCAGAGTATTCTCCTTTAAGGAAGACCTGACATCACACACTCATGTGCCAATGCAGATGTAAACACATTCCGCACTCGCGCACAGAATTTTAACTAGCAGTTCTGCGAGTTGTTGTGTCTTTCGGCTTTTCCCGGTTAGGGGTCTCCACAGCGGAACTCCGGTCTGCTTTGCATTTTCCATGACTGTAAGTAAAAATGTTTTATGAAGCTACACACGATTTGGTTGCTTTATATATGTGAATATTTTTAGATTTGATTTCCCATAACACAGTTTGATAATTTTCACATTGTCTATCAGCCTTAACTTTAACTCCATTTCTTGCTGTGATCCTGCTGTATTAATGGGGCTGTAGCTAAAATAGGTACAGTCTGTGAGTATGGATAGCAGATCTCATTAAATAAATAAATTGAATGAATGTGGCTAAGCATTTCATTTACTACCATGTATATTTCTTAGGCCTGCTTTTCTTATTGGCCTGCATATTTGTGTGGCTGCGTGTGGAAGAAATTAACCATTATAACAATTACTTTATGTCTTGTCACCTGTGGTTCAGTGAGTGGCTAGAAAACAAATATGAATTTTATCATGCAGGAGGTTGAGGTGACTGTTAATATACACTACACAGATGTTACCCTTCTTGTGGGTCAAGATGGCAATGAAGACCTGAGGCAGTACAGGTGGGTTGAGGTGGTCTTGGATGTAAATGTCATTGGTAGGCATGGAAGCTGGAGTACAGCCATTCTAGACTTTAATGTCATTAAGCACAACGCTAAGGAGGAGGTCCAGGACCTTGGTCTGCTGTGGGATAGTAGAGGGTCCTCACAGCAATGACAAGAATTAATAGATAATGTCTGTTTGTTGTTTTTGGAATCACTGGGGCATGGATGTGGGTGCGCCATGAAGGGAATGTTACTGCTTACTTAGATATGTTTATCATGGAGTATTGCTTAAAGTACATTAACTACATATACAGACTACTACACAATGATCAGCTGATGCTGATGATGGCTATTTCAGTATAGGTGGTGATGGAGGTAGTAGACTATCATCCTGTGGGCCCTGCAGTCATGTAGGATCATCTTGTGGAGGTGGGATGCAAGTCTGACACAAGCTTGTACAGTGTACATGTACTCTAAATGCCTGTCAGGGTTTGTGGAAGTATGCTGTAGTGTTCCCCCACAGCTGCCTAGGCAATGCAACCACTTTTATAGGTGAGATAATACACGTTCACTTATGTTAATGCCCACTCTTCTGTGCATGCTTGTATACCACCTACTGTGGTGTCTGTGATGACAGTATGGTTCTAAAGGATAGCTGGCACGATGTTGGGGGCTGTTACCCACACCACTGTTACAAATATACATACTAACTGTGTGATTGCTGTACATATCCCTATTTCCACTTAAATTCCCACTGTTCTGAGTGCACTCATGATCCTTGACCACCTTCAATGGTCTGGTAATTGGCACAAGAGTGCCAACTGTTGGCATCACAATTTTTTTTGGGACTGATAGCACACACATCTGTGTAGTGACATCACCTGATAACTTAAGGAATAAATTTGCACAGACAGTCACATCATCAGTGAAAGGTTTCTGGATCTCAGTGTCTGTGGCATCCATTGTACCCAGTTTACCTGGCACATGGCATATAGGTGGAATTTACTCATCAAAGGTGTCCACTCAGCCTGCATCCAAGGCATGTAACTATTCATCACTGCATTTGACAGTAGACTCTTGAGAAACTTTGTAGGATCTGGTTTATAAATGCTTTCAAAACCCCAGTAATATCTCCAGTTAGTCTGTGTAAAGTTCCAGTGGCCAGCATAGTCACTGATAAATGATATGCTGTTCAGTGGAATGTTTATTTCCTTTCTCCCTGCAGCTGATGTTCAGCTGCCACCAACTCCTCTGTGAATTCACTGGATCTGCTATATCCACCATATCCTTCTCTTGGCTCAATCCGACCCATACCTGAGACTAGTGAAGAGTCAAAACACAATAGTATTGCATCAAACGTCTGCTGGGGAGTGTGCCCCACCTCCCACAACAAAGTGTATCTTTGCAAGCTCTGCATTTCCTGCATTAAGAAAGTGCATGCTCTCTTCCATGCATGGTCAAACCTCAACTTAAGAAGTATACTTCTTAAAGCATATAGCTCACCAGGCACTTCATGCAGCTATTCCAGGGAGCCTAGGCTACCTCCCTCCCCCTAGGTGTGTTGGCATTGACCACTCACTCCTGTCTTCCCCACTCAGTCTCTCCAGTGCCCATGCATCTAATCAAACAGAAGTTGCCCAGAGATCAGAGTAATATTTATTACACCTGCTGTTTTTACTGTTTAAGTGGTAGCAGGGTTATGGACATATAGGCTTTAGACATGTAGGACTTCTGCATTACTAATTAGTGGATGGTATACTTCAGTGGCTGGCAGGGTACATACACCATCTGCATGTCTTGCAGTATTGTCATGGCTTCTCTACAATGCATAAGGGAGAAGCCCTACTTAGCAGTAGTTATTGATTGTTGTATATACAGGCTCAGTAATGAGATGCAAGCAGTGTATTGTGGTGAAGCACAGGTTGTTAACTAGGGAGCAAGTGATACAGTCCCTCATCCCTTTTGGCCTACTCTTCCTGGGTACAGAGGCAGTGAATCACTGGCTACAAAGATCATCTGCATCCTACTGGAAGACATAACCCCTTTTTTATAAGCTGTGCTATATAGAAGAACTTTTTTACCTCAGTAGACACATTGGTTAAAATTTAGGTCACTGTCCAGATAACTTCCCAAATCCAAACAAGCCTACTCATAGGGTCTTAATGTCATTGTGGTTCTTCCCTGAGGTAGATGACTTTCCCCAAATAATACAATATTGCATTTACTGACATTTATTTTCGGTCTGTGATTCTGGCACAAGTTATTTTTTGGGGATAAACCTTCCCGCAGGATGGCTATGTAATTTGGGGATTCAGTGACTGCTCCTAACTTGCAGCCATGTGCAATCTTAGTCAGCCAGAGCCCTTTGGTATTGAGTTTTACTTCAGAGAAGTAGATGTTAAATAGGAAAGGTCCCAGCACAGAACCCTAGGGGACTCTACTAGTGACCCATCCCTTTGTGGAGGTAACCTTCCTTATTTTGTTTTCTTGCATCCTATCTGTAAGCCAGGTGGTAATCCAGTGTGTAATAGGATGTGATTCCCAATTTATTTAGCTTTTCTACAATGCCTGAGTGGGGGATTGTGTCAAAAGCTTTAAAAGGTTGAGGCATGCAGTGTGGACCCTTTTACCTTCCATTGCATTGGTAACCTTTTCAAAAAAGTCCACCAAACTGAGTATGCATGATCTACCCTTGACAAATCCAAACTGAAATAGGATCAGTGTTTGGAGGTTTCCTGTTTCCTAATAAGTCTTTCCATGGCTTTGCATATTAGGCTGATCAGACACTAACGTAGATTTTGTGTTACTGTCCTATGTGAAATGCTACGGTAGTTAGATTTGTTTTCATACTTTGCATATAACTTAACTCACTTAGTTTTTAGGACTTTTTTCATAATATGTAGTTCCTTAATTTGCTGTGCTCTTTTTAATTAACTGAACTTCACTTGGGCACATAAAATGATTTACTTAAATTAACTTTGCTGGTTTCACATAAATCATTATTTTCTTTGCTAAGGGTATTGTTGGGTGATATCACCTTCACTGGGTAATCAAGTAATCTCCGTGGTATCCCCGAAGTCTCAAACAACCCACTAAACAAGTATAGTGGGTCCAAAAACAAAACAGTGTAAGAAACATCTCTGTGTGGAAGATTTTCAATCCATATATATCTAGTTTAATATACAGTGATTAACTAGATATATATATATGGACTGAAAATGTTCCACACAGAGAAGTTTCTTACACTGTTTTGCATTAGAAAATAACTGAGTTGGCATGAGCAACCAAACATATCTTCCAGGTATGTTTTAAAACAATTGGTAATGTCTGTAAATACACTGTGTGCTGGACAGGAGTTGTGTACCTCCACTAACACAGCCACACCAGGTTCTTTGGATCCTAGGAGAATATTAGGCGAACTTCCCTGAAGGGTAATTTTAAGTCTAGCTAATAAGCAGAGGTCAGAATCAAACCCAGTACTTTGCGTCTATGAAGTGAAGACCTTCACCATTATGCTAAGTCCACTCCCACCGAGTTCCAACTGATTGTATGTTGCTTTGTTTTCACACATGCTGATAGAATATGTTAAGGTGATCTTTTCACTTCCCCTTCCCTAGCGTTCTGCTTTCTCACCTCACTTGTCGACTTTCCAGACTGCGCCCCCCCCCCTTTGCAAAATCCTGGATCCGCCACTGGTATGTGTGTGTGCTGTCAGCAAGCACATACAAAGAAGGCCGCTTGGGGTCAGGGACGCAGGCATGTATGCTGAAATTTGTGGGGCTGAGTGAATGCATAGATGGGGCACTAAAAGTGGCTATATCTGAATGTCATATGGCCTCTGTCATTTAAAGTTTTGTGTGCTGAATGCTGTATGACTGGATTATGATAGATTCATAGTTAAGTACTAGACCAGCTGCCTTTGCTGGCAATTTTAAGTTTAGCTAATTTCTCTTTTTTGTGTTTGAATTCTCTATCTTATTTGATTATAGATTGGCCTCACCCACCCCATGTTCAATAATTATATATAACTCTAGAGATAATAATTGGGATCATACCATAGATGACTTGAGGGGGGCCAATACATGAGATAAAACATTTAGGAGCTGCCTCTGTCCATTAGTAGTACAGGGGGGCAGTCTTGGGGTAAATTTTCTATTTCCCATACATAGATGTAAATTGTTCTTGAAAATAGACAGGGATGCACTTTATTTTATCAGGATGGGGAGACTGATCCTCAGATGTGATATCCTCTGCAAGATATACCTGTCACTCCAAACATTCTATTGATGTTGTAGAAGAGGTTGAGAGTATTTCTGTTGCCATTTGACTTCTGATGTGCAGTAAATCCAATAATGGGTTGAAGGATGCCTTGTATGCCAGACACAGGTCACCTCTTAGCAGTCTGTAGAATACTGAGTATAGTGACAGGACTTTGGGTTGGTCCATCTAGAATATGTGGTTTAGGCCTTGTATCCTCTTAGGAAGATAGTTCTCTGTGTGTTGCAGATGTTGCATGCATCAGGACAGATACATGCTGAAGGAGCCATTATATTCAAAGACTGGCCTAATGATGGCCGAGTAATGAGGGACAATGACTTCCCTAGATCTATAGAAAATCCCTTTGTTTATAAGCCATTTTTTATGATGACACATATTTAACTGTTAGGTTCTTTCCGTTAGGATATACATAGGTATGCAGATGAGGGAGGACAGTAACATAACGATCACAGACCCCTTATTGTTTAGCTCATCCCAACATTGCACAGTCCATATACTATTGTCTATGGCACTGTGCAGAACTATTTTTTTAAAAACTCACATAAACAGGACAGCAGGGTTCTACAATCATGCCCCCTCCCCTTAGTTGAGGTATGTCAAGCCTTTTCAAAAGTCTCTGTAAATTTAGTTGGCCTTATGCACCGGCACTGACTGTGAATCCTTCTTAATTTGACTGTGTATTTTCAGTGCATACCACGCAGCTTGAACACATAAATGTGGCCTACATCTGTGTGTTAATGTTATGCATTTACACACCTGTATATCAACATATGTTATTTGATGCACAGAATGAAAGAGATTATATTTCCACATGCTGGCAATAATGCATCCCTATTCCCCTATGCATAAGATTTCCAAGCATCCTGATGCCTTGTATTTGGGAAACAGATTGTCTGTTTTGTAGCATGGAAGATTAATGCTGTAAGAACTGACCTTGTCACTACGCATGGCCCCCAGTTTGGTTCGATCAGACTACTTGAGGCTGTATATCATCAGGCAAACTGCACGTCAGATGGTTGCTGTTCATTTACATGGAAGGTTCATATGGTTGGGGTGGGTCATTGCACATTAAGTGAAGAAATGCACAGTTAGGAAGATGTGTCACAGCCTGTTGCACTCTAGGCATATTCAGTCACTGGCCACTTTTACTCTTTAGATGAAAGCTGCAACTTATAGGAAGCCGAAGAAATATAAGAGCTTGAGACAGTAAATAATGTTTGTGGAATCCTGTGTATCTCTGTTTTTTTTTTTTTTTTTTTTTTTTTTATGGATGAACTCATAGTGAATCAGGTAAATGTTTAATCATAAAAATACAACAGTTTGGCATATTACGTTCACAGCAGACCAATACATTTGCATTTTAACTAAAATATGAATTCTGATCACATTAAAATGGAAGAGCAGATTGCAAAATTTTATAAAACATCTGTTGGAAGATTAATGTCAAACTCCCTTTTAAAAGTAGTCAACACAAAAAGGTTAGCAATATTGTCCTGTAAAAAATAATGATAAATCACCAACTACCATTTTTATGTTGTTGTATATTGTAGTGAAACCAGCAAACCATGATGAATGCCCACTGAAGTAATTCTGCACTATGGCATGAATTATTCTTTTAAATCAAGCAAATATCAACAAATACTTAAGCACATCCTATGATAACTGCATTTATATATCATATGAACAGTGTGCTATACCAGAAAAACAAAGGGCTGAGAATATAAAGACACCTAATATGTTCAATATTGCAGTAAAATTTAAATCACGTTGTACAGTAATTTTCCTTGTCTTAGTCATAGGTTGAGTAGTGACAATTGCAATGAAAATAAATATAAACTTGCTGTGGGACTGTATTTAATGAAGTCATTAACATGCACAAGATAATGTAAATAAAACTGCTTGCCTACCGTTCACTTTGGTAACATGAAAAAATATATATTTTACAGTGTGAGCAACTTCAGTATGCCCAAAATGTGACATTATCATATCAAACAATACAAATAACAGCCATTCTGTATTTGGGAACTTGTTTATTGAATGTATATAATTTTTACATTTAATAAGGTAAATGCAGACAAGCAGAGAGAGATAGTAACTCATAACAAAGCAAGGAAACCTTTTCTTCTGTATCGCTGTTATATGAAATTCATCAGATATGACAGATAATCTTAAGCCATCCATTTAAGGCACTAGCTAAGTGAACAAATACACATTAAATAACTTGTAATGTAAAGCACACATTATGTAATTGTAGGATCATAGGTTTATATTCAATAGGCACATGGTTTTGAATTTTGAAGGTAATTTAAAAGTCCAAGCAGTTAAGTCCAAGGAAAATTTGGTGTTGACCCCCCAGACACAGGAATGTCATGTGATACACCCATGGGGCTAGTTTTCTTTTTCCCATCTGATCATACAGAGTAGTTTTGAAGCTGTCCATTTTGTAAGTGAACCTTTCTCCATAAGCAGGCCAACTGTTGAGTTATGAATCTGTCATGTTAGTATGTTCTATTTATGGGTCAGTGTAGATTAAGGTCTTGACTGTGGGTGTTCATTGTTCTGTTTGCTTTGTGGAGGTAGAATACATCAACCAGGATGGGGTCTTTCTTAGTTCAGAACTCCAGAACAGTTCACCCAAAGGAGCCTGTATGAGCATTGCTAAACCAGTTTTATTGCTAGAATATTTAGAAGCCCCACCTCAGTGCACTATTTTTAGGTTCATAGGTTCATACTAGGTTATCTGCCCCAGGGTATTTATAAGCCTAGCCAGAGTGTGTTTGGCTTTTGCAACCCATTTTAAATTAATTTTGCTATGCCCTTTTTTGAGATTAGTATACTGTGCCTCTGGGAGAGAATTCCCCTGTCAGTCTCAAACCCAGGACCTTGGAAACAGTAGTCTGCATGAATTACCACTGAGCCATGACAGATATACAATGTTTCAGAACGGTTTCGAACCAGGGACCTTTCCCATGTTAGGCGAACGTGATAACCACTACACTACAGAAACTCAATATGCTTGCTTTTGAGACATTTTGTACTGAAATCAATGATTTTCCTAAGTATCTGTACAACAGGGAAGTAAAAATATGTTGCACTTGATTTCATTTAACTATTTCTGTTCTTGAAGTGTCTTCAAACAGTTTAAACTATAACTGCATTATTTTTTTCTTTAACTAAAAATTTGTTTAACCATGTATTATTGGTGGCCATCTTGGAAATTGTAATAGTTACTCATCAGAAAAGGTTAATTTCTGCATTTTTCTAAGTGTCTGAACACTATTGGCTCTTACAGAGTTGTTTGCTGATTGGTTCTCATCATTCTTTTGTTTTATTTAACTGCTATTTTTGTGCAGCCAAGCAGTGAACTGCCTTCCATGTAGCCCCACCACTGTAGCTGTAGCTGAATAGTGAGTAGTGAATGCATTTTCTTACATTAGATCTCACAAATTGTCATTGCTTCCCTGATTTGTCATTTACTTGATTGTGTCCAGGGCAACATTAATTTGCTTTTATCTTCTCATTGTCTCTCTAATTTGCTTCTGGCTGTCCAGTGAGCATTAGAGTGCTGTATGTCACTTTGTTGACACCACATATAGCCAAATAACATATTGCTTTCTTGTACACATAGACAGAAAACATTTAAATTACCGAAGAATTCTACTTCTGTTACAAAACATTTAGAAACTGGCATCCTAAGGCCATGTAGTACAGTACATAGGCATACCCTGTTGTCAGCTAGTACCTCGGTTTCTAACAGTACACACTAAATATCATATGCCAATGACATGAAAATATCCCTGACAAAGCATCCTAGAACTCACATGAAGAGGCCACACCTCATGTATTTCATGCATACCTAATACAACAAATCAACAACATCATAGACACTTCTAATCAAGTAATGCTAAACTAGCATCTGATAACAATATACTAGTAAATGTAGACTCAGTTGTTATGTATACTGATCCCCCACTCATCAGGCTACAGAAAGAGAAGTTTACTGTCATCTGCCTTTCATGTGCCTGGATCACAGATATTACAAGGGCCATTTTTCAAGACAAACATGATTAAAACATGGCAGTAGTCCAAACATGTGAATGAATGAATTAGCTGGACTGCAATACCTTGAGAGACATGCAGAAAGACATGCTAGAACTATCTAGGCATGTGACAGATACAGTTAAGATTCTGACTGAAATCTTTCATTCAGCCAGAATGATTCCTAGGTATAAAGAAGTGATAACTGACTTTAACAATTAGCTTACTAGCTGGTGTTATTCCAAGCAGATCCAACCCAGGATGAGATCATAGTAGTACTTGTTTTGCAAGGGATGGCTTGCATTTCTCATTCAAGGCTTTCTTCATACTGGACAATCTCTTGCTGTCCCTATAGTGTGTTTATTAGGTAGATTCCATCTAATGGACATTACAACTTGGCAAATTCTTCATGAATATTCACTCCATGGCCTTGCAGATAAGGCTAGTCAAACTAATAGGTCAATGGTTCCCATGGTCAGTAGAAGCACCACCTTTGTGCAAGGGGATAACTAACAGTGGCCATTTGCCATTCAGCTGGGATGAAGCCGGTGCTTAGACTATGATTCAAAAGTGCACCCAATGGTGTTGCTTATTCTTGTTGGAGCCAGTGTAGGACGCAGCATGGCATGTTATCAGGTCCCATAGATGCTGTGTTTTTGGCCTTAGAGAGTGTGTTTGCAACCTGCTCTTTAGAGATACAAGGAAAGGGGCAGATGGTAGAGATATCATGGGGTACATGTTGCAGGGACAGGGGAGTGAAGTTTTCACAGAACTTGTCAGCTAACATGTTAGCTATGTCCACAGGTTAAGTATATGTTGCATCATTAACTACCAGTTTGGCACAAATCTGGGTCATGCCTTTTAGGTTATGGCTGTTGTGATGCCCGTGCACTGGCCCAGTAGTCAAGAAGCCTCGATCCTCCCCACTAGCACCACTGAGGGGCGTGCACATTGGGAAGGATAACAAGTACACACACAGTAAAGTACATTTCCCTTAAGAACACACAGCGATCACATTCAGTCTGGGGCTGGTTTTTCCCTTTCTCTCCAGATCTCCAATAAGACTCTCCACTGGCACAGCTATAGCATTCAGATCTCAGGCGAGAAGTCAAGCCAAAACCTCCAGTACCCTCTCTGTCTGACCAGTGCTTCATGTCACTGCCCAAGTAGCTGACACACACACTTTGAAATATGGTTTATATACAAACACACAGACACTCCTGGGGAAGGCTGGCACAGGTTCTCCAGCTATGCCCCCTTCTGCCAGGCTATAAGGTAGTAATCACTGCCACCAACTGCTTTTATTAGCTACTAATAAGGCCCTTCCAAAAGAGTGACTAATTTTACTGTGTAATATTACTGTTATCCAAATAGTAAGTGTAACCCAGGGCTAAGACTATTCTGGAGTAGCTTAGTACAGTATCACTAAATACATGCAAGTACTCTAGAGCTTAAATTATCTCTACACAAAACAGCCACAGTTGAAAGGTTTAAAAATATTTAATAATAAATAATAAAAACACAAGCCCATACTTATCACTTCAGCACAATACAGAGTTCAGAAATCACAGGAAAATGCTTTAAAATAATACTGTAGAATAGTCTTACATAAATGTAGAAAACAGCTAGACTAATATGGCTACTTCTATCAATCTCTAAGAGAAATCGCTGTTCTAAATAAATATCTTACTTACAGAGCAAAGAAATTAGGTGCCATAGTAGAGTCCCCAAATCACATGGACATCCTACAGAAGGGCATCACTGAGACAGATGCCTGGTGTCAGAGCCATAGCCTCAAGCTCAATGCCAAAAAGTGCATTGTCATCCCCTCTGGTAAAAACTCTGTACCCATGAAATACCACATAGGCGGCAGTCCATTTAATGCCGAAGGTGTGATAAAAGACTTTGAGACTCAGGTGGATAGTAGTCTCTCCTTTGATAATCACATCGCCACAATAGTTAGGAAATCCTTCTAAGTGGCATGCCTCATCATGAAAGGGTTCTCATCCAGGAAAAAACAGGTCATCGTTTCCCTCTACTTGGCTCTCATTAGACCCTTTATTGAGTACAACGCCCCTTTTGAAATGTACATCACAAAACATCTGCAACAGCTGGAAAGGCCACAGAGGTACCTCACAAAGAGGATTATGGGACTCAAACAGATGCCCTACACTGACCGTCTCAAAAAACTATAGCTTTACTCCGTAGCATATCACCTACTCCAAGGTGATCTCTGCCTAACATACAAAGCTATGTCAAACCCAGAATAGCCTTAGCCCTGGGTTATACTTATTATTTGGATAACAGTAATATTACACAGTAAAATTGGTCACCCTTTGGGAAGGGCCTTATCAGTAGCTGATAAGAGCAGCTGGTGGCAGTGATTACTACCTATCCAAGATACATGCTCTAGGGACCTAAACTTTGGCACCACAATAAACAGAACATGCTGGAAGGATAGATTCCAGTTCCAGAGACTTACCATACTCTCACACAAGCTACCTATCTATGTCAATCTGAGTTCCCCATTAGCACTGTTCAAGAAAAATCTTGATGAGTGGATGAGAAATAGGAAATTCACCCCGGGGATCACTTCTGTGGCTTTGCTCGACAGGGCTGCAGGAAAATAACTTTCTTGGGTGGCAAAAGCCAGGGAACCTTGTTGGCTAGACTAACATAGGCCCTTGGGGTGATAGCCTAGTACCTACTAATGAACCTATGAACCTAAGTGCTGTTGAGTGGATGTTCTTCAGACAAAACCCAAAATGCTCTCTCTTTCTCTCTGGGAAAGTCTTAAATTGATAACACAATACTGCTGAGTCATTTCAGATTACATCATTCTTAACAGTTCTGATTTAGTTTCCCAGGCTCACAGAAGCTCAGAATTAACATTTCTTAGTAAGCTGCACCTGGCCAGGAAGCCACAGCAATAAAATACATTATACATGTAAAACCTTAGTAATTATCTCTTAAATCAAAACACTAGAAAGAATTTCCTGGCCCAGAGAGCCTGTCTCAAAGCTTGAGATCAGTCATACAATGCTTGACTTATCAGTTTTCTTCCAGCAGAATGCACTGTGGTTACATTTTTCAAGCTCAGTACAACATATAGTTTAATCATAACATATAGTTCTCTTTACATTTGTAGAACAAGCCTGTGGATTACATTAATATTTACAAATGACATAGAATTATTTACAAAATTTTGTCTAGCTGGGCTGGCAGTCTTCACATATCTACCTCCCCAGAGAACTCAAGCTAGTTATTCAAGTGCCCTTGAGAAACGTTGTTTGAGAGGGTTAGGACTATCTGAGTATACTGTACCCCATTCCCTGTCTTGACAGCCCATCTGCATTGGCATTGCTAACCCCACTGCAGTGCTGCATTGACATATCATATGCTTGCAACCCTAGGGTCCATCTTAGCAACTTAGCATTTTGTTGGTTGATTCGGTAAAAACATGTAAGGGGATTGTGATCTGCAACTACAGTGAATTTTCTTCCATACAGATAAGGCTGAAGTTTCTGCAGTGCCCACACTATGGCTAGACATTCCTTTTCTACAGCTGCATAGCATTCCTCCCTGGGTTGGAGCCTACGACTGAAATAAACCACTGGGTGCTCTTCTCCCTCTGAAGAAATCTGGCTAAGTACAGCCCCCATCTCATGGTTTGAAGCATCCACCTACACAACAAATTATTTGCTGTAATCCAGACTGGCTAACACAGAGGGTTCTCCCAAGGTTTTTTTAAACCTCTGGAATGCCTGCTCACATGCTGGGGGTCCACACTACCTTATCTGGCCTGTTTTTCCTTGTCAGGTTTGTGAGGGGAGCAGCTATGGTACGATAACTGGGGATGAACTTTCTGTAGTACCCTGCTGTCCCTACGAATACCCTCATATGCTTTTTGGTAACAGGAGCAGGCCATTCCTGAATGGCTTCCACTTTAGAAGGTTCTGGCCTGATCTTGCCACTCCCCACTCTATGTCCCAGGTAGGAGACCTCTGCCATACCCACCTGATATTTGCTCGGCTTAATAGTCAGCCCTGCCCTCTGTAGTTTGCCCAGCACCTCCCTGACATGCTAAAGGTGTTCTTGCCAGGAAAGGCTGTAGATGGCAATAGTATCTAGGTAAACAAGGGCAAACCCTCCTGCTAGAATATGATCTACCAGCCTATGGAAAGTCGCTGGAGTTTTTTTCATCCCAAAGGACATCTTTGTGAACTCATACAAGCCAAAGGGAGTCACAAAGGCTGACCTCTCTCTAGCACTGGGAGTCAAGAGCACCTGCCAGTAACCCTTGGTAAGATCAATGATGGTAAGATACTTAGCCCCACCCAGCTGTTCTAGGGCTTCCTTTGTCCTAGGCATGAGGTAAGCATCTGACTCTGTGTGACTATTTAATTTCCCGTTGTTCACACAAAACCTGGCGCTGTCATCCTTCTTTGGCACCAGCACCACTTTGGAGGACCAGGGACTGTTGGACTCTTGAATTATACCTAATTCCAACATTTCCTGTATTCAGTCCCTCAAAGTCTGTTTGACTCTCTCAGGTACCCTATAAGGGGACTGTCTAATAGGCCTTTTGGGTCCTGTATCCAGCTGGTGCTGCACCAGATGGGTGCACCCTGGTTTCCTAGTGAACATGTCCCCAAACTCCTTTAACACTGCTCGGATTACTCAAACCTGGGTAGGAGACAACTGCTGGGACATTGCTACCCCTTCTACTGAGGTGATAGTCCAAGGCTCATTGAGGAGATCAGTCACCAGATCTCCCTCAGATTCCTCCTGCAATCCACTGCAAAAACAAGTACAAGGGCCTCCCTATCATAGTAAGGTTTCATCATGTTAACATGGAAAATTTGTGCTCCTGCCTCCTGCCTTGCAGTTCCACCATGTAGTTAACATCAGGGATCTTCCTTACCACCTTGTAGGGTCCCTCCCAGACTGCTTGCAGCTTTTTGTGTCTGACAGGAATGAGAACCATTACCTGCTGCCCTACAGCATACTCTATAGCTCAAGCATTCCTGTCATACTAGACCTTTTTCTGCTGTTGGGCTTCTGCCAGGTTTTCCTGGGCCAAGCCCATGAGTTCCCTGAGCCTTGTTCTGAGGTTTAGGACATATGCCACAACAGGCTCCTTGTGGGATTCACACTCACCCTCCCACTCATCTGGAATTAAATCTAGAGGCCCCCTCACCCATACAGCAACTCAAAGGGTGAAAAACATGTGGATTCTGGGGGCACCTCTCTGTAGCAAACAAAAGATGGGGCAAATATTTTTCCCAATCCCTCTTAAATTGGTCTGCAAATGCTTGTAGCATGGACTTGATTGTAGAGTTTAACCTCTCAACAGGGCCATTAGTCTGGGGATGGTAGGGGGTGGTCTTCAGGTGCTTCACCCCACAGTACTTCCACAGACAATCCAGCAGGTCTGACATGAAATCGGCACTTGTCAGTCAGTATTTCTTTTGGGAAACCTACCCTGCTGAAAACCTCTAACAAAGCATTTGACACCTTTTCTGCCTCAGTAGAGGAGAAAGCCACTGCCTCAGGGTATCTGGTAGCATAATCTACTACCACTAGGATATACTTTTTCCCAATGAAGCTTGTGGTACTCAGAGGCCCCACAATATCCATAGCTACCCTCTGAAATGGCTCGTCAATCACAGGCAAAGGCATCAAAGGAGCTCTCTCCTTCTCTCCTGCCTTGCCTACCTTGTGGCACTGCTCATAGGCCCTGTAGAACCCTGTTATATCTCTGGAAATCCAGGCCAACAGAAGTTCTGCATAATATGTCTCTTTGTATGTTTTATGCCCATATGAACTGCAAAGGGAATATCATGGGCTACGGCTAGAAATGCCAGATGGTAGGCTTTAGGCAGTACCAACTGCTGTATCCTCTCACCTTCTAGCCCTCCCTCAGTGGTCCACTCTCTATACAGTAATCCCTTGTCCCAGTATACAGATTCCTCCTTCCCTTGAGAATCAGTTGCCTCACTAGCTGCCTACCTCAGACCTTGCAATGTAGGAACTGAGAGCTGAGCTTGTCTCAACTCTCTCTTTGTAACCTTTTCCAGCTCCTCTTCCACAAGAAGTCTGGCATCCTCTGACAACGGTGCCTCACTGTCAGCCTGGTTATTACTACTCACCTCTGCCCTTGCAGTCACTCTGTCCAAGGGACTATCAGTACCCACAAGCAGTTGTGGCTCATCTTCAGTCTCACTGCTACAGCGTAGCTCACTCCCTGAAGTAACAACCTCACCAGTTCTGGCTGCAAGTGTGCAGTCTGTCTGGGTCTCCCCAGACTACCAGATCCACATGCTTGTCTTGAAGCCTGACTGCATGTAACTGGATGAGCACATGGTACTGTATTATCAAAATTATTCCCTATCGAGATATCTGTAGGGCTATCTTCAAGAACACCTACTTTCTGGCTTTATTTTCACCTTCCCAGTCAAGATGAATCCTAGCCAAAGGTATTTGCAATGGGGTCCCTCCTAAAGCACTGACTGGGGTAGACTCCCCAGGCAAGTAGTGCTCCTCTGTAACCATTGCAGGCTTCACAATGGTTATGTCAGAGGCAGTGTCTCTCTTAGCAATGGCCTTTCACTAAGATAGGATATAACCTCTGGTGGTAGTTTGTTACCCTTGTTGTCTGCAGACAACCTACTGTTGGCATTTTGTCCTTCCCACTTACTGGCTCCCTCACCTTTTGTTCCCCACCTTGCTTCTGTGGACATCAGTATGCCACATGGCCCCACTGGTTGCATTCAAAACATTTAACCCTAGGTCCTGGATGTGCACCTGGACTAGTGGCTTCCCCTGCTATTGGCAGATTCTGTTGGGGCAGTCTGGGCTGCCCACCAAGGGTTCCTTTAGACCCATAAGCAGCACTGGGGGCCCCTTTCCTGTGCAGTGATGCCCTGCTTGCTAGGTATATGTCTCCCTTCTTCCTCAACTCATCTGAAATAGCACATTGTCTATCAGCTAACCAGATCCTCATGTCCTCAGGCAAAGTGCTATGGGCTTGTTCCCTCAGCAAAAGGTCTGCCAGCTCTTCAAAAGTGGTGACCTGACATCCACTCACCCACCTATGAAAATAAGTGCTCAGTTCAACAACATATTCACACACTCTTTCATCTACCTTATGTCTATGCTCACAAAACTTTTTTCCTATAAGTTTTGGGTGTTAGCTTAAAAAAATGTAACAAACAATTTTTTACAGCATTATAGTTAAAACAGTCAATGTCAAATAATTTGGAAATTACATTTATAACTTTACCATGGATTAAGGGGTCAGGAACTGCACCCAGAGCCTTTGGTAAACATCATATTATTTACATATCCTCTCAAACATATGAATGAAACTATCAAAATTATCCTTCTCTATAAACTGGGGAAGAGATGTACTGACCATTTGTGCATCTGGGGTCCAGGTACTCCTTCCCCATTACCTCCATGACTCTGGAAAAGAGTCAGCATCTTCTTTTCATGCTGCTACTGCCTCTCCTTCTCCACAGCTTCTAGTTCCAAGTGCCTGGCCTCCAACTCAAGTCTCTTTATTTCCAGATGGATTTTTAAGTGCTCTTCAGATAGGTTTAGCTGTCCATTCTCTAGGTGTTGTACATCTCCATGGCTAGTCTGATCATTCTCCTGACTGCTGTTTTCTGATGTAGCTGTGACCAAAGCTACAATCATGTCTGCCTTAGTCAGGTTTCCATGCACCAGTATTTTAGCCTGGCACATCTCAGTCAACTGGCTCCTTGTCAGCTTACTGTACTCCTATGTTGATATGCTTGCCTGCTCTCCCTGACTAACTAAGCTAACAAAAGGAATAAAACAACTGTGAGTTGAACTCTGAATATTCACTGTGTGGCTGATTTAGAGTACAAAAACACCTTCATTGATCACTGTACACAAGCTTCAGGAATTCACTATCCACACCACTACAAGACAATTAGTACATGATGTGGCTAACTCGCCACTATCAAACAATTAATATTTGATGTGGCTATCCCACCACTGCCAAACAATTAATATATGATGCCTGTGCACTGGCCCAGTAATCAATGAGCCTCAATCCTCCCCACTAGCACCACTGAGGGGCGTGCACATTGGGAAGGATAACAAGTACACACACAGTAAAGTACAATTTCCCTTAAGAACACACATATATCACCATCAGTCTGGGGCTGGTTTCTTCCTTTCTCTCCAGACCCCCTATAAGACTCCCGACTGGCACAGCTATCGGATTCAGATCTCAGCCGAGTAGTCAAGACAAAACCTCCAGTACGCTCTCTATCCAACCAGTGCTTCATGTCCCTGCCCAAGTAGGTGACACACACACACACTTTGAGATTTTGTTTATATTCAAACACACAGCCACTCCTGGGGAAGGCTGGCACAGGTTCTCAGCTATGGCCCCTCCTGCCAGGATATAAGGTAGTAATCACTGTCACCAACTACTCTTATCAGCTATTAATAAAGCTCTTCCCAAAGGGTGACCCATTTCACTGTGTAATATTACTGTTATCCAAATAGTAAGTGTAACCCAGGGTTATGGCTATTCTGGAGTGGCTTAGTGCAGTATCATTAAATACATGCAAGTACTCTAGAGCTTAAATTATCTCTACAAAAAACAGCCACAGTTGAAAGGTTTAAAAATATGTAATAATAAATAATAAAAACACAAGACCATACTTATTACTTCAACACAATAACATTAGAGAGTTCAGAAATCACAGGAAAATGCTTTAAAATAATACCGTGGAATAGTTTGACATAAATATAGAAAACAGCTAGACTAATCTGGTTATTTCTATCTATCTCTAAGAGAAATCACTGTTCTAAATAAATATCTTACATACAGAGCAAGCAAGTGCTGGTGAGTGGATGTTCTTCAGACAAAATTCAAAATACCCTGTCTTTCTCTCTAGGAAAGTCTTAAATTTATAACACAGTACTGCGAGTAATTTCAGACTAGATCATTCGTAACAGTTCTGATTTTGTTTCTCAGGCTAACAGAAACTCATAATTTATATTTCTTAGTAAGCTGCACCTGGCCAGGAAGCCACAGCAATAAAAGACATTATGCATGTAAAACCTTAGTAATTATCTCTTAAATCAAGACAATAGAAAGAATTTCCTGGCCCAGTCTTCCTGTCTCTGAGCTAGAGATCAAACAGTCATACAATGCTTGACTTATCAGCTTTCTTCCAGCAGAGTGCACTGTAGTTACATTTTTGAAGCTCAGTACAGCATATAGTTTAATAATAAAATGTAGTTTTCTTTACATTTGTAGAACAAGCCTGTGGATTACATTAATATTTACAAATGACATAGAATTATTTACAAAATTCTATCTAGCTAGGCTGGCAGCCTTCACAGATGTAACTAAAGAATTCATTATGGTTGCCCTTAGTTGAAGAAGCTGATTTGGATTCATAGTTTGCTATGTAGGACTTCACAAGAAGTCTTATTCGCTTGCTTAAGCTGAGGAGGGAGTGTTTCCACTTTAGGGCTCACTCCCTCTTACTCTTAGGCAACAATTTCTTCCTCTTATTGTAAGAGAAAGAGGTAGCAATTGATGACATTGCCTTTGACGTATTTACAAAAGGCTTGCATTTTGTTCCATTAAAAAATTGTAACATACCCCTCACTTTAATAGATGTTAAGTTATTTACCAGAAGTCTTAATTTGCAACATCTATTTAAACAGCAAACACGTGCACCCTCCGAACTGGATAGGAAAAGTTTATACAATCCTCCTATGCATTTGTTAATCAAGCTTTTTGAACAATTGGTAGAAGATGAACTCAGGAGTTTAAAATATTCTCATATTGACAAAACAAATCTCAAGCAAGCTGAATTTGATTTCATTCAAATGTTAAAGAATGAAAGCATAAGGGTGATGAAACCGGATAAAGGGGGGGGTATTGTGCTCATGTATGAGAATAACTATGACGAATACCTCCACCAAATGTTGCAAGATGACAGTCAATATGCAGCGGTTTCTAGAAATGAAGTACATATTTATTGGTCTAAAATTAAGTATTGTTTGAATGACTACTTATGGCAAGGTGTCATTAACGAAAAGCTGTTTAACTTTTTACATGTTTTAAAACCTAGGTCACCCATAATATTTGGGATTCCTAAAACGCACAAAGGGCTTGATCCCTTACCATTCAGACCAATAGTAGCAGGAAGTGGTGGTATAACAGAACCTTTATCAAAATTCATCGAACATGTAGCAAAGAAATTTACTCATTTGTTGAGTTATGTGTGTAGGGATTCTTGGGAATTTTTGCAAAAGGTTCCTTGTAACAACTTTGAATCAGAGTTACTAATGGTAACTATTGATATCAAAGATTTATTTCCAAGTATACCTCACGACATTGGTCTGCAATGGTTCTGTGAATTTTTCACAAAAGAAACAAACCTAAGCTCCAATTTAACTAATTTGATTGTGGAACTTATGGGCACAGTATTGGAGAACAATGTTGTATTTTTTAACGGAGAATTGTTCAGGCAACTTAAGGGAGTGGCGATGGGGGCTCCTTGTGCCACCATCTATGCTAACATTATACTACATAGATGGTAATGTGAAAATGTATTCATTCCCCCATGGAACCAACACCTATTGTTTTACAGAAGGTTCTTGGACGACATTTGTATCCTGTGGAGAGGAACACATGACTCGCTCTCAGAATTCTTAATTCACATTAATAACTCAACAAGTTTTTTAAGATTCACTCACACAATAGAGCTGCATGAATTGCACTATCTAGATGTGAACTTGTACAAGGATTATAGTAACAAAACCTTCCAATCAAAAATTTATCGTAAGGCCTCATTTTCTAATTCACTCTTACACTTTCACAGTGCCCACCCTTTTGCACAGAAAAAAGGGATTCTCAAAGGACAGCTGATTAGAGCATCTAGGATGTGCAGCACAGAGAAAGATTTCCAGCATGAGGTTCTGACACTGCAAAAAATGTTCCTAGAGAGAGGCTACCCTTTGGATTTATTTCAAACATTGCATAGTGAAGTGATCAGCAAAAGAGAGACTTTGTATTTTCCATTATTGGGTAAGGATCTCGCACGAGATCAAACAGCTAGAGAAAAGAATAACGAATTCATTGGACCTAAATTTATATATACTTATTGCAGCCAGGCACAAGATATAGAAAGAACCATTAGCAAATTTTGGCCACTTTTGACAGCACATGAGGAATTTAAAAATGTTCTTCCAAATAAACCAAGGTTCATTAGAAAAAAGGGAGTTAATTTGAAAGAGATGTTTGAAAGGAGGAAAAGGAAAGAGAATGAAAAAACAAAAAGATCTGGCACATTTAAATGTGGGGCATACCACCAATGCCATGCAATTTTGGATGATAAAGGTATATATTTACCTTCCAGAAAAACAAGAATTGACTCTCACACGTATTTCACATGTAATTCAAGAGGTGTGGTTTATTTAGTGGTGTGCATGTTTTGCAAAAGTTTTTATGTAGGGAAGACGGAAAGGGAAATTAAGAGGAGAATGTACGAGCATTTTTATGAGATAGCAAAAAATAAGGACACTAATGCCCTTTACAAGCATTCCCTTGTATGTCCGAACTACAATTTTAAATTTATGATTCTTGAGCAGGTGAATCGTGATTTAAGAGGGGGAGATTGGGAAGCCACCCTAGAATATAGGGAGCTAGTGTGGCAACTTAGACTGAATGCAGCAAACTGGCCCGGACTAAATGATACCATCAGCATAAAACCAATTTTAAAGTTAAGAAGGGCCAGATTATGAACACAGTCTACATTTAATAACACCTGTGCACTAAAGACTTCATTAGGTGGGAATCACTGGCATAGGTAAGGGGATCAACCATATATTTTTACCTGCTCTTACATATACTTTGACTTGTTTATGTCTAACTATTACTTATAGGCATGCACTTGGGCAAAGATTTGATAGTGCAAGCAGCAGCACACCTATATGTTATTTTAGTTGATTAACATATATTTTTTTAAATGTATATAGTATATTTTTACAAGTTATGATGAGACAGTATATGTGACAACAAGCTTTTTAATTGTATGAAAGCATGCTATGTAATGTATTTGAAGTGCTAAGAAAATCTTTTTTTTTTTTTTTTTTTTTTTTACTTGATGGGTAGTTTTCCTACCTAATTAGATGACCGGTAATTGAATAGATTTTTAATTGCACTATGATTGTTTGATAATTAACACAAGCAGCTATTTAAGCTGATGTTTCAAAATGTTTCAACAACTTGAAAAAGCTAGGAATATCCTAGCGAAAGCGCTTGTGGTGATACGTGACAGCAGTGTGGTGTTTTTTCTACAAATAAAGACCAGTTTTTGGATTTATTCAAATTTCGTGGTGTCAGCTTGGTGGTCTTCAAACTTGTTCTTGGCTGATTTAGAGTACAAAAACACCTTCATTGATCACTGTACACAAGCTTCAGGAATTCACTATCCACACCACTACAAGACAATTAATACATGATGTGGCTAACTCGCCACTATCAAACAATTAATATTTGATGTGGCTATCCCACCACTGCCAAACAATTAATATATGATGCCTGTGCACTGGCCCAGTAATCAATGGGCCTCAATCCTCCCCACTAGCACTACTGAGGGGCGTGCACATTGGGAAGGATAACAAGTACACACACAGTAAAGTACAATTTCCCTTAAGAACACACATATATCACCATCAGTCTGGGGCTGGTTTCTTCCTTTCTCTCCAGACCCCCAATAAGACTCCCGACTGGCACAGCTATAGGATTCAGATCTCAGCCGAGTAGTCAAGACAAAACATCCAGTACCCTCTCTATCCAACCAGTGCTTCATGTCCCTGCCCAAGTAGGTGACACACACACACACTTTGAGATTTTGTTTATATTCAAACACACAGCCACTCCTGGGGAAGGCTGGCACAGGTTCACAGCTATGGCCCCTCCTGCCAGGATATAAGGTAGTAATCACTGTCACCAACTACTCTTATCAGCTATTAATAAAGCTCTTCCCAAAGGGTGACCCATTTCACTGTGTAATATTACTGTTATCCAAATAGTAAGTGTAACCCAGGGTTATGGCTATTCTGGAGTGGCTTAGTGCAGTATCACTAAATACATGCAAGTACTCTAGAGCTTAAATTATCTCTACAAAAAACAGCCACAGTTGAAAGGTTTAAAAATATGTAATAATAAATAATAAAAACACAAGACCATACTTATTACTTCAACACAATAACATTAGAGAGTTCAGAAATCACAGGAAAATGCTTTAAAATAATACTGTGGAATAGTTTGACATAAATATAGAAAACAGCTAGACTAATCTGGTTATTTCTATCTATCTCTAAGAGAAATCACTGTTCTAAATAAATATCTTACATACAGAGCAAGCAAGTGCTGGTGAGTGGATGTTCTTCAGACAAAATTCAAAATACCCTGTCTTTCTCTCTAGGAAAGTCTTAAATTTATAACACAGTACTGCGAGTAATTTCAGATTAGATCATTCGTAACAGTTCTGATTTTGTTTCTCAGGCTAACAGAAACTCATAATTTATATTTCTTAGTAAGCTGCACCTGGCCAGGAAGCCACAGCAATAAAAGACATTATGCATGTAAAACCTTAGTAATTATCTCTTAAATCAAGACAATAGAAAGAATTTCCTGGCCCAGTCTACCTGTCTCTGAGCTAGAGATCAAACAGTCATACAATGCTTGACTTATCAGCTTTCTTCCAGCAGAGTGCACTGTAGTTACATTTTTGAAGCTCAGTACAGCATATAGTTTAATAATAAAATGTAGTTTTCTTTACATTTGTAGAACAAGCCTGTGGATTACATTAATATTTACAAATGACATAGAATTATTTACAAAATTCTATCTAGCTAGGCTGGCAGCCTTCACAGATGTAACTAAAGAATTCATTATGGTTGCCCTTAGTTGAAGAAGCTGATTTGGATTCATAGTTTGCTATGTAGGACTTCACAAGAAGTCTTATTCGCTTGCTTAAGCTGAGGAGGGAGTGTTTCCACTTTAGGGCTCACTCCCTCTTACTCTTAGGCAACAATTTCTTCCTCTTATTGTAAAGCCTGCTAATAGCAGTTGTACACCAGGCAGGTTTGCTCTTTGTTTTAGTCTTATCTGGTACAGCAGAGTCAATGCAGTTATACAGGTATTTGTATAAAGGATTGCCATAGAATGCAACATAGATGCCCGCTCCATCTGAGGAGGGAGGTACAGTGAAGCTATTTATACCAACCCATAGGAGGTTATAATCTGCTTTAGAGAAGTGTTTTTGTTTAGTTGCTGCTGGGGTGGTCAGATGTGATAGTTACTTCGAATGAGACTGACGTGTGGTCAAATCTCACCAGGGAAGACCTCACAGTAGAGTTGCTGCAGTGGTCCCCCATATTGGTAAACACCAGACCCAAGGATGTTGGCACCACTTGTGGTGGTATCAACCAGTTGGTCCAGGGAATTGGAGTTAATGAAGATGAGGAACCTTTGGGCACATGAGTTTGAGCACAAGTAATTTACCAAGTCAATGGCTGGGTAGTTAAAGTTGCCCAAACTCATGGTGTTTGGATGTATCTTGATAGACTGAAGTAGATCCAAATAGTCAGAGTGGGTGTCTTGATTCATGGAGGGTCCTGTAGCTCTGTAGCTGGCAATGACTTGAATAGGTGTCCTACCAACAGTTAATTCCATCTGAAGTATCTCCAGAGAATCATACTGTTTAACCATTCCAGAGGTGTATTTATTTTTAATGAATATTGATCTTGATACACCCCCTCCTTTAGTTTTCACACCTTCAGTTTGTGGTCTGAATGTGTGGAAGGAGGTGTAACCTGTTATGGCTGGTGTGTTCTCCATAGCCTTGAACCAGGTCTCTGTGACTGCACAAATGTCTGCATCTTCCAAGGTGACGACTGCTTCCAGTGAGTGCTTTCATGTTAATACTCTTAGTGTTTAGCAGCATAACCTTGAGGTTGTTTTTAGATAGAGTTTTTACATTGGAAATTTTGTCCTTGAGACACTGCCTAAAAAAAGGCACTTTGGGGGTGGCAAGACCCTTAGCCAGTAGCTGAAATTCCAGGGGTGACAGATGAAGACCATCTCTGGCAGAGCATCTAGGTCTGTAGATCATGTCATCCTACACTGACAGATACTGGATCCCCTTAGAATGACACCAGAAACTAAGCCAATTATTGAAGTTAATAATTTTCTGTTTGAATTGAGGCATCAGCCCAGTTGAAGGTAAAACGCTGCTTAAGGCTAGGGACATACCTGCCTCAGATACACAGTCCAACAGCTCAGTCATGTCTCTCTTCATATAGTCCAGAGAGGTATTTCTCAAGTCATTCACACCGATATAGACTATGACAGAGTCATAACAGTACCTATTGTTGAGACACTTGAGTGCATGTGTGATATGGCAGATCCTGGCACCTGACAGACAGTTGACCATGACCTTTTCCTTATCCAGCCTGGTGAGAGGGACATGTGTGTGTCTCACAATGGAATTACCTATGACTAATATGTTTGGTTTTGTGTTTTGCCTTAAGAACTTGACAGCTGAGACACTGGTGCATGAGCTATTATGTGTATTGTGTTCTGCAGAGGAAGTATTATGTGCAGCGTGCTTATGTTTGTGCTTGGGAGGTCTCTGGTGTTTAGGTATGCTTCTGGTGAGGACCTCCGCATATGTAGGTATATGTGATGTGTGTTTGGGTTGAGTAAGTGGTGAGTTGTGCATGCTGACAACCCACTCAGTGTCATGCATACTGACTAGTTTGTGAGACAGCATGGATTCAAGGTTCTTAATATAGTTGCATCTCTCACCTGTTGCGTTTGTGCAGACTAGGAGTAGAGTGTTGTCGGTGAATATGAGGCAGTTGCTACATTGTCACAGTATGCCCATATTGACCACGCTGGCTGGAGAAACTGTGGTAAATTGTCTGTCGATAGTGTTAGATAAATTTATATGATGAGGAAAAGAGGCTGCACTTAGGAATGGCTAATTGGTGAAATGTGTGTTGGTACCTCTGAGGCTAGGCTAAGTGTTCCACCTGATAGTAGAGCAGGGCTGCAAAAAACCTCTGGAGGACCACAAGCAAAGTACTAAGGGAAAATTTAACAAGCAAAATATTTGCATCTATAAAGATCCATGGCAACCACCGCTGCACGTCAATGCAGGGTGGCACGCTACATGCAAACTAGTGCAACCATGGGGCTTAAATAAAACAAGAAATAACCCTTTTAACTCAAACTAACCAATAAGAATGCTCTCTCTGAGCTCTAGTCTAATCACCCTCGATTAGATGCGACCCAGACAGCACTATCTTCTGACAAGGCTACAGAATGGCCTTCTCCAACAAAGATGGCTTGAAGGTGATGCTCAGAAGATGCAAAACAGATCCAGAAACAGCAAACCTGGAACTGGGCTATGCTACAGCTGAACATGTACATTATACAGTAAAATGTGGCAAAAAACAGTTCAGACAATTCAGAGAGTAGAATGCAAATACAAATTAAAAGTGCAATATAAGAGTCAGTGCAGGGTGGCACGCTACATGTAAACAAGTGCAACCATGGGGCTTAAATAAAACAAAAAATAACCCTTTTATCTCAAACTAACCAATAAGAATGCTCTCTCTGAACTCTAGTCTAATCACCCTCGATTAGATGCGACCCAGACAGCACTATCTTCTGGCAAGGCTACAGAATGGCCTTCTCCAACAAAGATGGCTTGAAGTTGATGCTCAGAAGATGCAAAACAGATCCAGAAACAGTAAACCTGGAACTGGGCTATGCTACAGCTGAACGTGTACATTATACAGTAAAATGTGGCAAAAAACAGTTCAGACAATTCAGAGAGTAGAATGCAAATACAAATTAAAAGTGCAATATAAGAGCAAAAACAGGCACTTATAGTTAGTTGGAAAAAACAGATGCCTCAGATCTTTCAGCATCTCAGTGAAGAGCTGGTTTTAGTGATAAAGTGACGCAAACAGTTTAGATTCAATAAATCTGAATCTAGCCTATACTATAAAATGCAGAGGTACTCAAAATTCAAAGTGCATAAAATCCCAGTCACAACAGCAAAAAACAGTTTAAATAAAACAACAGTTCAGTAGAAAACTGTTTTCAAAGTACAATGTAGGCTTTAAAAATAGTTATTTTTCAGCTGGTTTTAGTGTTCAGAAACCAAACAGTCTATATTCACTTTAGATTCAGCAAGCCTGAATCTAGAGTATGCTATAAAATGCAGAAGTACTAGAAATTAAAAATGCAGAAAATCAAGGTCACAACAGCAAAAAAAAACATAAAGCAGCAATTCAGTAGAATACTTCCACAAGAGAGTAGACCACAAATCTTCCTATTGTGAAATAACTGGTCTAGAACGCAAGAGCTTAAACTAGGACCAAGTCACTCAGGATAACAGGCACAATAATCCTTCATCAGTAATTTCCAGCTTTGAAGGGTGTAGACTATCCTCTCCTGCACAAGAGTTTAGACCACAAATTGTCCTAATGTAAAATAACTGGTTTGGAACCGAGGTGTTTAAATCAGAACAAAGAGCCTTAGAACAATAGGCACAATAAGCATTCACTCAGCAATTCCCAGCTCAAAAGGGCAGAAGCTACCCTCTCTTCCCACAAGAGTGTAGACCACAAATCTTCTTAATATAAAATAACTGGCCTGAAGCCCAAGTTCTTAAACCAAAACTAAGAGGCTTCAAATAACAATTAAAATTTAATCAGGCTACTAACAAGCAGAAATAAGAAAAAACACATTCTTGAGGTGCTCTTGAATTTGGTACGTCCATGTATGTGTAACAGAGACTTGATATGAATTCAAAGAAAGCACTCCCTCTGTCCTTGAATTTGTGCTTCCCATTCCTTTAGGCATGCTGGAAACTGAAGCAATGATTCCACATCTGTTCAAGAATAACATCTCTCCTAGACTGATAGAGACCCACAAACTGATTTTTTTGAACTTTGCTTTACCATGGGCAGAACAAGTTGCCAGCTAGCATGCTACAGGGCCCTCTTCATATCTGCAGATGATCCTGTTAAATTCTTGGACATTTTAGAAGAGATTCCTATAAGAAATGTCTCTATAATCCTTGATGAGTTACAATACCCAGTCAAAAAATGAGGTATCTATACCTCTAATGTAGTGGAGGCCTGAAGATTTCTGGATTTCCTAAAGAGGAATTCAATGGTCCAAAGAGCTTGCAAGCCCACTAGAGACCAAAATATTCTGGATCTTATCCTCACTAATATTGCTTCTGGAAGTTCCACTCCAATAGTCTTTCCTACTCCAAGCAAGTCAGATCATAATGGTCTGAAAATCATCCCCTGTAGGCAATGTTTCTGTATTTAAGCACTTCAGATGTGCATAGCTTATACAATTATATGATAACATCTATAAATTTACCCATGACATCACACTGACACAGTGGCCAAGAAACTGTATGCCCACTTAGACAACTATAAATACCTAGCAGTCCTTACTGGAGTTCATCACAATGAGAAATTTAAAAACAACCCCACCCTGTGATTAACTGAGGAAAACAAACTTTATATTACGAGAGAAAAAAAAAACTTTACAGTAAGGTAAGAACTCCTCAGAATGAGAACAGTGTAAAAATATTACTCAGAAAATGAAAAGAATTGTAAAGGCCAGTAAAGCAACCCATGAGTAGAGATTAACTTCTGAAGCAAACCTTATTTATCTATGTTAGAAAACTAAGTAATGACACTTAAGATCGCTTTGAATTTCTTTTGAATGGGACCACTTCAATCTGACTGAAATGCCATCACAAATATGATAGCAAACAAGTTCTCTGCAAACTTGACCCACAAAACACCTATTACAACTCCACTCATCCCAGACTCCCTCAACCCCACATTATTACTTCCACCATGGGTCTTGATAACAGCCTGTTGAATATTTCCTTAAACTGATTAACCTAAGCCTAGAGACAGGCGATATATCTGAATCATGGTGTACAACTGGGGTGATGTCCCTTCACAAGGTTAGCCATACTACTGACCCTGGGAATTACAAACCGTTTAGCCTTATTAGTTTGTGCTGTAAAGTTATGAAGTATATCATAATCAGTTTCATTGACTATGATATTTAAAATTTTATTAAGTGTGACCACCAACAAATGCATCAAAGTAGCTCATGCCTGTTAAAATTGTTAATTTCTTTGAGAAGGTTACGCAAGCTGTTGACAGTGGTTATGCTGTTCATAAAGCTTATGTCAATATGACAAAAGCATTTAATACCATTCCTCATGTTGGAACTGGAAGCAAATTATCACCTCAAACATTGACCTTTATGTGGTAAGATAGCAGAAAGGCAGAACCCACATAGTTCATGTAGCAGTTGTTTTTTCACTTAGTGACAAAGTAACCAATGTAGTCCCACACTAGTTTGTGTCAGGTCCTTTCCTGTTTGGTATCGACTTCTCTGCTCTCAAAAATGAAAACAGGACCTCTGGTCGGCCATATCTGCAGGTTACTGCTAACTCAGTGTAATTATTAAAACCCCTTTCACATATCTGCACCCATCAGAAAGAACTTGTCTTAAGTACTCGGTGCATGGAAAATGGAATGCATTAGTAGCTGGTTGTTAGGCATATAGATTCCTCACTCACCAGGCTGGGCAAAGAGATGGTTACTATTTCTTCTCAGAAAACAAAGTGTTATATACACATACAGTGTAGATAATACATCTGTACAAAATATAAAGATAGTCAGGGTCCTGGGCTATTGGGTTGACAGTTCCATCTCCTTTGACCAACGTGTGGCAATTATCACCAGGAATTCCCACTACTTAAGCACAACTTGTAGCCAAAGGCATTTGGTCTAGATAAAAAAGATGTTATTGACCCCTTATATTCAAATAACATTTCAACAAACTTGAAAAGAACCAGAGCTTCCTAACAAACAGATCTCTGGTCTTAAGAACCTTAGTTAGGGCAAACTGAAAGCCATGGCCACTCCCATACTGCAATATTAGAGATCTGTTGGTCTTGGACTTTCTATATCTCAATAAGACAAGCAGCTCAGCTGAAACTGAACATTCATCAGCAAACAAACAGAAGATGATGGAGAGAGAGTTTCATCACCTAGTGCCTTCCAGTTCTCTGGAATAAACCTCTGCACTTTAAGTAAATTGATTTTAAATCTATCTCCACATTTAACCTGGGCAACTGGATAGGTGCTCTTAAATTTAAGCAGGGTTAATTGGCCTATCTCTCCTTGAGAAAGTAGGTATAGCCTAAGGGTGGTTATTTGCAAGTTAATATATGATCTTTAAATTAAAATACCTTTGAAATACCCATGAATCCTATGAAAACCAGTTAATTTGGGACAGAAATTTTTGAGGCCTTTCATGTCAGATGAGATACTTAGAGACATGCATACTGAAGGGGACACTGTATTCCATGCTAGTATTTCCATAGACAATGATCACAATGTCTTTATTTATGGAATATATGCCTTTAGAAATTAGCTGTTTTGGGAACAATGATGCTCAGTGTTTTTGCCACTAGATTCACTGCATATGTATGCATACAATACTTTTTTGGCTCACAGACTCAGTATATATTAGAATTATATCCTTATTGTTTGTTTGTTTGTCTGTTTGTGTCTTTCGGCTTTTCCCGGTTTGGGGTCGCCACAGTGGAACTTCGGTCCGCTAATGATTGGTAGTTGATTTTTACGTGCCAAGTTACCAGCCCTGATGCACAACCTTCAACGAAGGTACGCCCATTCATGCATGTCTCCACGCAGAAGACGCACTAGCTGAGAATCGAACCAGACAGCGTCTTATTGTAAGGCGACAATGCTACCGCAGCACCACCACTATGGTGATGTTTTAAAATCAGAACTAAATAATGCATGTGTCTTTAAAAAGAGTATTATTTTTTTTTTGACATTGTCAATGTTACAGCAAAAAAAAAAAAAAAGATTTAATAAGTGTGGAGACACCCACACATGAAATATGTCAATCTCTTACTTTCATTGCTATGAGCTAAAAATGACGTTATATGGTTATCTGATAGGACAACTAAAAATGCACTGAAATTTGCAGGAAGGGTTAAGTAAACATCACAATGGTCTCTTGAAATTGACAAAGTTTAGCACTGCTTAATGATGATTTAAAAGAAAAGTACAGCTGTCAGTTCTATTCAAGCCAATATATAATAGCAATGTTGTAACAGTATAAATACAAATGTTACTTATTTCTGCACAAATGTAAGGTAATTAATTATTTTCAAATATTGTGGAATAGCCATAACCTTAACAGTATTTAATTTCATTAAAATTAAGATGCAGTTCATACTATAATTATTACTGAACAAACAAAATCTAACAGTATTTTAAAACTAAGGGTTGAGTAAAAATTCTCCTAAAATTCCTTTGAAAAATGTTGTAGAGATAGTCATTTCTAGACAGGGATCAAAACCAGCTAAGACAATCATCAACAGAATAATGGCCTTTGTACAGATAGTATTAAAGTGCTTAACATATAGGATACCACAGCACACTGATACATACCTCTCAACCTCTTAGAGCAAGAAATATGGACAAAGTCATATATAAAAGTAGGGCAATGGCCCAAAATAGGGAAAATTATTAAATATTGCTCCTACAAACTTAGAAAGTTGATAGAATAACACGTTGTGCATTAGCATGAATTTTCTGAAGGATATGAAGTCTGAAACTCAAATGTCCATCATTATTTTCTAACTTTAATCTTTAATGATTTGCCACTAATTTGAAAGAAAACCACAATTTTATGAAAAATGTACCAAAAATATCATGCAAAAATCTGGACACCCTGCAAAAATCTGTACAGTTGAGAGGTATGTACTGATACACTCAGTCCAGCCTCTCTCAGTTTCTAACAAGTCACTTCAAACACACAAGTTATGTATAAAATTATAATTTATGTTAGTTAAAATATGCCAACAATTGTATCTTTACTTAACAAACTCATTCTGAAAAATGTAATTATCAGCAGATTATTCTAGTGTACATTCTAACTTATATAGCTGTAGACTTCCTGATTACAGAAAGCCAACAATGTTACACATTTGACACTGTGGTTCCAGTACACATTGAATATCATCACAATTTAGATATCTAGGGTAGTGGGCTTCACCTAATGCTTCACAGTAAATCTGAGGCATTGTGATTCTCTATGAAATAATACATCCCATTATATACTGTTTCTCACTTACAAAATGGGTATCTAAATTAAAGAAATCTAATTTATTAAAATTCAGCATGAGACCACTGTCTTATAGTTTTATTTACCCAGAATTCTCTTGGTCCTAGACCACTTCAATCCCATTGCTCCCTGCTAGCATCTGTCACCAGTTTATAACTATCATAATAGAATAAAACCTTATAATCAGCCAAGAGCCATATATTGATAAATAATGCACAATTCCTGTAACCACCAAGGCCACTAATAAATGAGTCATTTAATGAACTGCATTGGCCTTCAGGCTTGTTACCCTCTGGTCCAGTGGCATCCTAACTCAGCAAACTTGTCATTATTGACTTGCAACCTTACAACTTGCTCACGATTCCTTGTTCTGAATTTGGAGTTACCCAGGAAAGGACTAGAGGGAAGGAAATGGGGAAAGGCCATGCAGTAATCTCCACCAGGCTGTACCAAGCAGTCTGTTCCTCCATTTTCCTGGTCATAACAAACTAAGAAACAACCCTATTTAAAGAAATCATCAGCATGTTAGAAAATACAGCCAAGTGAAATGAACTAAAACCCTTTCTTATCGATTTTTTAATGACATTGTAAAACTTTTTCAAGATAAAATGATATATTGCCATTAAATAAGTCCAAACTTATATCTGAAAATAGAGGCCATCATACAGAAATCAAATTGGAACCACATCATATAATTCGCAATGTTGAGCTACAGTGCACCCACCCACCACCTCCGGGGAGGAGCACAAGCCACTCTGTGGCATAACAAAACTTGTGGGCTATATATAATGAAGAATGATTGACAGCCCCCTGCAGAAAATTACCTTGGGCTAATTGCAGACCATATTACCTGTAACGGAGGGAATCATTGCAAGATGGAAGCCAATAGTCTGCACTTGGAAATCTTCCCAATGTCATTTTCTCCCATAAGTAGATGATAACAATATGCGATAGTCCACCTTCATAAAAGACCTAATATAACATTAGTAATAAAAATCCCTAACTGGGTGGCCGCGGTGGTGCAGCGGTTAGCGTTGCTGCCTCACAGCAAGAGGTTCTCTGGTTCTATCCTTGGCTGGGGTGCCTTCTGTGCGGAGTCTGCATGTACTCCCTATGGTCATGTGGGTTTCCTCTGGGTGCTCCGGTTTCCTCCCACATCCCAAAGACATGCTGTAGGTGGGTTGGGCACTCTAAATTGGCCCTAGGCATGAATGCATGCATATGTGTGCCTTCTGTGGGAAGTTGGGCATTGGGCTGGCAACTCAACACCATAAAACTTCACTGCCAACCATGAGCAGACAGGTGATCCGCTTTGGCGACCCCTAACCGGGAAAAGCTGAAAGAAGAAGATGAATACAAATTCCTAACTCAAGCCAGCAAAACCTTTCCAGAATATTTGTCAAACATGAGGATAGAAATCAAAGCTCAACCTTCCAGTTCAGACCTGGTCACTGTTAGCTGCCCAGTGTACAAATGGGTGTCTCTTTATCACCACACAGGCCAATTGAAACAAGACAAATAAGCATCAGAAAAAGCAAGCTGAAATAATTATCTAATATAATATAAGTATGCGCTAGTGATCTATCTACCAGTCTTCTTGATTAAATCTACAGATCTGCCTTCAAAGGCCAAGTCTGAGTTGCATCCCATCTTGAAAGAATGAGACAAATAACCCTTACAAGGTAAAAACTTGGAGAGCGATGCCTAACATAAATACCTGTCAAGGTCCCTTAGGCATAGCAGAGTACCACTTGGAAAAGAAAAAAAATTACAAAGTCATGTGAAATATAAGGATAAGGAGCATCTGTAAGGTAATATACCAATGAAGAAGACAAAGTTAAGTGGATTGCATAGTTGTCTAAACTAACTTGTTGGCCCTACTTCTCCTGATCTGCTTTGGAAAGTGCAATCCAAACAAATACTGCATTCTGCAGTACTAATATTTGGGACCATTTAAAATTCCCCAGCAGTTCACGAATATGAAAGGCCCCAAAATAGAGCCATGTAATAATCAATGTTATGTACATCTGTCAATATCACCCTTAGCAAATATCTACCAATGAGATAATTATAACAGAAATCCAAAAATGTAGTCCACCCTTTTAAAAGCATTGAACAATGCATTATGTAGATCTGCATACCATAAGTCCTAACAAACAGGCTCAAAGCAGCTAAGTGTACTGTCACTCTTCTAGAATCTTTCCCTTCTACAACAGAATGCGATGTAATACACTAAAAGATTGTCAGACCATGACTCTTCAACCCTTTGCACATTACTCTTGAAAATGACTAAATGCCCAAGAGCTGCTGCAAAAGTCTTCCCATTTCTAGAAACCAAGGGATTCCACCATAGACACTCCCTAGTGAACTAGTTACATCATTGTGGGCAAAGCTTCTGATTCTAGGGCCAACTTCCAAATTTGCCATCAAACAAGCAAGAAGGATGCTCAATCAATACATTAAAAAACCTGGACTGTGCTCATCAGCAAATGATGAGTTCATAAGCTAAGTGAGCAATCTAGCTCAGTAGAGACTTTACCCACTTAACCTGGATGGTTTTCTGTTTAATATTTGTACCATTGCCATGTTATCAGACAGGAATATCATAGTCATGTCTTGTAGTTCACTATACCTCACCAGTATGGCAACCTAAATGGTCATGAGTTGCAAAAAAAGCAATGCCTTTCCTTCTGGAGTCCAAAGAGGAGGATAAGGAACTGAACACCCATGCCCATTGAAATATGCATCCATACCATTACTTGAAGCACCTTTAAGCAATTGCAAAGCCTTATAAGTCACACAGTCTTTTTGCCAGATCAACCTCCCATTAGAATCCATGAAAATACAGACCACAGTAGGAAATCTGCATTTATTTAATGGTTACACATACCCTATGATTTTTCTTAGGTCTGCCTTGCAGCAAGTTAGTAAAAGATCTACCAAAAGTTGTGCCAGACTTAAAGCCATACAATCAAAATTCAAAAGTGCAGTCATTTCTATTACCTGACTGATTTTAGCTTTCTTAGTCAATAGGAAAGACTGAATGTAACTCCCTCCTCCCAAAAATAACTTAAAAGTTGCATAAAGTAATCTAAAGGATGCTGAAACAATGTCTGTCTCAATGACCAAGAATGCAATCATCTTCAAAGGGTCTTCTATCTTCTCTTGGGTTAAAAGCAAACCCAATTCATGACAAATGTCCTGGGTTAAATTAAGGCCCACCATAGTGCCCTGTTTTCATTATACTATAATTAGAAAAGCCATCCAAATAGTGCGCCCCATGTTGTTTGGGGACTCTGATTCCAGCACCATTGAAAATCTGTACTAAATTTCAAAAAGGTGGCAAAAGTCTCGGCGCATACCACCGGCATGATCCAGTCAAAAAACAACATAACCTACAAAACAGCATTCTCAAAAGGTGCCTATTTCCCTTTGAAACATGGGTAAGGTTAAACTTTGATTTAGCATCAGTTTTAGCTAACCAGCGGTCCTTAAATAGTACACATTGCATCTTCTAAAGAGAGAATGTTGAATCAATCTCAGTATGAAACATGACTGATTAAACAAAATTCACCTTCTTTCTTTTTCAGTAAAGTAAAACTCCACTTCCTAGCAGGCAGCATGCTGCTAAAAGCAGAAAACAAGGAACCAAGGTCAGCAGAATGCTAAAAACTATGCTTTGCATGAATATTCAAGTTTTATTTTAAATACAGCTTAAAAGCTTTCTTCTCAGCATAAAAACACTTGTTGTACAATGTTTGTCACATGCTTAAATAGCCTTTGCTACGTGATTTGACCATTCAAAATTGTTAAAGGAGACATGCCCTAAAAATGACAATGCAAGCGTAAAGCAATGCCAAAATCACTACACTTTCAAGTATACTTGGTAGCTAAAAAACAAAACACATAAGAATCAAAGACACATAGAAAATTTGTTTGTGTCTTTCAGCTTTTCCCAGTTAGGGGTCGCCACAGCGGAACTCCGTAAGCTAATGATTGGTAGTTGATTTTTACATGCCGAGTTACCAGCCCTGACGCACAACCTTCAACGAAGGTACGCCCATTCACGCATGTCTCCACGCAGAAGACGTTCTAGCTGAGAATTGAACTGGACAGCGTCTTATTGTGAGGCAACAATGCTACCAGAGCACCACCACCGCGGGTTCAAATACACATAGAGAAATAATATGCTAATTATCAAAAACGAATAATATGTGCTTTAAAACCAATAATAAGAAGCATAAAAAAGAAATACCAGTGATGGAAAGAAAATATAAGATGCATTAATATATACTTAGCAGACCTTTCCCTCAAGTACGGTTAAGAACAGGGCTGCCTGTGGTATTCAAACAACAGTGGTCCACAGCTATGAGTGATCTATAAGGTGTCCAGGAATTTTAACTAAGGCACTATATTACAAAGATAAAACTTGAAGGAAATTTAAGTGCCAGAATTTATGAACATTGCTAAGATATTAAGAACAAAAATAGCAAGAATACCATTTACAAGCATTCATCTAGGTGTCAGGATTTAGGTTTTATTTATTTATTTATTTATTTATTTATTTTTCTTATTTTTTTGGAAAAAGTTGACAGGAATATTAGAAGGGCTTTTGCATGATTCAGTTGAATGATTTACACAGCCCTGGTCTAAAAGGCTGCATTTCCATATTTAGTTTACTGAAGTTAAGCTACTAGGAAAAAACCTACAATCCTGGTACATGGAGACATAGTGAGGAAAAATAAAACCAACAGTGAGTGCTTAACAAATGTGCTGCCTAAATGAAAAGGCAGGATACAAAAGTACAGCAGCTTATCCAACTCTTGTGAGATTTATAAACCTGTGGCAGTCTTCTATTTTTCTCTAATTTCGTTATGGAAATATTTAACATTTCCTTAAATTTATTTCTTATTTATATTTTACTCTTTCTGTTTTTTTTTTTTTTTTTTGTTATATCTATATCCACAAAAGCAGTTGACCTAAGAGTTATAGAACAGCCAATCTGACAGGTAAAGGGGACAAACAAAAGTAGCCCAAACCTAGTCCATCTGACAGGAAGCCTCCCCACTTTTCTCATCATGAATGCTCCATTGATGACCCATATAGTACCACGAAAAAATATGGAATCCAAAGTAGGCTAAAGTTAAATAACAAAATTCAGATATTCTGTACTATATAAACACACGCATATATATATATATATATATATATATATATATATATAGAGAGAGAGAGAGAGAGGTAGCTATACATATATATAAATATGTGTGTGTATATACACTTTAGTGGAGTAGTCCATCCACTGACAAACTGAATGTCAACACATTACCAGGCATACACCAACAAAGAACATTCGCACATGCAATTTTCAAACAAAAAAACAAATAACGTTGTTTTTTGCAGGGGGGTGTGCAAGCTCCCTCCCCGCACCCCCCCCCCCCGCACACACTTCCTGCTAATTATGTATACTAACTCTGATCACACAATCCCAGGTGAAAGGGAATATTCACCTATCCTGGGGCTGTCAGTCTCTTACACTTTTTGACCATCTGCAGATACCAACTAAATGTGGTTGATTAAACAGATGTCAACAAACCTACATTTAGACCCAGTGCAGGGCACCCATAGATAACAACAACACCATCTCTCTCCATTCCCAAGTCATGGGCAAGTGGCTGAGTGGATCTCTGCTACTGCTATGCTGAAAAGGGAGCCCCTGATGCCAGTCTTAATTGCAGCAGAAAACTAAGTGGCCAGTGGATAAGAAGGTTTACCATGCAAAAGTCATTTATATTCCATCAGTCAATGTTAAATGTGTACATAGTTTGTCACTGCATTGATGTCCTGCTCAAAGAGCATATATACTTAGTAAAACTAGATAAAAAGTGAGAACATGATTGTATATCCTTTTACTTATTAATTTTTTGTAATTGTGTGTTACTGTTGCCTGTCCTTATATCACTACTATTCAATAAGGAAATGCAGAAAATTAAAAATGTGAAACTATTTTCATTAAGACACAGTAGCCATAATGACACAAAATGAGGTTCACAGGGTAATGAAAATGTGGCGTCATGCTTTATATAATTTTTCAGTTATAAACTGTTGCTAAGGCTACCATTAAATTACAAAACTGCTTTATGTGCAAGAGTCTGGGTATTTGCCTGTAATAATCATACTTCAAGAACTCATTTAATCAGAAGATATTTGAATTTGCTCTCTTTTTCTCTTTTGTCATCGATCTGTTACTTACGCTTTTCTGTCTTTATTTCTTTACAGAAGGACCATATGTACAGCTGCATTCTATGCTCTTCAAGATGGGGTTGTCCTTTCGTAGGAACTCACCTAGCTGCAATAGACCCTCATCACTATGTCTTGAAAAGTACTTAGATACGCAGTTTCCAGGAAAAAAACAGTAGCTCATCATGTGTTAATGCATGCATAAAGTGCTCATTTAATGTGAATGTGTCATACAGACTATTTGGCTTTCAGTGTGAGAAGTACCAGAGTATAGTTACATAATGTCTTGCTTAGGAAATTAATTACAGTGTGCATGCAGTTTCATCATCTTTCTTTGCGAGGAATTCAGGACATCAGTCAGAACCCCTGAAGCATTGTCTCACTACAAGAATATCCTTGTCTAGATCATTAAAAGGGTGGAGAAAAAATAACACCTTTATTGTCTATCAAAACAATATGAAAAAAAGTAAGAAAAGCAATGCTGCTTAACTAAAGTTCAAAAATCACCAAGAACATGTTTTGCAGAATTTGCAACAATAAATAGGAAAGGTCTGTCGAAGTACTAAAAGAAAAAGAGTAGGCTATGTGCCTCTTTGTCTTTCTTCTTTTATTTTAAAGTTAGTGAATGATTTCCCATTCACTCTAAGATTTATTTACATTTTTGTTCTCATGTTATTAAGCCAATAAACATTGCAAGCTGTTTATTTATATAATGACACGATTAAAACTAAAAAAAAAAAAACACTGTTTTTGTTAAACCACGTGTTTTCCTAGTAGTCCTGAATGAAGTTGCATTTAGATTGTTCTCACATTTGGGCAATAATATCTATAAGTGGCAAAACTAGACACATTCCTCAGTGAAACAATACCAGAAAGTGTATCAATAGAAAATATGCCAAAGTCTGTAACTGTCTTGTTTAGTTAACATGGAAGTAGGATATTACACTGCAAAAGTGGAACAGTACAACAAAATGCATTATCCTCACAAATTCCTGTAACTGTGATCATTCACCTAGACTGAATACGACTGTCAGCATTAAACTCATTTTGAGAAAGAAGCATATGATTTTGCAATGAAATATATAAAATAACTTTTTATATGATGCTATGTGTAAATGTGTAAAAATATAGAGCTGTATATTTCTTTATATATACATATACGTATACTGTGCAGCTTTTTTGCTGTTATAGATTTGTTGCTAATTGAATCACACGTTTAGCTGATTTTATTAGACAGTTTGCTTTAAATGTTTAATTGGTGTGTCACATGATATTGTTTTTTAATTACTTAAATATGGTTACAGATCTTTGAATGTATACACCGAAGAAGGGATTTTTCTCTGGAAATCTTTGTGGATTTTTTTGTAGATTTTTTTGAATTAAAATGTTATACTCAGTGTATCTATTACTTGGTTTTGTTTGATTCATTTGGTTTTTCTTAGACCAACACAGCTACTGAATCTGCAATACATACATTTTCCCACAATAATGTGTCAACCAATTCTCCAGTCTTAAAAGCCCTCATTTACATAAATGCAGCCAATGCTGCCCAAACTGTATAATATGCCCAGCTCTTTAGCAGTACACACAGTCCTCTCAATAATGACTTTAACAACTGTTCATTTAGAAGAAAACAATTATCTCCACTTGAACCTTGAAGTCTCTCCCAACCATTAATCAGCCTATTAATTAACCACTTCTTCATGAAATCCCTTAACCCTGAAACCTTGCTGCTCAATGAACCTTAATCATTCTAGCTGTATCACTCACAAACCACATAGAAACCAAATACCAAACAAAACAAATGACCATTGTCTGTCTCACGCCAGTAATTGCCTCGCAAAGGCTAGAAATGCCACTAATGCAGCATTATATGACTTCCATATGACATTAGCTCAAGATTTTTGAATCAACCAACCTGCTACCTCAAATCAATGTTCTACATAACCTCAGGCAATTCCAATGGATCCTACCTCACCTCTGGTGCTAGCATGTCAAACCTGCAAAGTTGAAAACAAGAAAGACAATCATTTATCTCATTAAAACTCCCAGAAACATGCCTGACTGAAAAGCTATAATTAATTAACAAACTGTATAAAATCAGCTTTCTCAAGATCAACAAAACCAAAATAAATTTAGCAGTTTTCTTAGCCAATACGTGAGTAGCGTAAACATCGCTAAAAAGAAAATCACTGTCTTATTTCACAACTTCTCCTTCCAGACAACAGAAGCAACCCATATCAGTATGAGCTCCAAAAACAGCACATGCTTCCTCCACTCTGATGGCCACGTTGCCAGCCAAGGTGCTGCAAACCACTCTCTATCAAAGTAAGCCTCCATCCTATGTGCCCCTTTAGCATCCATAAACAAGCTCAAATTCACATACAGCAACTAATTCTCTTTCCAAAAAGAAACTCCATTAAAACTGTTTATCAACACTGACCTCAAACACAAATTCTCTTTCACCATTCTCGTAAACCTGGTCCAATGGCGCTTGCTCTTTCCACCTTTCAGCAAATTTGCAACTGACCTACAAAGCATCCTGCCTGGTCTTATTGCCCTGCATGCAAAATTCAACAATCCAAGCCATGCCATGATCTCTTTCACTGTAACCTTCTCCTTCCCCTTCAACCACTCAGTCTTGTATAGCAACTTTTGCAGCTTCTCCTTTAACAAACAAAATGCACTCCTACAACTGTCCACTACACCATTTTCAGTTTATGGAGGTATACCGTTTCTAAAGGGTACAAAGTATTAAAACAAGTGAACTTTTAAAATCAAAAACAACAGCAAGCACAATAATCACCCAATAGTACTTTCAAACATAGTTTGATTGTAACTTTACTTTGAATAGAAAGGCTATAATTTAGTACCAACTGGCTTAAATGATAGCCTTTCTATTCAAAGTGTTTTAAATTTGAAATCATACTAGCTTTGAAAGTACCATTGGGTAACTATCGTGTTTGCTGTTGTTTTGATTTTACAGATTCATTTGTTTTAAAACTTTGCACCTTTTAGAAAAGGCGTATCTCCTTAGACTGAAAATGGTGTAGCTCTTTGAGGATGCATGTTGTTTGTTATTTTTATGGTTTTATTGGCTGGGGGGACTAGCATCTGATGTTTCAGTGGGGTTTAAAAGGTGCACTTTTGTTAGCGTAATCAGATTCTGAAGAAGTCTTTGATATAACCTGATTATAGTTCTAAATCTGTGGTTGTAATAAAATCTTGGAATAACACAGAGTGGCTCCAGGTTGCATCTTTCCGGCTTTCAGATGGGGTTTCTGGTTTGTGTGATCTTTTTCTTCACCGCTACATAATGTGTGGGGTTATAAATAACCCTGTTCCACCCACCAAAAAATTCTGAGTCACTAACCAATCTCCTAGTTGAGCTGCAAAATAAACACCTATCTCCCCAACAACCTGCTGCTCTACCGGGTCTACCTGCCCACCTGCTAAACTCAGGTTACCCAGTCCTGCCCCACCATCCCTATCTGTTAATCCCAAATGACTCATCACCTCCTGCATGTGTTCCTCAGACATTAACCACTCCTGAAGCCATGCATGATCTGATTCAACCAACTCTCACAATAAATGTGCCACTCTGTCCACCTCTACCATACCTACTTGCAAATCCTTCAGAGCCTCATCACTTTTGTCATTAACTCTAGACTGCTGAGGTGTCACCAACAAAGATCCTCTGGCCCCTTTGTTAATAGTCCTCATTATCTTCAATGATTTCTTCCCTCACTGCTAGCTCTCTGTTGCTCTGGTGGTCTGCATTTTTTGTTGCCCCTCATCTGCCACATCATCTCTGGCTCAGCCTGCAAATGCATCCAATGTTCTGTCGAGGGTTGCATCTTTAACTTCTGTAACATAAAACATAATAATTAATGCACCATTTACTTCAGATTCCCTATGATCTGTACATATATATATATATATATATATATATATATATATGAATATATATCAATAGTTGCACATTACAAATGCATTCATCCATTTACTTCCTCTGTTTTCATCCTGTTAGCCAGCCATTTACTCTACTTCAAATCGCTCGTGTTGCCCACAGTGCCCACTTACATACTCCTCTTCCCTTGCATACAGGAAATAAATAAGTGCTAGACCACTCATTACCAACATGACACCTCATTCACTTAACAGAATTCACATTTACATCCCTATACTGAACTTAATCACAACCAACAGAATGCAATACCTATTTTTTTATGCTTTTTTTATATAATCTTACTCATAACCGAACTTGTGGGAGACCTCCTATAAATTATCGCAAAATTAAGTTCCCCCTCTGCCATACTATCCACCACATGTTAACCCCCCACTTAATACCCACCACAATTCTCAGCCTCCCAGCAGTCGCCATTAATGTCCACTTACAAGCATAGAGAAAAAGGAGACATCCATCAAGAGCTTTAAACATTGTTCCTAACACATTCAGCCACATACATTACTGGCCAAAATAAACCGCCAAAGTCAAAACACTTCCATCCATCACATGCTGCTGCATGGCTTTACTTGCCCCACCTCAAGCGTACCCCAATATGTGAATAGTAAGGAAGGAGAAAATAAAACTAAATTAACAGATTCTCATGCCCTTAAGGACAAAACTGAATAAAGAAAGAAGCTGAAGCAGCAACATTGTATAATTGCTCCATGCCTCTGCCCATAATTACCGTTGAAAAGCAGACATGTACCTTCACAACAGACCTTAATTAAATCTATGAAAAGAAACATCCAGCAAAAGCTTTACCTGCCTCATAGCATTGTCCTTTCAGATTTTTTTCATCCTGCAGGTCTGTACTCTGCATGAGGAGTAATGTGGCGATTTGTGACCGAAAGCTGTTATGTCACTAATAAAACATGACACAGTAGTATGTTTCATCCACATTGGTCAGCTTCTCAAGAAAGGGGCCAAGCATGCAGGAGATGCAATGAGTGAATGGTAAGAGCAGTTAAAAGCCAGTTACACTCTCAAAAGTATGGGTGCATATTGAGTGGATCTAGTTCCCTGCAAACAGTTTTAAATAAAAAAATGAGGTAAGGAGGACTCCACGTGACCATGTGAAGGTGAAGAGGTGTAATGGGAGACACTGTCTTGTGGCACAACAGTTGTAATTCATTCCTGTTCTCATTCAGTACAATGTCATACTGTGATCACCCTAGAAAAGCTGAGTGTTGAATTCAGTTTGCTGAATTAATGAGGCATCATGACTTAACCCTTTCATTTGACATTGACTGAGTACTCTGAACTTTACCCTTTTTTAATGTGAAGGCCACCCTCCCACGTATGACACTATAGTGTTCTCAATATTTTGTTTATACTTCACAACATTTGATATTATTTTGAGAAGTTCAATGTTGATGGTACCAGCATTTAAAAAGTGTCGCTAACAAGAGATCTTTTCCATAATTAATTTTTTGCTTTGCCCATAACTCTGGAGGTAAAACCTCCTCTTTAGTACTGCATACTCTAAGACTGGCATACCCAGACTAAGTTAAGACATTACATCAGCAATTCTCAACTTCAATTTTCAGTTCTGACTGAGGCAAATTTAGTGTAGGTGCTATCATGCATGTGAGCAGATGCCTACTATGGGAGTGGGGTACCCAAGATATGTCCTTCTGTTGCAGGGATGGGACTTCACTGGGCTGGGTGGGATCACATATTTGTAAACTATGCTGTATAGAGACTTGGTGACCTATGGGAGCATGAGGGTCATTCATTAAATTTACACACCTGGGATGGGTTTCAGTAGAAGGAGAGACTCTAACTTATAGCTCACTGTAAACACTGAATTGTATCAGTGAGAAACATTTTCTTCAGGATTTCACTAATTCCTTACGCCTCCTAATGATTTAGTTATGCACTGGTTACAGTGCATGGTAGACATCTCTGATGTGCCATCAGATCTCTACAATAGTTTACTCACAATGTTCTACATGGTGATTTAGGACTCTTTATGAACCTAAGCCAGATGCTACTCAAAATTATAATATCATGCAACAGAATACAAAAATACTTGTTTCCAATTATTGTTATCATTATAATTATTATTATTAATGTTTTTTTTTCACTTTACTCTTGGGTCCCAGCAAATGTAAATAATTGCAAGTATTATAGATTTGCAAAACATCTATATAATTATTCCTTGATGCACTGTATTATAAATAAGCCATTACAACATAGCAGCATAATATCTGTAGTAGTTTATAGTTTGCTCTGTGAAATGTGTCATTTGTGAATGCAGGTGTACACAAGAGCTTATCCACACAGCCAAATCATCACTAATAGAAACAGAAATGCCAAATCAGTAGTTTAAGATGCTGTTACTGAAAAAAACAAAAGGTTATTATTTTTCAAAGTTTAAATGGACATGTGCAATTGCAGACATCTGAACTATCATTACTGCAGCCATGAAATGCAAGCTTACCCTAACAGCTATGGATGAAGTGTTTTTTTTTTTGTCTGCCATCAGATTTAGTGAGTCTATCAGTAACCCGCTTCAAGCAATTTTTCATAGACATGCTTGTGCAAATTGTAAATTGCTCTTGCTGCATATTCATTCAAGAAAGTCACTGTTTCACTGGGAGAAAAGTAGGGAATGTCCTTGGAAGCTGAGAGTCATTAAAATTAGTGAAGAGAAATGGTTTATAAATCATGGTCGATAAACCAGAAAGGAAATGTATAGTCATGGACCTGTGTCAGTGCAGGACAGCATGTCTTTAAGAGATAATATATTCCAAAAAAATACATTAAGGAAATAAGAGGACAAAATTCTTAGAGCTATTTGATACTTTCCAAAGAAGGGGGATGGACCTGATTCTGCAGCATTATTTCAGGATAACAAAAAAAAAATCAATGAACCCCTAAATTCAATACTTTGCAGGTTTTCAGCTAATTTCACAATTAGAACAAGCAAGTTCAACCTGGGAACAGAAAGCATACAATATTATTTTAGTGAGATGCAATCCTGTAATATAAATCCTCATGAAACGTGTGGAAGCCAAGAAACTTGCAAAAATACCAACAAATGAGTAAACCCATTCCCAGAATCCATGACAATTCCGTGGTTATGAAGCAGCATGGCTGTCTGTATCGAATAGTAAATATGTGTGAGAACTAACGTGTGGCCATCAGGATTACAATAGAAAAAAAAAAAAAACTAACTTCAATAAACTTAGGATACATTTAGCTGTGCATGTATAGATGCTGAAGGTGATCATTCATTTTTGGTAGCATCATCAGTTAATGTTGTCATTGAAATATCAATTGCTGGACAGTGACAGAAAATAGACATGGATCAGTATGCAAAATCATTGAAAACTCAACATGCATGAGAATTATAAGATTATTCACTAACTCACTTAGGACAACCCAGAAATCAAATCTTAATATTCCTGCTGTTGATTGATGAATTTCTTTGAATTTTGATACACGAAGAATATAACGATAGGCTGCAATCTGAACAGTAAAATGATTCCTGAGGCTGTCAACTCTTCTCTAAGTATGAAATTCATGTCTTCTCATGCTGTAGAAGTCTGTTGACTGAGTCCATTTAAACATTTCATTAAAGAGGATTAAATGCAAATTCCAGAGCTAGTATTCTCAGTAAATAATCTGGCTTCAATTTGAAGGGCTGGAACACATCAGCCTCTTAAAGTTTGAAGCAAGAGGCTGGGACACACCATTTTATTCCTGACAGACAGAGACATGCAAACATTTAAAAACTAAGTTTAGATTGTTAGGAAAACAGACCTAGGAAAAAGAATGTCCGTCTAATCTACTGGATGTAGAAAGTTGAAGGGAATATGTTTAATATCTGATTTATCAGGTTGATGACATTAGTGAAAGATATATTTCAAAAGTACATTCTGCCCTTCAGCCAAAACCATCTGTCTCTTAATGACTCCAGTCAGGACTTATCCACCCTCGAACATAGGTTCATAGGTTCATAGGTTCATAGGTTCATAGGTTGGTACTAGGCTATCGGCCCTAAGGCCTATGCAAGCCTAGCCATAACAATTCCCTGGAAATTTCTTCCCACAATATTTACTTCTCTGGGCCCCTGTCTAGCAGTGCGACTGACATGATCCCCGGGGTGAATTTCCTATCTCCCATCCAATCATCAAGGTTCCTTTTGAAGAGGGCCAATGAGGCACTCTGCTTGACATGTATGGGCAGTCTATTCCAGAGTATGGACAGTCTCTGGGTCAGGAACCTATCCCTCCAGCATGTTTTGTTCATTGTGATGATAAGGTTTAGATCCCTGGAGCGTGTGGCTCTGAAGGATTGGGATTTATTTAAGTGGAGCATGTCCAACAGCTCAGGGTTTGACATGGCCTTGTATGTTAAGCAGAGATCACCTCTGAGTAGACGATATGCCACAGAGTATAGCTGGAGTTTTTTTAGACAGTCAGCATATGGCATCTGCTTTAGGCCTGTGATTCTTTAAGTGAGGCATTTCTGTGGCCTTTCCAGCTGTTGCAGATGTCTTGTGAGGTACATACCAAATGGGGCATTATACTCTATAATGGGTCTAATGAGGGATGAGTACAGTGGGACAATGAACTCTTTTTTTCTGGATGAAAAGCCCTTAGTGATGAGGTGTGGCACATAGAAGGATTTCCTGACTGTTGTGGCGATGTGGTTATCGAAAGTGAGACCACTGTCCACTTGTGTCCCTAAGTCTCTCATCACACTTTCGATGTTTAGTGCCCTGCCTCCTATGTGGTAGCTCATTGGTACATGTTTTTTTCCAAAGGGGATAACTATACATTTCTTGGCATTAAGTTTGAGCCCATGACTTTGGCACCAGGCATCTGTTTCTGTAAGACCCTTTTGTAGAATATCCACACCATTTGGGGATTCTATAATGGCTCCCAGTTTGCAGTCATCTGTCAAGCCAGTTGGCAACCCATTGAGTGATGTAGGGATTTATGCCCAGCTTAGTAAGTTTATCTATGATTCCAGAGTGGGGGATGGTGTCGAAGGGCTTGGCGAGGTCCAGATAGGCTGTGTGGACCGCCTTACCCTCATCCACAGCTCTGTAGACTGATTCAAAGAAGTCAATCAGATTCAGGAGACAAGATCGGCCCCTCACAAACCCAAACTGGGTGGGGTCCAGTGTTTGAAGGTTGCCAATGTTTTTGCGTACAAAAGGAGATAGTTATAGTAGATCCCTGGACATTATAGGCTTACTTTTCCAATGGAAAACATTATGTTGGAATAATTACTTTTTCAATGTGTTCTAGAAACACATAAACACTTTTGGTCAGTGATTAATATTCTCAATATAAAAGGTATCTATGTCTCTAAACACAACTTGTTTATCACAGTTTGGGGGACGCATTTGTCATACACCTGACAGAACAGTATAAGAAAGTCGTGGAAAAAAAGCAACATTGTCTGCTTCTAACAAAGAGTGACCCTGTCTCACAACGTATTACAGGCGATAAAATCCCAGCATTACATGCCATTAATTCATTTGTTTATTCTAATACTTTCTCCCAGTTGTGTACGGATTAGCATGAACAGCACACTATTATAAGATTGTGACTATTTCTGAAAAGATACAAGGCCGTAGTGGGACTCCTCATTTTCTTACCTTGTATTCGCGTGTTGCCTTATTAAAACATTTTCAGTGATCTGTAAGTTAACTCCACATCCTTCTCTTGCCGCACGATGATCTGCTAATAATGTCTTAAACCAAATTAGGCAAATGGAAAGCAGAAAGCACTACAATGCTAGTATGGTGTTGCGGGGGGGGGGGGGCATGTGAGGTGCCATGACAGAAGAAGATTTTGTAGACATTTAATGCACACACACCCACAGCCTATGATACTGTATAATCTTTACCTTATATAATCCCTACTGAGTGGCTCCTGTACTATACGACACATAGACCCATAACAAAGAAAAATGTGCATATCTAAAATAATGTAATCCTCTCATTAAGGTCTCCTGCAAAGTGGAACACAACAGTTCCATGACCAATGACACTGTACACCCTTTAAATAATGTAATCCACTCATGAGGCTATCCTGCAAAGTGTAGCATATAGTTCCACAACAATAGCATTGTACACCCTTTAAATAATGTAATCTTCCATGGGGTGCCTACTGCACAATATAACACACAGTCACACAGCCTATGAAACTGTTCACAATTTATGTTATCGTCCCTCACTTTTTGCTGTACAATATCATACACCATCACTTGACCTATAACACTGTGGACACGTAATGCTATCCTCCATCATTTGTGTCTTGCATGATTTAATACACCGTCACACAATCTATGACACTCTTGAAACTTTAAATAATGCTATCCTTCCTCACTTGTTTCATGTACAATAAAACACACTGTCACACAACCTGTGGTACTGTCCAAACTTTAAGTAATGTTATCTTCCCTCACTTGTTTCTTGTACAATATAATACATCATTACACAGTCTGTGACACTGTAGATACTTTAGTTATACTCCCTCACTTGCTTCTTGTACAGTATAACACACCTTCAATGTGTGATACTGTCCACACTTTAAATAATGTTAACCTTCCTCACTTATTTCTTCTACAATATATTGTACTGTCACACAACATATGATATTGTCTACACTTTAAATAATGGCATCCTCCCTCACTTGTTTCCTGTATCATATAAAGCAGGCCCCTACAACGTATGATATTGCGTTCCCTTTAAATAATAAAGCGGTCCTCTGTAGCAACTTCCTGTACTGTCCAGAACTGTAGGATACACAATGCCACTCTCATGTTCACACTTCCTGTCTGAATGTGTATGTTCATACCTGTGTGTGTGTGTGTGTGTGTGTGTGTGTGTGTGTGTGTGTGTGTGTGTGTGTGTGTGTGTGTGTGTGTGTGTGTGTGTGTGTTAAATAATATAATTAAAAAAAAACAGAAGATGGTTACTGTCTATGCATGCAAAGTAAAGGAAGGACAAAGCTGCTAAAAGGCATTTTTTGAGGTCTTTAAACAAGATACTTTTGAATCTTATATTGGAAGTGCCATTTTAATAGAACTCTTTTAGTACCATAGTGATTCATAACAAGTTACACCTGTAAAAGCCACATAATTAAAAACATTATGTTTGGCTTGTTGCACACAACAAATATTATTTGGACACCCTAGTTAAAAACAGTAAACTAAAAAAGTAGCTTTATACCATTTGCATCAAAATCAGTGTTTTCCAAGACTGGGCATGTCTTAACTGCAGTAATGCACTTTGGAACATGCTGGGTTACAAGGTAACAATGCTTCAAGTGCTTACTTGCTACCAAATAAGTCTTTGTGCATAACTTCTATCACTATTTCTTCATATTCCCAGAATGACTTCTCCCTGTTCTGTGTTATTGCTTTCTTGCAGGCATTGTACATACTGATTTGCTTATATGTACTAGTGCAATCCAATAAGAGTTATACTTTGCAGATGAAATAGTTATATCTGTCTATCCGCTCTTACTTAAAAGGTGCCCCTAAATATTTTTCCTGAGGCATTCTTCTTTCCTCTGTATCCTTTGTGACACTTATTCTTATGCTTTTTTCCAAAAAGTAATTTATTATCAGTCTTCATTTATTACTCATTTCAAATTAGCACTCATACAGGTGCACTATAATTTCTTGCATCAAATGTGCTCTTTGAGAAACTGAAAAAAAAAACAGAGCAAATCATGATTATTTTTTTCTTCTGTCTTCTCAATACTCACTTCTGCTTTCAGAAATTAGTATTTGTGACACGAATGTGGAAAAACACCGTAACGAAGTATACAGTGCTTTAGCATACAGAAAGAAAGATGATGACAGTCTAAACGTGTGTGTGTGTGTGTGTCTGTGTGTGTGTGTGTATATATATATATATATAAAAACCCGCGGTGGTTGGTGCGGTAGCGTTGTCGCCTCACAGTAAGACGCTGTCTGGTTCGATTCTCAGCTAAAGTGTCTTCTGCGTGGAGACATGCTTGAATGGGTGTACCTTCTTTGAAGGTTGTGCGTCAGGGCTGGTAACTCAGCACGTAAAAATCAACTACCAGTCATTAGCGGACCGGAGTTCCGCTGTGGTGACCCCTAACCGGGAAAAGCCAAAAGACACAACAAATGTGAGAGAGAGAGAGAGATATTCCTAAATTTGAGTATAATTAGTGGTAGAAAGGCATAGAGTAATACAGAGTATCATCTATTTCAGGACTAAATGAGGTCTCACATTCTGTTAGTGTGCTGTACTGACATTTTCTATCAGCAGATCAATCTGCCATTGATTTCTTAGCACCTCACTCTGTTTGCATCTCCGTCCAAATTAGCAAAAATTCCATAAAAACTTATATTTTAAGCTCCCACCCTGCCCCCAACTCTAGACTATCCAGATGAGAAGCAGTTGCAGATTTCAGTTGCTTCTATCTTGGTTCTCAGTTCCCACCCCCAGCAGGGGAACCGACTCCTAGACAGACCCCTACGTCTCAGCTCTGTATCTCTGTGACACACATGAGTGCTCACATGAAGCAGAACAAAAACTGCTGACAATGGGTGACAAATGGACCGCACTGCAACCCGTGTCCCCTGTTACTATGGAGACAGTTGTAAGCTGAAGGAAAGGGATCAAGAAAATGTCAATAACATGGGGCATGTCTGCCACAGGTGCCAGGAAATCAATGGCAGATCGATCTGCTAATTGAAGATGTCAGTACAGCACCCAAAGACAATGCGGGAGCTCATTTAGTGCTGAAATAGATGGCACTCTGTATTGCTGCATGCCTGTCTACCACCACTTACATTAATGAGTACCGTTTTCCCACAGTAAATTGTGCACCAAGTCCCATCTGGAATTAGAATCAGTGTTTATCAATAACAATAGACCGCCATAATTCCATAAGACCAGCTCACTACCTAAGCTGATAATCATAGCGAACAAATGTTGACAGATTTATTTTGTTCACTGCTAATTAGCATTAGAGAGCCGCAGAGAACAGCATGCTTAAGGAAATAGATTGCCGAGGGGCCTTAATGAAGGAGGAAAAGGGAAAATGAAGGGCAATATGCTAGAAACTGTTAAGGAATGTCGACTACTGTCTGTAAGAATGTGGCAGTTGTGACAATGGGATAATATAAATGAAGTCTTGTCTACCTCTACACTTTTCTGAAAAAAACATTTTTCCTGTTTAATTTCACACTGTCCACACCTGTGTACATACTTCTCACTAATCTGCTTTCTGCTTTCAGTAAAATTCAGGCCATCCTGTGTCTTATTTTGCTTAATGCCTTTTAATACAAAAATTCCTTGCAAACATTTTTGTTATTCATTTAAGTTATCATTTCTGCTGTTTTGCATTTACTTGGCATGTTATTTATGCATTCAGAAGTTGTGCCTTTGAGTTGCTTAACATTAAATGGCATCTAAATTTAAATGTTTGAGTGGCACCCTAGTACATGCATGAGTGTGTGCGTGTGTGTGTGTGTGTGTGTGTGTGTGTGTGTGTGTGTGTGTGTGTGAGAGAGTGTGTGTGTGTGTGTGTGTGTGAGAGAGTGTGTGCGTGTGCGTGTGCGTGTGCGTGTGTGTGTGTGTGTGTGTGTGTGTGTGTGTGTGTGTGTGTGTGTGTGTATGTGTGTGTGTGTGTATATGCTGTATTTAGGGGATATCTGTTTAATGAACTGAGATAAAGAACAAAGGTGGAGGGCAAATCAGTAATAGGTTCAGATATTAGGGAGTTTCACTTCTCAGATTAAATCATATCATGAATTGAAGAAAAGAGAATGAGTCATTCTCTAGTTAACACTAACTACAACAACATGGCATGATCAACAAAAAAGGAATTTTATGGCAGCACACAACACATTAGGAGGTGGTAAGGCATGGGGGGGCATAATAGCAATACATTTAGCTATTAAGCAGATACACTTATGTCTTATTGAGAATCAAAGCACAGAAAATGAGTCATTCTCTACTACTAGTATTGCTAACTACAGTAACACAGTATGAGCAACAAAACAGAAATTACTTGGTAACAGAAACATCTGCACACACACAGCACATTAGGAAGTGACCACCATGTGTGTGTGCGTGTGTGTGTGTGTGTGTGTGTGTGTGTGTGTGTGTGTGTGTGTGTGTGTGTGTGTGTGTGTGTGTGTGCATGAACATACTCTAGGGATAAGATACAAAAGTAAAATCCCTTATTGTATAAGACATTAAAGATATTTTCCCCTGTAAGATATATATTCCAGCTATTCAGCATCTCCTTTTAACCATTTCAGGGGGAAATTTATTAGATTTCGTTTTAGTATTTTAAAAATATATTTTTGCTAGTTTTAAAACTAGGTATGTAAACATGCATTTGATCATGTCTGTGTGCATGTGATGGAAAAATTGACATAACCCATATAGCCACAATGAAAGTATCATGTTTCATGATATGCCTAAAATAAATTCTGTAGGCAGAAGAACAGTAAAGTCAGAGACATGAGGACACAGAGCAGTTTATGTAAACATGTGAAAAGAAAAATACATCAAACCTAAATCGATAGAAGGTAGATATGTCTCCATCTGTAGATGAAAGTGCATACATCACCTGACAAAAAATTGATGGGCGGAAAAACTCCCTGCAGCATATCTGATATGCATGCAGATATACTACAAGTACTGATCTGCAGAATATTAAAGATCTGTAATCCGCGGTGGTGGTGCTGCGGTAGCATTGTTGCCTCACAGTAAGACGCTGACCGGTTCGACTCAGCTAGAGCGTCTTCTGCGTGGAGACATGCGTGAATAGGCGTACCTTCGTTGAATGTTGTGCGTTAGCACTGGCAACTCAGCACGTAAAAATCAACTGCCAATCATTAGCAGACCAGAGTTCTGCTGTGGCGACCCCTAACCGGGATAAGCCGAAAGACACAACAGCAACAACTCCAACCAAAAGAATACATGAATGCCATGTGCAGCCAGGTGAATGGTACATTGTCTGTCCAGCAGTATGCAAGGTCCTTGGTATTAAACACAAAGAAATGTCATCCAGCTTCCCACACATCATCACTAAACTACATCAGATCTATTGCCTTATACAGAATAAAGGCAAGCTATACATCTCTGTCTCTGTCTCTCTCTCTCTCTCTCTTTATACAAACACACACACACACACACACACACACACACACACACACACACACACACACACACACACACACACACACACACACACACACACACACACACACACACATACGCACACACACAAACATACACAGCATAGTAACTATGTATCACAGGTGGCAAATCTACAGTGCTCAAAATGACACAGCAACATAGAAAAGTCAGAAAAGGATAAATTACAATTATCTATAACCATTGAACAAAAAGTCTACAATACAAATAATAATATACAGGAGGCTTTGCCCACCATGTTGAGTATTGCCAAAACTGTGTCACAGTCCTCTCACCTTGAAAATGGCAACATCATTACAACTAGATGTGTGTTTCTTTCATTTATAACTGTAGTAGAAAATAATGGAGGGAATAAAGTTTATATTAACAGTTACATGTGGTGCCAGTTCTGCACCCTCAGATGGAGCTGATGATTGGTTGCTTACATACAAATTCCAAACAGATGTGGAATTGCATTGGAGGAGAGCTGTCTGCTAGCTGTGGATGCACTATACCACAGTGCAGTCGGAGAGAAGGAATTAGCAGCTATATGGAACCACTTGATAGTACATCACCAATAAGTAAAGAGTACTGTAGTCAGACTTCAAACAACACTGTACCTGATGACATATCTCCATTACCTCCTTCCAAAGGGATGGGAAGTCATCCATAATGGCAGCAACATTCTGTCATAGGATTCTAAACAATTGCTACCATGGCTTTTGACATCCTTTTTTCCTTCTGTTAATATTAAAGAGAAAAACATATGGAACACAGGTTTTAATGTGTTCTTGGTCCTTGTTCCTACCATACACAGTGATCTTCAAACACCACCCTCCAGTTTCTTATTTGGCCATTTGTCTGTAACATCTCAGGAGTCCAGTTGAAAGAGAGTCGAAAGACAGGAATCAATGCCATCATTACACATTGATTAGATTTTGTGAGCTCTTACCTCTATCTTTACATTATTTGCTAGCAGGCATAGTGCAATGCCTGTAGCACATAGCTCAGTATATGTGTACACTTCTGCACACCTGCTATATCTGACTAGAGTTAATACACTCAGATTCCATTCTCACTAAAGGAATATGCATTGCTGCCTTCCTTTATTTAGATCTGCTGTGGTGGAACCTGAATGCACTCACTCCCTGGTATAGTCAGACAAACATCAGACACTCATGTTGCGCCCTCTCTCACTGGAACCCCCAGTATCTGTGGTTCTACCTGTTGTTGAGTCATCTGGGGCACATTCTGGCCTTCACCTCCATTCCTTAGAGAAAATCGACATGTGAGGCATACTTTGCATCACATCAGGGACAGACAGAACTCAGACATACTACATTTAAATCCAATATACCCAAAGAAAGCTGTAGCACTGTGACACAGGCAGAGTGAACATAGTAACAGATGGATATACTCCAAATGGTTACACACATTGTCAATAATGTGTCCCAGTATCTAGAGCTATAGAGTTAGTCAGCAGTGAAGTCATGTTGTAGCTGTGTTCATGAAATGCATAGTACTACCACATGCTGACTATCACCAGACATGATGTCAAGGACAATATATTCACACAGTGTGCACATATATTTAAAATGTGTAGCTATGGTGCAGAAAAAATGATTACTGTGGAGGAAAGAATAAACATGCTCAGTTAAACAGATGTTGTGGTTAAAGCCAAGTACTGAAACTATTATTACTGTACACTGATGCTGAGATAGAAATATGAACACAAAATAGTCCTGGACCACACATGTTCAGCATGGGTTTATATCACTTCGACGTAATGACAGAAGTCCGAACACCATATGTTCGAACTTCTAACCTCAAAGTGTAAAACCATCGAAGGCTTAGAACAGCAATTTTTTTACCAGGGGAAAAAGATCGCTGTTCCACAAAACACACACACAACACAAGCACACCAAAAAAACAGCAATCCACACACATACACTTAAAATCCTACATCTAACCCTACACTAAACTGTACATACACTATTATCTATCCACTTACCTTAACCCAAACCATAACCCTAAGGTCTGTCACTATCGCAAATCCACCTCACCTGCGTCCTAACCCTAACTCACCTAACCTGTGCCCTAACCCTAATGTCCGCACAATCACACACTTACCTGAACTCGACCCGTAACTTTCCCCACAGTGCTGAAAATAGTGAAGCCACAGAAATGGCCCAGTGAATTTTTTCCCTGGGAAAGAATTCAGTGTTCCGCAGCTTCGTGAAAATCAGTTTAAAAACTTCACAGTTCGAACATATGGTGTAAGAACAGCTGAAGTTTCGACAAACAGAGAGGAACCCATTCAGCACAGTAGTATAACTTATACCATATGCATGTCTACCAAAGACAGAACCGTCGACTTTTCAAATGTCATGGGTGCCCACATATATGCATTCAGCTTTGCACACAATGTCATAACCATGGCGTCTACAAAGGTTATAGCAGAGCTGGTATATGAACCCACATAAGTGGATCCAGCATTACATACATCATCACTAGCTTGGTGTCTACAGAGTGGTGGGCACAGACATCTACAACAACACACAGAATTGAACATACCATCATCAGTTTCCTGTTTCATAAGGCTATATCAACATTTATAGGTGCAGCATTATGCAATGGATAGGAAAGATATGCGCATCTCAATGCCATGAAAGTGCCAATGCCTGTATCCATGCCTTAACACTGTATACCATACTCATAGTAGGAAGACCCACATGTCCTGCATATTCTGACCTCTGAAATGCTCTGTGATTTTTTTTCATCTGTGATAGAAAGGTACACTGATTAATTACTGTGTTCTGGTTAGCAGCCATAGTCAGAGAAACACTGTATAGAAGATATACATCCAAAGGGGTGAGCAAAACTCACTGTTCAATAAACTCCATCAACTGCTCTACCCTTCAAATGTACCTATTGTGCAGGTCTGTGGATGAGCTTTTGTACTGCTCACACCTTTGGCATAATTCTTGTGTGCTCTGAAATGTTTCAAGCATAGTGGATCATATTAAAACATAGGATTCCTTCACCTCCATTTCTAAGTAGACCTGTTGGCGTAGGAATATACATGACTGAAAAGATGGCCATCTGACTATTACCCCAGACAAGTTTGTTTCTGCCATGGTTGTTGCTTTGCACAGCCATTCTTTCTGCACATATGTGTTTGGTTGGGCAAACACCAGATGAGCAGTAGTGCCTTACAGGCATATGCTTGCTACTATAAGTGAACTCTCATGCCACCAGATGTGATGATTCATATGTAATTGATGCCAAAGTTACAAATAGTTACATTATCATGAATGCATGTGTAGTATTCACTGCTGTATGGGGTGCATTTGGTGCAGGGTAGGGCTCTACATACCACTGCATGTATCACATGGTTAGATACTCCATTAGGCAGTAATCATGTTGTGACAATAATGGGTCTACAGATGCCCAGCACCTGCTAGCACCATATGTATTCTCACAGTGTAATGAGTGCATTATTCCTGTATCTGCACAATAAATGCAGCTAGGTTGCACACACACATCATATGTGCTTTGCTCATAGACAGTACCCATGTATGCATTACATAGACACTGGTATCAATCTGTGTTCACATGTACTTAAATTGTGTACATACTTCTGTTTTATAGACTCTTCTGTCAGATGACAAGCCATAGATAGTTTGTTAGAAATAACAAAAAAAAAATGTGAAAATACATATTTTGCCATGGCTGGTCATCTATCACTGAATGAAAGTGAACTTTACTGAGTAGAGGAATTCTGTCTTAACCTGCACTTTGCAAAGATGCTATTGTGCTATCAGGCTGGGGGGGGGGGGGGGGGCAGCAACAAACTGCATGATGTTACTATACTGAACGTCTGTCAAATATCTGTGTGTCCATGGAAATTAGCGTCTAATGGCAGACTGCCAAAAAAAGTGTAAAGGTCAAGGTGAAGAGAAAGGCAGGGCTACGTGCATACAAGCTGAATATGATAGGTAGAGAGAGGCAAGGCAATAGCTCTGACACCAGGTAAACAGTTTCTATTGTTCTTTGTCCCATATATAGTCCGTTATGGTGTAAGCAGTGACCTTGTTGATGACGCGCAGCATCAAAGGTATATATAAGCATAACTGGTTGTTAATGTTATGGCACTATATTCCTGATGCCATGAAATACTCATAACCAAATCCAAAGTCAATACATGTAAGGTGAACAATATGGCAAGTGTGCACATGCCAAAAAAGTGAAACTAAAAACAACAATGCTCCATTTGTCAGCATCTGCTCACATAATGTAGAAACCAGCAGGCATATGCTCGGTCCTTTATTAAATCACCATGTCCAGAAATGTTCAACAAGTAGTTGAATGTTCTCGTTTTGGTTATGAAATGTTCATGACATGACCTTCCAGTGATGATGCTAATACAGCTGTGGTCTAGCATTCAGGACAATACCCCATGACTGCAGGTCACTTACTGGTAGCACAGCTGATGGTCAGACAGACGTTTAGCAGAAAGGTAAATATGCCTGTGAATGTTGTCTTATCGATTTAGTTTCTGTATCACTACCTAATAATACATTTCATATAAAGGTTTTCAAAAATTGTGAACAGCTCTGCAGAGCCAGCAGAATAATGAACCTGCAGGTGCACCAGAAATGGTAGGAGAATGGAGTGGATTTGAATTCATTGCCACTCTTAGGGCTGATAAGGTCACTGTAAAGTTGGTTATTGCTGGGCCTATGACAGCTATCGTCAAACATATCTGTGTTACTTGTCATGTCAATCAGAATGATATTAATAGACCTGATGTTGTCATTGGTGATGATAGTCACCAGGACATACATGTTGGCACAAGAAAGTGAGGCAAAACAAAAGCAGGGTCAGCAATCTTCCTGGCTAACAGTGGTTTTGTAATGTACCAACTACATTGCCAAGTACAACTCAACCTGACAGCATCCTCTCTTAAGCTAAATATAGATTTCTTACAGAATTATCCTCCACACATGCATGCACCTGCTCCTGCTGTGTGACCATAGCAAGGAGGTATATGGTGTATGGATGATTTTCATTTTGTCCTATTTTTGTATGTATTTGTTAGCTGACTATACTCACCAGACACAAGTATATCTCCTTTTACGGGTGACCTAGAACCACTGACTGGTTCAGAGTCACACATTAGGCAAATGAAGGCTAAGGGAATCAGACCTTATTACTACAGGAAGCAGTTCATTTACAACTCATAATCTTACTCCACTGTGCTAGCTGCAAGATGTTGCAACTTGTGATGTCATCATGTGGTAAGCTGACATCTTTCAGGTCAGTGTGGCAACATTCTGCAGGACTGTGCCTGCCCTGCAAGGCATAAACTAGTCATGGCTTTATTCTTGATGCTGTCCAGAAGTGACATACCATGCTGAATTCCCTCACTTCACAAATGTAGAGAACCATATTTTGTTATATTATGATACAAACTATAAACATTTATCAAGATGTGCTGTAAGATCTGTGGCCCTGAAGATGTGCTATGTGCCTTTGGCCTGCAGACTTGTAGCAGCATTTGCTAGCCCAGCCCTATTCCACTTACCACAGGAAGTAAATACAAACTTGCAATGTAGATTTCATCCATGGCAAGTATATGACCACTGCAGGACACACCATCTGTACAAGCTGATGTCATTCACAGGAATCTTCATGCAGTCTTTGTGGAGCAACTATCAGCAGACTCAGTCTTATGTGCATACCACATCATCAGGTCCTACATCATGATCCCATGTCTTAAGACCATACTTGTAGAACAGATCTTGAATCCACTTTACATGGGTAACAGCAGATTGTGGGTCATAAGGGTTGTCACATGGAAGCCACGCACTGAAATATTCCTTTGCACATGATGCTTCTATATTTGAGTTACTATAATGTGTGTTCTAGTAACAGGCCACAGGAATAATGATTATACCTTATATGAGCCATGACAATGTTTGCAAATACTCTTCTGTTTCCTATATATGTGCTTCTCTGCTGTTGCACATGTATGTGTAGTGAATGATACTTGCTGCAGTAATACTCAGAGTCCATGTCTGTTACTGTACATGGTCTAATTTCTTGTAGTTGGCATTGCGTCATTTCATAGTGCCAGGATTCATCATCCTTCTGGGCTTTTATTGTTGTCTTGCTGTGGTTAAGAAGATTTGCAGGAGCAGCATGTAAAATTACCTTGCTGCTCTTCTTAAGGCAGTATAATACCTCTCTTGAGCCAGTAAGAGAGAAAAGAAATGCATTTTAGGTGAGCATACACATATTTAGTAATTACCCGTTCATGTCAGTGTTCACAGCTGCAAAATCCAATAGAAAAAGGCTCACAAAGTAGAAACAATTAATTTATTTAAACCAGATAAAAGCTTTCGGGATGTATTCTTCTTCAGTTATCAAAGAACATATTTCACGTAGAGTCATCTCATTTTATATTCTCAAAAGCATAATAGCACATAACACAGCCAACCAATAAAAAAGCCCATCATATTAGCAGATAATTAATCTAAAAATAAGTAATAACAAGAATACAATATAAAAAATAACTATATATGTTTGCAGAGCATGTTAGCACACATTTAGAATTAATACTTATGCATTTTCATATTACTTATATTTCATTTGTTTTTCAACTAAGTAAGGCTTTACTGTAACCATGTTATTTAAACCTGGAAACTTATCAGCTTCTAGTCTGGTTATCCACCCATATTCAGCTATATCCAATCTATTAATCATATCACCCCCCTCTTATATTTTTGTAAACAACTCACAGCTGGACACTTGCTCTACCTTTCCCCTTTGCATTCAAACAATTGCTATTAGCCAGTTGTTTGTTGGGTAAGTAGTGTCATGCATTGAGGCACTCACATGGGACACTGTGCATGGTGTCATACCAATACCACATATGATGTTTATGACAGTTATACAATCTATCATGAACCAGCATCTATTGGTTGTGTATTAAAAATGAAGGCACAACTTAGATAGATTTGATTATTGTGGTTCTTCACATAATGATATATATATATATATATATATATATATATATATATATATATATATATATATATAGATAGATAGATAGATATATACATATTTATGGTTATAAGGTTTTAAATTTGTGTGTTTTAATATGCTGCATAATGTGATTTCTTTTCATTTTTTCTTTTGTACAGTTACTGTTGATTTTCATCAGTTAATTAGTTAATTAGTTAATTAAATTAACTTGGGGTGGATCATGTGACAAGGGAAGGATTTTTAAACTTGGCTTTTCAGTTCATTTTTTATCTGATGAAGTCTTGTAATGAACTTGACGAAAGCGCTTATGGTTATTTGATCGAATAAAATAGTGGTGGACCTACTCCTGGCTTCCTGCTTTCCTTTGTGTTTTTTTACCTTGTTTGTGTAATTGTGCTGATATCAGTTTGTTTAGAAGGTACGGATGGCTTCTGGACATGGGGCTGCATCTCATCTACTTTTTCCTGTGGATGAACTGACTAGCAGTGAAGGAACACTTACTGCTTTAATCCAGCAACTAACACAGAACATGGATGTGTTAGCTTCTGAAGTTCAGTGGTTCAAAACTAATCAGTCTAGGAATTTACCTCCTCCTTGCAATCACACAATGTACTAGATAACAGTAGTCATGAGGAATGTAATTCCCATAATGGCTTGCTTCAATACTTGGAAGGCTTAAATCTGAATGACTGGTTACAACAGGGAATTGCAAAGTGCGGCAGTTAATTACAATCGAACTTTGAAAGAGAGCTTGGATCTCTTTCAATACAAGCTTCTGAAAGTTTGGAAGCTTCAAAAAGAGAATGCCTATCTGTGCGAATGCATCAAACAGAAGCAAGTACTGAAGGGCTTGGGGCAATGGAATTTCCCCTCTGGGCTCATTTTTAATTCTCCTTTACACATAGAACTTTTGGGACTATTCGACCGGCTTGGTTGCGAGTATTTAGAGGTGTTAGTCAAACATAACAGCCATACTATAGAGGAAATAATTAAAGAAACTAAAGATTTGGATTCAATCATTACTAAAGACTAGCTTTTTGCTCATCATCAGGGTGAATATCAGCAAGATTTTAAAAACATTGACATCACTAACAACATAACATCTCGTAAACTGCATAAATTAAAATGGGACGCTGATGAATATTCATGTGGGAGGGCATATCCCCGGCCACCTGAGTCACAGCAATGTGGACAACAGAGAGGAATTCATCCTACAACCAACAGAGACGTTGGAGATGGAACCAAACATGGAATTAATAATGCAAGGGCTTAGGCCTGATGACAGCAATGAACCATGCATTCTATTCAATAGTACCGGGGAGTTTAAGGTATTTAATTACAGTTTGTATGAGTACTCTGGTGAGATTGCTGATGTATTTGCCAAGGGGCTTACTTTTGTCCCTAGTTTTAGATCTAATCTTTCCCAGTTAATTCTGGATTTAAAACTTTTTGTTAACAAAATGAATTTAAGTATTTTATTTAGTAACAGTGGGATGGACCTCAACAATGACTGAGACTTTCCAGTGCTTGTAACCCACCAACTCACCCCAGCCTGCAATTCTTTGAGAAAGTTTGTTGACTTTAGACATTTATTTAAAGGGCCTTATGTCCATTCAAGCAGTTTAAAACCTGAGGAAAGGGAAATATTGTCCTTGATACGACAACAAAAAGTCAGGATCATACAACCTGACAAGGGTAGGGGAGTTGTGATTCTTGATGTACAAGATTATGTTGAAAGTATGTATAAAATTTTATTTGCTAACACATATTGTCAAGTCTCTAGAAATAAGTTAAATATCGCCTATAATAGGATCAGGGTTCAACTAAGTGATTTGCTTATGGAAGGGCATATTTCTTTACTTGAATACAAATATTTAAAAATGGATGCCCCTACTATCCCCACTATTTTTGGACTTCCTAAAATAAATAAACAGATTGTGGACCCACCATTCCATCCAATTGTGGATGCTCATAACTCTGTCACTTCTCCCATTGCAAAATTTTTGGATGTTAAACTGAAAAATTTATTACGTCAAGAGGTACATCTCTGTATTGATTCATGGGATTTTCTTTCCAAATGTAATGGTGCTGTATTTGATAGTGGTCTCATATTTTTTACGGTGGATGTAAAAGATCTATTCACTGTAATTCCAGATGACATTGGGTTAGATTGATTCAGTGAATATCTGTTTAGGAAAAAGATTGAACAAGACTGTATCAACACCTACACAGAAATGATGGAAATTGGGTTGAGAAATAATTTTATTTTGATGAACAATATTTGTTTCAACAAGTAGGTGTTGCTATGGGAGCCTCTTGTGGGCCACTTTATGCCAACATTGTCATGTGTGATTGAGAACGAAGATTTCTATTTCGTTATTCTGGGTTTAATGACTGTATTTTATACTTGAGATATTTGGATGACTCATTTGGAAGGGTGATAACAGCGTTATTAATTTCCTGGATTATATAGACAACACAACTGATTTTCTTCAGTTTACACATGTGGTGGGGATTGACAGCATCAGTTATTTGAATTAGACGTAAGACTAGAAAAGGATGTGGCGCATGGGAGATATGTTTCCACCACTTATAGGAAGCCCACATATTCAAATGCATTCTTGCATTTTGACAGTTTTCACCCCCAGAAAAAAGCAATGGTCAAAGGACAATTTGTCAGAGCTGCAAGGATGGTCTCTAATTTTGATTCCTTTCTTGAGGAATGTAGTCCTTTGGAAGACATGTTCATAAAGAGAGACTACCCTGCAGCTTTTGTACAAGAAAATAAAAAAAGAAGTAGTGGTTAAGAGACAACTGGGTATATATTCACCCATATTGGTTGGACATTTGATAAACCTTCAAAACTGTTCTGTTACTAGTAACTCTACATTCAACAGGAAAGGAAATGGGACAGAAGTAACTAACAATGTTAGTTTTACACTGTCCTTTATTACCGGATATTCTGTTGACCACCAGCAAATTCAAGAAATCCTACAAAAGAACTGGGGTATTCTAACTGGGGATGGTGAGGTTAGAGGTAAAGTTAGCACAAAACCTTCTATTTTCTGGAGAAGGGGGCTCAACATTAAGAATTTGGTGGAAAGATCTATAATTGAAGTTGACATTGCCCAAGTCAGGTGTATGTACCAATGTGGTATGTGACATTTTTGTAAATCCATTTATGTGGGGGAATGGTTTGAAATTAGTGGTTTCAGCTTTAGGATAAAAGGACATTACAACTGTAACAGTACCAGGGTAGTTTATGGGGCATTGTGTCAATCATGTCCTGACATTTATATTGGCAAGACTGAGCAGATGCTTAAGCAATGCATCTATGAACATAATTATGACATACGGGTACAAAAACTACAACTGCACTTTATAGGCACATCCTGGAATTTCCTGAACATTATTTTAAATTCATTGTAATTGAGCAGGTCAAATGGAATAAAAGGGGTGGACCTTGGCAGTTGTTTCTGGAAAACCGGGAACTTTACTGGATATTAAGTTTAAATGTTGTGGGTTTTCCTGGTTTAAATGAACTAGCATCTACTGGTTGTGTATTACAAATGAAGGCACAACATAGATAGATTTGGCTATTATGGTTCTTCACATAATGATATATATATATATATATATATATATATATATATATATATATATATATATACATATTTATGGTTTTAAGGTTTTAAATTTATGTGTTTTAAGATGTTGCATAATGTGATTTATTTTCCTTTTTTTCTTTTGCACATTTACTGTTGATTTTAATCAATTAATTAACTTGGGGTGGATCATGTGACATGGGAATGGTTTTTAAACTTGACTTTTCAGTTCATTTTTTATCTGATGAAGTCTTGTAGTGAACTTGACTTTTAACCCAGTATAATATCTCTCTTGAGCCAGTAAGAGAGAAAAGAAATGCATTTTAGGTGAGCATACACATATTTAGTAATTACCCATTTATGTCATTGTGTTCACAGCTGAACACTTGCTCTGCCTCTGTCCTTTGTATTCAAACAACTGTTATTATCCAGTTGTTTGTTGGGTAAGTAGTGTCATGCATTGAGGCACTCACATGGAACACTGCATGGTGTCATACCAATGCCACATATGATGTTTATGACAGTTATACAATCTGTCAGGATATTATTTGAAGATATCATATATCCCCTCTGTATGCCCACACAGTGATGATTTACATAGGTGTGAACATGATACGTTTGACATTCTTATGATAGCATAATTACAGTTGATTATGATGATTGTGCCTAGAACTCCAGCTTTTCTGTGAAAGTACCCCATGACTTTTGATGTCTTTGCCTGTTCCATCAGTAAAATGAATGTACTCCTGTGTTTGGGAATTGATAATCATCCAGCTGGCTGAGGGTAAGGAGATTTCAGTGCTGCATCTCCATCCAAGGTCTCTGGAATGTCTCTTGTCAGTTGTGACATTCCAATACATTTCTTCATCTGCAGTATTATGGAAATGGTACTGGGCTGTTCCCACTAACCTGCCTTGTCTATTGCCTTGCCTGTGCTGCACAACCAACTCAATATGATGATATTTAGCTAATGTTGACCTTGTAGAAGTATATTCCTCGGGCAGAGTACAACAGACATGTTCCTTATCAGCACGGCTGTCTATGGCATATTTGGTATTATGGTGGTATTATGTCACTAACCCCTAAAAGATTTCTGTGTCCCATATATTTAACTAGATTACACATCTTGCACTAGATGAAAAAACTATTTATGTCATCAATTTCTGTTTCATTGCTAGGACACTTCCACAAATTTTCTCCTGTGACATTGAAAGTGATTTTATTTAAGAAGGGTGCACAGAGGCTCAGTCCCCAGCAATAGGATGTGTGGGCTTGCCCACAACATCACTCACAGTAATATATTTAACCATGTTTTTTGAGGTCAAATTTGCAAAAGAGTCCTGTAGCTGAAATGATACTTGATAGCAACTACCTTATCCATTATCTGGAAAATTTGACTTCACTGCCTTTTGAATTAACGAATCCATGTTCTATCACTTGGTAGATATGACATGCGATTTTTGTATTGTCCACAGCTAATTATGCAGTCCCATACCGTACATACATTTAGTTTGTAGATAAAGCATGTAAATATTTCGCCACTTGACTGCCGTAAATCTTGGCATCGGTAATGTCTGACTTTCAGCTTACTAGCTTCTTAGTAGGTTGCCATGAGGCTGCATTCTTTATTTCTGAATTTCATCCACTGTCTTTGAAGCAAAAGAGAACATTGCTGTTTTTAGTGTCTAAAAGAAAATTAAACAAAAGTTTAGTGTAACTGGAACAGTCTTCATGCTCTAGCTAGTTGGGAATTGAGTAAATTTTACCATTTTAGTGCTGTGTTGTACAATTTACTATGTCCTCTTAAAGAAAATTACCTAATATTACAACTGGTGACAAATGTTCCTCAAAACTGACAACTTTAATGTATAAATGCCTAAAAATGAGGTATTCTAGCTAGTACAATTATAAGGAGAAAATAAAAAAAAACATTGAAAGTGTATCTTAGTGCGGGGGGTTGGGATGAGTAGTAAGTCATTCTGCAAACCCTGCATGGGAAGTTCTGACTTGCACACCCTCAATAGTTTTATATTTACATTCCAAAGTTATTGCATTTGAAGATACCTCAGTCAGTAATGCACAATAAAAAATGGGTCTTGTTCTATCTCTGGGAGACTGCAGCTCAGTGAAAGCTCTACACACTGACCAATTTGACAATGTCCTGTGACTTAACTAACAAATTTATAACAACATAAGAAGCTTCCTTAGTTTGCAGAATCACAGGCAAAAGCTAACCACCAGACAGAGCAGGATGGAAACAGCAGTAGCACTGGAAGCAACACAAGTGAAGAGGTGCGATGCAGGACCAGGCCATCTGAACATGACTCCAGCCAAACGATGAAGGACCAGGCCATCTGAACATGACTCCAGCCAAACGATGAAGGACCAGGCCATCTGAACATGACTCCAGCCAAACGATGAAGGACAAGGCCATCTGAACATGGCTCCAGCCAAAGCATTGTTGGAAGTCAAATACCTATACTGACCCAGAGTTCTACAGCCATTCTGCAAGGAAAACAAGAATATTAGTAGCTGTTATCTTCCCTCTGGTAGTTACATACTAACATTATGGCTGTTAGGATAGTTATAAGGAACACACGACTGCTTGGGTATCCACCAAAATGATTCCCTATGCACACCTTCAAAAAGTTTTTGAAATACAATGAAGTTGCTACCCAGTGGTAATTGATGGGCTAGATTCTGCTTGATAACACTATATAATGCTGCATAACACAAAGATAAGTTTATTACTTTTCAATGAGGTTGCATCACAGTTTTTGTGATATGAGTCTTTAGCTAGCTCAACAGAATTCTGCACAATATTTTCCCATTATGCACAGCAGTATGGCACAACTCCACATGTTATAGTCACTGACATTCACATTTTTGGGAGTAGTACAGTACTCCTACCTGCAGAACCATCAAGTATGTATTCAGCTTATTGGATCGGTATAAACAAGTATGAAAGGTCCGATGTTATAACTTCATAATGTTTCAAAAGTTCAATTGTCACTTCATCAGCAACAACAAAATTATGTTTCATCTACATTAAGATTTGTCATTTGCCTGTAAATATCATCTGAGTTTAAGCTTTACTGAAAGTATTTCATTTCTTGTTCAAAAATCAACATTTGTGAATTAGTGTAGCTTGAATTAATACATGACAAAAGTGATACACCCATGTAGTGATCCTCAGTTTGAGATGCTTACCATATTTTTTCTGATAAAAATGTCTTTTAACTACTGGTCAGGTTTGATAATCATGTGCAGTACTCTGAATCAGTTTATCTGCTTTCTTCATATGTTTATTTATTATTTATTTACTTCCTTCTGTTTATTAACTGGAACAGTCCAGCTAGGTAGAAGCTCCATTTCAATGGAGTCCTGCAGAGAACTTTCCACAGTTAACAATACAAATACTAAAGCTAATACTATACTAAAGTTAACTTTTTGAGCAATTGGTTTGAGCATTGATACTTGTACAATTAAGTAGATGACATTATTACTAATAGTAATACAAACACTAATCTAACATTGGGATAAATTCTGAGCAGAAGAGGAAATAAGGAAGGAATGCAAAGGTAATAAGGGATAAATCAAATATTCAGTTAGTGAGGGCAGAGGGTTTTAACTGGTTTACATACGATAAGCAACAACCATACACTCCGCAAGGATGGCATGCAGGGTCAAGCCAACAATGTAAACCACCAACGACCAGCAAAAAACGATAGTGAACACGCAGTAATGAAGAAATAATGATTATTTATTTATAATTCCTTCAAATCCAGACCGGTTTCGGCTATTCAGCCTTTATCAATGAATACAATAAAGTTTTTTCCATACGACAAGAACAGCAAGCATAAGAAAGTAAGTAAGATGTGGAATGAAAATAGCTGGAGAGAGGAACTGGGGGTTAATTTTAAGTGTGGCAATAGAGAGAAAAACACTGTGGAGTTTATAGCAGGCCATTTAAAGTTTATTCTAGCTATATGTTGTATGTCTGGTATTACATCTCAGGCTACCATTAACCATCTGAGAAGACTTTTGTCTGCTTATGATCTGTCTGAATATGTTGTCACTAGCAATGGAAACTAGTTTAAATCAGAATAATTTTGTTGCTTTGTTAAGCAACCTGAGTAGATTAATTCCACAAATGAACTTTGGCATTCAGCAACAAATGGTCTCATGGAGAGAAGTATACAAATCTTCAAGTCAGATATAGAGAAATGATTAAATGCAATGCAGGAAGCTAAAGATAAAACACCATTCTTTTTCTTACAATACTTAACCAATCTGAGTTGAACTACAGAAATGATAACTGCACACCTATTCTTGAGAAGGCAAAATAACTGCAGTTGGTGAAACAGAGTCAAATAGTGATTGCTTTATATAAAGTCCTTGCAAAATGTTCTAGCATGGGCAGCGTGCAAAGGACAGATTATTTAGTTAAGAGGATTCAGTGCATCTCTGACATACAAGTAGGAAATGTTTAAGTGGATTCCAAGAGTATTTTGGGAAAATGACTTCAATTCCCTGAGAATTTCAGAGAAATAATTCAGTGATTTCTTACAGAGGGCATGATCTTCCAACATGGACTGACAAGGGAAATTAACACTTCTGGCGAACAGAATCCTGATTCTAGTGTTTGGGACAGTAATACTGCTGACGTGCCAAAAGGAACATTGGTCAGTGTCACTTCTAACTGGTCTCTTATTCTAAATATGAGCCTGATATGCAGACGAGTAAGCCCTTTGTACCAGTGAGCCCAGGACCAGTGCCAGAGCTGAGAAGCATCACTAGATGTTAGAAAGCCATACCAGCAACTGGCATACTGACTCCTGAAACTAATGGCATTGGTTCTGACCCTACACATGAAGTCTACTTGAGCTCCAGTACTACATCAGCTGCTTCATCTTTGGACAGGGGCTCCAGATTTTGAAATACTGTTTTACTTAAGTATTAAATAGTATACTGAGAAGTACTTGTACCTCACATACCTCTTCTTTAAAACGGTAGTCAGTTTATGCTCAGGCTATGGTCAGACTGTGTTTAGCAGTACAATAAATTCAGACATATTATTGGTCTCTCTGTAAGCTTCTTGAAGTATTTAAAGTGTGCTTGCCATGTTTGGAAGCATCCTTGTTTTACAATTAATTTCATTTCCCATTTTACTCCTTATATTAAAGTTGCAAGTGAATTTGCAAAAATAAATAAAAATGTGATTACTATGTGCCTTCTACTTTTTTTGTGTGATTTTGTTTACTCGGTTTCCTCTATAACCATAGCTGGCTTTAGGCATCAGCAAATCCTGTGGTCACTGGGGGTCCCCTATTCCTGATTGGCCCCCAACCACACCAAGTTATCTTATCTTGATATTTTGCCAAACCAACAAAAGTTAGCACAACAATCTTGTATACTTAATAAACCAGGTGGGTAATAACTCTTATTTATACCTCCTTTAAAATTCAAAGATCTCTCTAGTTATAGTAAGAGTGTTTTATCAAGTAATGGGCTTAACAATTCCATGAAATATTTTACCATTAACATAGCATCCTTGTCTTAAGGAAACCCTGCTGATAGACATTCTTTCTATTAAAACTAACATAGCCAGATTTAGGTACTTGCAATACCTGTTGTTGCGGGGGGGGGGCACTTAATCATCATTGACTGTGTGAGGGCCCCACAAATGCAGCTGCTTGTTGGGAAAATATGAGGAGAAAAAAAATATTAATTAGCCGATTGAAGTCTTTAACCTGAACATGACTGTGATATGACCCTGTTAGGATAAATGAACATGAGCAAAGTAAGCCCTTGACAGGTCAGCAACTCAGAGTGACTGATATCGGTGCAAACCTTGAATTTTAAGAAGAGCTGATGCTTCCAATCTTCAATGATTTATTTTCTGTCAGGGAGTTTTATAAATATGGGCGGAACACCAGGTACTATAACTCTCAACTTCTTTGCTGAAGAATTCAGCACAATGTCAAAAATAGCAGAATTAAGGCTGAAAATCAGGAACATATTTTAAATATTACTCTAATTCACTTAAAAAAGTTAATAGAATAACATTTTTTCCATCAACATGCATTTTTTTGAACACGAAGAACTATAAAACTCTGATTTCTAGATTTACTAACTGCCTGTAATCCTGAATGATTTGCCAGCAAATCAAACTTTTTATGAAGGGCAGAAAAAAATTATGAGCAAAATCAGGGAAGGTCTGTGAAAACAGGGACAGTGACTAAAATGCATTACTCTTTAATGAGGTAAATAAAAGTGACTTACCCCTGTTGCTGTTTGGCAACTGCTAAGTAGCAGTCATCTATCTAGTATGGCAGTAACAGTGTTGCACAATGTATTGCTATTTGGTGAAATAAGTACAAAATGAGTATTGTCATGGCTTATGCTTTGGTGTGTGTGTGTGTGTGTGTGTGTGTGTGTGTGTGTGTGTGTGTGTGTGTGTGTGTGTGTGTGTGTGTGTGTGTGTGTGTGTGTGTGTGAGTATGTGTGCGTGTGTGTGTGTGCGTGTGTGCATGTGTGTGTGCGTGTGTGTGGATGTGTGTGTGGATGTGTGTGCGCGTGTGTGTGTGTGTGTGTGTGTGTGTGTGTGTGTGTGTGTGTGTGTGTGTGTGTGTGTGTGTGTGTGTGTAAAAATATCACAGATCCAATAATGCCTGGACACATATATGGTTATTCTGGTTATCAGTAAAAAGCAGCTAACAAGTAATTATATTTAAAAAGTAAGACATAAAATATATTACAGAACATTCAGACACTTTGATCATCTAGGAGTCTGGTGGCCCCAGTCCTCAAACTGTATAAAAGGATACAGGGTCCCCCTTAATCAAACGTCAGTGAGTGGGGACCCATGAACACTTTTGCTGTTTGGAGAAATGAGAAAAAATGTATTAATTTTCTGATTACACTCTTTAACCTGATCAAAGCTGTGATGTGACCATATTAGGATAAAGCTGATAATGGCCTCTGCTCTCAACTGTACCCATTCTAAAACCAGCCTTGTTCAGATGTGTGTGTGTACAGGAAACTGTTGTAGGGGATGTGGGGAGGGGGCTGGGGATTGTGTTGAGATTACTTCTTTGTTTTCATCACTGTCAAACCTTAGAGGTGTGCACAGGAGGTTATTATACTTTGTGTTTGGGATGGGTAGGGGGATGATGACACAGGCAGCAGACTGCAAGGGCTTAATACGCCCTGGACTTCCAAATGCACTTCTTCACAGAGAGAGTGGCATATGGACTGAATGAACTGTTTGAAAGTGTCATGATCATACATGGTACAAATACAGAATGTTTCTCTGGTCAATAAGGAAACAAGGGTATAACTTGGCTAGGATTGTAAGGGGCCCTGGGCCATTAGCCTAGTAACCTATGAACCTATGAATCTATAGAAGCATTCGAGAAGGCATGAATTAGCTGTGGTAGGGTAAGATGGAAGGTAGCAGTGGAGATAAATTAGAGTGTTACATGAGCTGACTAGAAAGGCTTATCGTCTTCTACTGTCATAAATTATTTGGAATGAATCACACAACCTAAAGAAGTACACTCACTGAGTTCTGTAGTAGAGAAATGAAGCTTGGCAAGGATCACTATACCTGAAGCACGACATTCCACTTGTGGCATACTTAGTGTCTGCTAAACAGTCATTTTGTTAGTTAGCAAAAAGGAGTTGCATATATGTAAACTCAGATGCTGGAACCACAAAATCATGTGTTCAGTGGATTATCTGCAATATACTTTCATACACAGAAATGTAAATTCTTGCATCTGAAAGGGGTAAGATGCAAGAATGGGTCTCTGAAAAGAAAATACTGATTCAGGTCTTAAATGTTCTTATGCAGCCTGTTTTGTAATTCCTTGCACTGTTGTTCAAGCATATAAACTGCTAATGAGTCTATGCATTGCACTATAAAAGACACCAGCAATTCTGCAGTGAGGCTTCACTGTTATTTACTATGTGTAAATATTTATTTATTTTAATAGGGCCAGTGAAGTCTGCCTTATAGTATATACTTATCTTCAATCTGAGACAATAGGAAACATAAATGCACTTTATATTGACAATTTACCAGTCAGTCAATCAGCTTGTTTCTAGTGTGATGGCAGAAACACTGAGTAACTACTGAAAACCATAGAAGACGCAAAAAAGAGAACAAGATGAGGAACATTAATTCAATTACCTATGAAGAGTTAAATGTATTACTATTTCATTCTTACCTTGCTAGGAATCTCATATTTATTTACATATACAATAAATAATAAGGGGCTTCATGTTTGCATAAGATACCCTGTCTGCTGATTACAGTTAAATTCAGTAACACACATTCCAAGTTGACCTAGGGGCTGCATGATCTTTGTTATCACTTTTTCACAGTAGTGTTATTCACTGTGATTCACACTTACAGGTCTCAAGTGTCATCATTACTAGTAGTCATGCTTATTATGAACTTTATCTTCAGTGGATTATATCTTAATAGTATATATATATATATATATATATATATATATATATATATATATATATATATACATATAAAATGCCAACGACAAAAAAATAGCATCAACGGGACGACCACGGCTCCAAATGCAAAGTCCAAGAGCAGTTAACTGGATAAAAGGAATGATATCTGATATACATCCAGAGTAGATATAAGAATCACAAAACTCAAACTGACAAAACGTATGATTTAATCCACAAAAGTAAGCGCTTTCACCGCAGTCTGATGAAGCCCTTGTGGTGAAAGCGCTTACTTTTGTGGATTAAATCGTACGTTTTGTCAGTTTGAGTTTTGTGATTCTTATATCTACTCTGGATGTATATCAGATATCAGTACTTTTTATCCAGTTAACTGTTCTTGGACTTTGCATTTGGAGCCGTGGTCGTCCCGTTGATGCTATTTTTTGTCGTTGGCATTTTCTTATATTTTATTACAGCCTATACGGGACTTTTACTCTCTTGGAGTTACCTGCTTTTATATATATATATAAATATATATATATATATATATATATATATATATATATATATATTGGGTATGGAGGAGGATTCAAACATCAAAATTAGGAATTCATTCCAAGACTTCTGAAGTTAAGCACCAGTCTACAGAACGCATGCTTAATACCTGCAACTTTTGCAAAAATGCATATTGTATTAAGGTTAGATCTGTAGACTCCTGAACTGGCATTTTCTGGAACCACAGATTGCAAAATCTCTTTATAGAACATATGGCAGGCTGAAGGCATGTGCAAGTATTTGAATAAATTGATGGGTAGCTCATGGCTTTGCAGTTAAGGCATTTGCTTATTTAGCTTACTTGATTTTTTAGATACTTTTCAGCCACAATCTTATTCACAAAAACAAGTGTAAGTGCTGAATGTATCAGTAATTTTGAAATATCATTCAGGTAGCATGTTTTTAGGAAAATGTAGCCCGCACACTGATTACAAATGAGGGTTATGGATAAAATGAAGGTCTAGGTGTGAAATCTTAACTAATGAATCATTGTACAACCCCCTTTTAATTCTCATTTGTTTTCCATGGGTTAGAAATTGTCCTTTTTTGACTGTCCACCCCAAATAAATGGAGCCTATTATAGAATTCCTCATGGCAAGAATCAGTTATAAGATTAAAAATATTAGATTACTGCCTTTATTTGTGCAATCACAAAAATAAAGTCTAAAACACTTTTTTACAAAACTTTATGATAGGCCCTTATGATTTTTTGTAGGCTTCTGACTGATTCTCATTTCATGACAAATCGCTATACAACCTTTCGGCTTCTTCATTATTGTTAAACTTAGTCCTATAGAATAACATTTCAGAATTCATATCTGGTGAACATTATCACTGACAGTTTAAATTGTGGTTACTTGTGTAGGACTTGTGTTGTAGTACTAGGATGCTTCAAGCCCTAGGGAAGGTGAGCAGTGTAAATTAATCTGCTAATATGATAAATGTTGGACATCAATTTTTCAGATAATACGTAAAATAAAAACCCTTGGCTGCAGGTGTATATGCACAGAGGTATTTCTTTGCAAGTGCTATTTAGAAAGCATGCAAATAAAATGAAACAGATAATAAAATAGTTAATACTGTGCATAAACTAATACAATAAATATCCATTCAAAATAAAGAACACAGAAGAAATACTTAATCCCAGTGCAGAAAACCTTAATTTGTAATATAATAGTTAAATAAGGTTGGGATGTTTTACCACTGAAATAAGCTTAAATATGAATGGATTGTGTAGTATTTTGTTACTAACTGGTCGAATTCGGTTGTGCATGTAGAATATCAGACCCTGGAAATGAAAGTCTTGTTTACATTTGCGGTGGGTCTTAATTAATCTGAATGTCAAAGGTTACCGCATCTGGGAGCAATGTCATTCTTAAAAGAGTTAATGCAGTAGCAGCTGTGTGTCTGCCTACTAGACTGCCTGTGCACTCAGCGGAGTTATGTATACTCTGTTCCCAGTGCTGCATGAAGTCAGCTGTCACTGAAGAACAAAGGAGCCACGAAGCAGCTCAATTCGTGTCACACTATGCAAGCACAGAGCTGAGGCCCATTCAAGAGCTCTGTGATTAGGGTTTCTAAATCAGCCTAACAGAGCAAGGGAATGGGGCTAGAACAATAGATTCCACAAATTCACACAGATTAGCACACTGAAGCTTAACCACAGTTTTCCATGTCTTATGATAGCATCTGTGCAAAACATCTTTATTTTTCTTGCAAACAGGATCATTTTCTTTCTTTTTTTCTTTATCAGGCCCAAATCATGCTCAATTTATCAAAATCAATCCATGAATTTCTTTTCAAAAAAGATATATTTAAGGCATCAGTGAAATTCTTTCTGCAATAACAGGATTTGCACAATGCTTGAACATCTTGGCATACTTACTGATATGGGTGTCACAGTAGTGCTACTCTATCCTTTGAGTACTGAAATTTTATCAAGAAAATGATTCTGAATCACATTTGATGGATTCTGGAGGATAGATATATAGTCTACCAGATTTTACAATGTTGTATTTTTTATCTGCTGATCTTCTGTAAAAAATACTATTACAACAAAATTCATTGTTGCGCATTCATATCATTAATACTATCCACCAGTTCTGTTAAAAAATAGATTTGTGAAAATCACTTTACTATGTCTGTGTTAAGAGAAAATGACAACTTAATTTCTGATATTGATCTGCACTGCAAGCAATTCATCTAGCTAAGGTTTCAGCAAATAACTTGGGGATTTAATGGAAATGCAAATATACAAGTTTTGAAAACAAGATGGTATTTCTTGTAGATAAGGGGCATGATATGTAACACTGAACATGAATTTTGTAGGAAAGAGAATGGGTGGCACTGCTTAAACATGTTCCTTTGCAAAGACACAAATAGTTGTTAGAAATGGCCTCAGCAAATGGCTGGCAGAAGCAAAACTGAGGAAATTGAAAAAAGAATACACTGGGTGTGCATTTGAGCTGCAAGAACACAAGTGTAAAAAAGCAACATGAACTATGATTTGTTGTGGAGGTTTAAGGCAAAATAAATGACCAACTAGATTCAAAGGACCTTGAATAGTTTATGTATTATGTGTGTGTGTGTGTGTGTGTGTGTGTGTGTGTGTGTGTGTGTGTGTGTGTGTGTGTGTGTGCGTGTGTGTGTGTGTGTGTGCGTGTGTGTGTGTATGCGTGTGTGTTTGTGTGCATTTATGTGTGTGTGTGTGTGTGTGTGTGTGTGTGTGTGTGTGTGAGTGTGTGTGCATGTGTGTGCATGTGTGCATATGTGTGTGTGTGTGTGTGTGTGTGTGTGTGTGTGTGTGTGTGTGTGTGTGCATGCATGTGCTTGCATGTGTGTCTGTGTACATGTTTGTGTGCATTAGTGTGTGCATGCATGTGTGCATGTGTGTACATGTGTGTGTGTGTGTGTGTGTGTGTGTGTGTGTGTGTGTGTGTGTGTGTGCGTGTGTGCATGTGTGCCCATTTTCTATTAGTGCTTGACATCATGTCTGACTTCTGAAATATCACAGGGCAAAACTAAAACAGCAGGGTGATATTCTTGCAGATATTTTCTTCAGTAACAGATTCCATATTTACTTTGCACCTTTTTTATAAGAACTGTGCTTTGTAAAACTGACATCACCGAACAGTTTCTTTTTCCTATAAGCTAAATCATTTTGTCTACAAATAAATGTTAACATTTCAACACTCACTCATGAACATCTTTTGCCTCTTAAAGCAGAAATACGCATAATAAGAGTCTATATTAGAACACCAAACGTTCAAAAGTTTGAGTGTTCTAATATCGACCCGTTTTCAGCGAACGCTGAAAATATCGAAGAAAGAGAAAACCAAATTTTTTCCTAGGGAAAGAATTTGGTTGCCCGTTTCTGTTGCTTTGGTATTTTCAGCGCTGTGGTGGAAGGTTGCGGGTCGGGTTCAGGTAAGTGTGCGATTGTGTGGACGTGAGGGTTAGGGCGGGGTAGGTGAGTTAGAGTTAGGGAGCGGGTGAGGTGACTGTGCGATAGTGACAGACCTTAGGGTTAGGGTTTGGGTTAAGGTAAGTGGATAGTTAGTGGTGTATTTATAGTTCAGTGTAGGGTTAGGTGTAAGAGTTTAGGTGTGTGTGTGTGTGTGTGTGGATTGCTGTTTGTTTGGTGTGCTTGTGTTCTGTGTATGTGTTTTGGAACAGCAAATTTTTTCCCTAGCAAAATATTTGCTGTTCTGAATGTTCGATGTTTTAAATTTTCGATTCGTGGATTCGATATTAGAACACTTGAAATTTTGAATGTTCGGTGTTCTAATATAGACCCCATAATAATGAGTTATAGTGTCTCACCCTTAAAATAATCACATGAAATGCTTTAGTGTTGATTAGGAACAAGTACAGCAGAACTGATCTATCAATTTCCTGCCCTGTTTGCCCATGTGCCATCTTCCTTATATGCTTTTTTTCCCTTGAATTACTTAATGATGTGGGCAGGAACACTTGTCAGTGCAGTGCTCACACCATTAAAGGTGTACCTGGAAAACGATGTTTTGATATAATTCCAATAGCAAACAAGAAGACAGAAGCATATTGAAAGACATATTAGTCAATCCATGGTAATCTGGTAATGGAAAATAATACAGTGTATACACAGAACCTGGACCAAAGATTTGTAAGATGCATACATCTTCCATTCATCCTCACTGTTAAAGTGTACAAATGTGCAAGAGGTAAAATCTGCAATCATGGGTGTGATTCTTAGAAATTTGACTTTCTCATCACATGATTCTGAATAATGGCATCACTTAGGTTACCTCTAGAGTTGTGTGCATGGTTCTTGAACCTCAGCAAATCAAGAAAGACAGAGAAATAAATATATGCATGTGAACAATCTGGAATTCTATTCAGCCAACTACAGTAGACAGGGCCACTGTGAGAAAAGGTGAACTAATATATTACCATCTTCATAAACACAAGCTGCAATAATAAACAAAATGAACTGTGGTAGTGGTGCTGCAGTAGCGTTGTAGCCTCACAGTAAGATGTTGTCCTGTTCAATTCCCAGTTAGAGCGTCTTCTGTGTGGAGACATGCGTGAATGGGTGTGCCTTTGTTGAAGGTTGTGCATCAGGGCTGGCAACTCGGCATGTAAAGATCCACTGCCAATCATTAGTGGACCGGAGTTCTGCTGTGGTGACCCCTAACCGGGAAAAGCCAAAAGACACAACAACAAAGAAATAAAATAAATAGGCTTGGAAAAACTAGGCAATGTGACTGCCAAAAAAGTGTAAAAGATGCTTAAGATTCACCCAAAATATGTCTGCCACAATATAACCTTAAAAAAGAGAGAAAGATGCAATTTTCAGTAAATAAAGCCTCCTGCAAACACACACACAGACATACACACACACACACACACACACACACACACACACACACACACACACACACACACACTATATAGACATATATAGATAGAAGTGTTTTTCATCTTCCCAGACTGACATAGCCTAGGATTTTTGGGAATTACTATGTGGTTGAAATTATATTCTGTACTTCTGTAAGGGAGGTAGCAATTCTTATTTAGCTTAGAATTACACATGTAGTACCTTTTACATGCAACTCATTGCTTACCTCTGGATATATCTCATAAATTCCCAGTCCTTTTAGTAGACTTAGATCTTATTCTAAACACACAAGCATCTAGGAGATGCAATGCAAATCCGGTTTTGTCCTGGCTACCCTTTAAATAACTCACACCAACACCAAAAGATGTTTGATGACCTTTATTAATATTCCATAACCATTAACTTTATTCATATGGAAACAAATAACAGTAAACTTCACAATTCTCAAATGATCTCAGGGCGGCATACGCACTCACCCTGTTCAATCATCCATCAGGGCAGCGTACCTACTCAACCAGCCAAACCTTAAACGGGCAGCGTACCTGCTCACCTTTTCAAATTAACCAACATCCGATTAAGTTCACTTATTGTCAAGCAGCATCCAGCAACTCACTTGATCCCCAACTCAAATCTATGACCACCTTCACCTAGAAGGGGAACAGAAGAGGACAATTCTGTCCCTCTTCTCTGCCCTTGAACTAACAAATGGTAACAAAAATATTTTTTTATGAGAGGGAGGGAGGGTCACCAACTCATGCCTAAATGTGACACCACTTCCTCTGTTCTCAAATATATCAGTTAAGCTAAGTCCCTCCCTAACCTACCTCACTTCCCCTAATCCTCTCAAACCACTTAACCCCTTACTGTCCAAAGGCCTAATCCCTGTTACCTAACTTAACCATACCAAAACTCCCCCTTTCTCCTAAAATACCCCCCCCCCCCCATTCACTAAAGAGGGACCTGGACAAATTGTTTTGTCCCAAACCTCATTTGTATCTGTTTTGTTTGACTGCAGTCCAGATTCAATAAAGCCTACACTAAGTGTACACTGTTCTGAGTGAACAGACAACACAGACAAAACACACACCTGCTTTCTCCTATTTATAGCTTTCCTACTGATGTTCTTGTGACTTTAAATATTGGCAAGGATTTATAAGGGTTACCATAAAGTGTAGACTAAGTATGTAATCTCTCTGAGTAACTAGAAAGCATAAAAACGTGATAAGAATTTTACTGAATACATATCGTATACACTTAGTGTAGGCTTTATTGAATCTGGCCCATTGTCTGTTAAGTTCCTTACCCTTTGGTACCAGCTTTTCTGGATGGCACCACTCAGTGTGTGTTTGTAATTAGTTAGGGCTCTAAATGTATAAAGTGTACATTCCACACTGTATACACTCTGTTCTGCTGTCACTGCCTGTATGGCCTGCATCATGGCTGAAAAGGGTCTAGGGACCAGTTCTGCCACATGGTTGACAAAAAAAGATAAGTAGATAGATAGACAGACAGATTAGATAGATAGATAGACAGACAGATTAGATAGATAGATAGATAGATAGATAGATAGATAGATAGATAGATAGATGGATGAATGTCACCATGTCATCCAGTTATCTTGTGTATATTAAACACATTTGTTGCTTTAATTTTGGGAATGTTATATCAGGCAGTCAAAGAGACCATGTAGTTGTACTCAGTTGAAATAAGAAAACGATACCCATATGTCATGTCAAAGACATCAACTTGCAAAAGTGCCTTACAAGCCATATGGCCACTGTTTACATTCCACAATCACTCTGGCTGTACAACAAATTCTGTGGCAAAACAAATAAATAAATAAACAGGAATGACATGACAGCCTGGAAAATAGTTTTCAAGGTGTTGAAACACACATTTCTGAAGACAGATGATGACATAAGTAAAACAGTAAATAGTCTCAAGTTTAAAAGTAAATATGGATGCAGAAGTAATCTGTTAGATGGCCACAGCTGTAGTTTGACCCCTTGGGCCAGATACTTGCCACATAAATAAGACGACAACATCAGTCCCTTGCACTGTGGTTTACGAAGTTATGGGCAATATAGAATGGATAGTTAAGGAACTTTCCTTACTTAATACATACGTTTATTTATTTATTTAATTATTTATTTATTGCATTTGATTACCAGGAAAGTCCACTGGGCCTGAGATGAGCCCATTTTCAGTGGAGGCCAGGGAGAAAAGCTCCACATTTAGTTACGTACAAAGAATTATTACATAAGAATACACTAGAAGCACATTAAAATAAAATAATGATGACAGAAAATAATATTAATAATGACATTGTATGAATTTGATAAAAAAAAGCTGTAGGGTTCAGTAATATCTGCAAGTTTAATGGCCAATTTTTCGCACAAACACACACTCAAGTGAACACACACACAAACACCCCCCACACACATACACACACACACACACACACACACACACACACACACACACATATATATATATATATATATATATATATATATATATATATATATATATATATATATATATATATAGAGTAGTGGCATTTCAATTATAGCTAAGGAATAAACTGCCATCCACATAGACTGCACTTTTCTTTCTAGAAACAAACACAAAATTATCCTGCTGCTTTGATGCTTAATCTAAGAGAGATGCTTGTGGTCTTCTTATCATGACCATCCTGTGGCTGAGACCTATTTTTGCATATGAACATTGCTAAGCAGGAAAAGGAAAAAAAATGGAAAGTCTGAACATATACACTAATGCCTAAATGATCCCCTGCATATAAAAATATGCTCATACTTCCCCCAACGTTATTCCTTGCATAATACAATGCATCTTAGCACTCAAGGGAATATGGGATACTTCTGACCTCAGAATCAGACTCACTGCAGCGTGGGATTCAAAGTTATATGCTTTGCTTGCTTCGGCCTTCCTGGTAAGGAGCCGCATGAGATGCAATACAGATAAATGCATTTTTATTCCAACAGAGCACAGCAGTACACTATTTTGCAAGCACTATGTATCTTCTTAGCTAGACAGGAATTAAGAGTATTCTGAAAAACAAAACTTTGGTAAGGAATATAAAATTCCTGCAGAGATAGCCCATGCCAGTAGCTGTAGCATGCAAATGAGTCAACCCACCCCCTCTCTATAGACGTCTGCCAAGAATTTATAGAAATTAGGACTTTAATAGCTTGATGGAGTTGGTAGTCATATGACATGGGAGATCAGTCAGGAAGGAGGAGGAATAATTTAAGCCGCGCCTTCCCTTTCATGGAGGAAAAAAAAAATAAAGATTTTTATTCCTCAGGGAGAATAATGGGGAGAAAAAAAGCCAATCAAGATGGGATCAGCTGTGAGCTGGTTGTTCCTGAACTGCTTCTCCCAGAGGGGGGTGAAGAGGGACATATCAGGCCGTGTGGGAAACCAGCAGCCTGTGCTTCTCACACATTGTTTTCCAACCCCTCTGCTCCCACCTCCCCCCAACACTCCAAGCCGTTAATGCCACAAAAGATACTTCAACTATTGTGCAACAGACAGCTGAGAGGGTAGAGTTAGCTGTGTGCAGCTTTCTTGGCTCACTCAGGAGAGAGAAAGGATGGAGCATATACACTGAAGAACTGATGGTTATCACACAAAGGAATTAAATCCACTTGGGTCCCCATTTTTTTTCTTTCTTAGTCTCTCATCCTCTTGCTAATCTCTGACCATGGGGGCTTAAATAACGTTACATTTTCATTAGGTACTAATAGCGAGAGGGTCTGCTAATAGTGGAGCAGTCCAACCTATTATCATGCAGATTATTGAAAGGCCACTTAGTAGCAGAGCATTGCCCCTCAGTGCTGTATTTATTCATGGATTGTCATACATTTTCATCTGCTGCATTCTGTTTAGGAACTGACAGATTTTTTTTTTTTTTTTTTTTAAAGAACCCATGCCCCTGTAACTGGACTGAGAATATGGTCAGTCAGAGGAAGGAAAGACTAGCATATTCTATACTACAGTATTTGATTACTACCTACCACAAGATGTGACAGCTTCATCATTTTTTAAATGACAATGTAAGCAAAACTGCACTACTATTACAGTTTTGTATGATATATTAAGTTCCTTTACTTGTGCCAGGAAATGCAGCGCTTTCTAACGTATTTTAATAAATATAAAATGCCCACACATTAAGAAATTACCAGTTTTGGTTTGCCATTTGTCATACTCAGGATGGTGCACTCAGATTCTATTGGCATGATGTGCTGCGTTATTTAATGTCACTCAAAGATTTCCCACATCTATGTTAATAGCCAGATGGTCTCTGTGGTGATGTAATTCTTGCACTCATTATAACTGTGGGCTGTGACACCAGAAATCACTCAAACGTGGGAATGTGAAGAACTCAAAGTGTTTTTTTTTTTTTTTCGGCTGAAGTTGCCATGCTTCGGGTTTCTTATTAGTACACTCACTTAAGCCTGCACCCTTCTGTGTCCAGGGGAAGAGAAGCAGTAAGAAGGTGCTGCCAACGTGGTTATTTCACAAGACAATAGCAGATGACAGCATCTATCTGCCTGTTCAGCACTAAAGAGAGAGAGAGAGTGAGTGAGAGAGAGAGAGTGAGTGAGAGTGAGTGAGTGAGAGAGAGAGAGAGTGAGAGAGAGAGAGAGCGAGAGAGAGAGAATGGTTTAATGCTACTCAACTGCCCTGCCATTTCCTTTCTTATTCATTTGCAGTAGTCCGTGTTATGGTATGAGTTCCTAAATTTTCTATGAGCAAGAAAGAGGATATTTATTCAACACTGTAGCCATCCTAATGCAATGATATTGAACCACTGCTTGGAAGGGTCAGAAAATTACAGAAGTGATGACATTTTTGCTACATCAGATTTATGTATATCATATTGTGATATATTTTAGTTTGATATCAAGTAATCAGGATGCACTGTAGACACAGTAACACAGTTTACATTAAAAGCAAGTTAAATGCTACTTTACTAATAAAGCATAGTTTCAGAATTCCTATATTTAAGACAGTTTACATTAAAAGCAAGTTAAAGGCTACCTTACTAATGCAGCACACTTACTGAAATGATACTTGAAAGGCATTCTTCATACTCCCTGGGATAAAGTAACAATTATTTAGACACCGCACACCTCATATAAGTAACAGCACCTCCGAAGGTCAGGCAGCATTGTCATACCATATAAGTTGTACTGACAACCTACATGTTCTGAAAATGTGTGAAAAAGCTAGCTTGTGAGTGTGTGTAACCCACTGTAATCTGACAGACAGATGTTAGCAGATTCATACCCCTGCCTCTTATACAAGGTACTCTCCATACCCCTGTATTGACTGCCTGTGCCACATCAGCTATTAATAGAGGCTGTCAGAAATAACTGAATTGTATGTGTGTGTCAACAGAGGAAGTGTGGATATCATATGAACAGAGTTAGTCGTAATGCCAGACACAGGCTACACATGTTACTGTTCACACAACACTGAGCATTACAATTTGATTGATTGTCTTTGACATTGAAGCCATCACCATTACGTAGGACACGCACACACTGTCCCAGAATTGAACACCAGTATATCTGTGTAGCTATGCTATAAGTACCCATACTCAATGCATGTGTCACAAGAGGGGTCACAGCACGACATGCCCTAAATAAACATTTAGATGCCATGCAATCACAACCTGTGATGACATATCATTGTCCAACACAGAAATGGATAAGAAGAAATAGATGCAATGTTGTTTTGTGTGATGACATTACAATCATATAATGTTGACCCTATCAGGAATTGAACAGTGGAAGTTGTAAAACTAGTATGATGAACCACCCATGCTAAATTATTATATCATCTATATACATGACAAACAATCTCTGGGAAGAAAGTGTTCATAGAGGTTCATCACAATGTCAATGGACACATTATCACTGTGGTACATGTCAGTTATGCAATACAGTATAAGGCCCAATCACTGAATGTGGATGTTGAACACATGAACATTTAGCAATGGAAAATACATGCATTTTTGCCAGGATGAATGCACCATGATAGAAATGTCACTACAAGTGTGACATATGTGGTGGACATATGAGGATTTGAAAAAGGTATTATACCGAAAGGGCTTATCCAGTTTATGAGCCAGTGTGTTTATTTTATTTTATCGTATCATCATATATTTTATTAAAGTTTTCAAGTTTCAAGTGTTTTTAAATGGAATTGGTGGCAGAATCATTTGTCTTTGGAGACATATGTGGTTATGTGAAGGTATGATATCATGCACTTCTTGCAAGGGATATGTTTGCTGTAAGACTTTATCAACAGTCAGCATTTTGTCTCATTTCCCCATGTCAGAAAATAATGCTCCATACATATGTAATGCGAGGAATATGGAAGCCAATATCATCAGTTCTCTTAATAAAAGCATTGCTGTGTAACAACGTGTCACTGCTCTCAGTAAGAGAGACCAACATATATATGTATACAAAGCCAATGTGAATGAAAAAACTGTTATTGACATGCACAATCAGAATAACACAGACACAGTGTACTCTGAACACAAATGAATGGATTTCAAGTAACTACATAAGAGCACAAGCTAAACGTCTGTGCCTGAAGTGCAAGCATCACATGATCATGTTGAGGTACAACTGAAACAGTACACAGTTAAATGGATGGAATCACGGCTGTTTATAAGCTGGATGCTTATGATAAAAAGTGTCTGATGTGCATAATAACACTGTACAGATATACTTCATATTGGTTCTTGCTGGAAAGTATATAAAGTATGAGGGTGAAGGACACCTTCACAGCTGGATTCCAGCATCCCACATATGTAGTAACACAATGTACAAAGCACACTATCAAAGTCAAGTCACAGGAGAATGTGCACTCCAGATGTGACATATTGCAGGTAGGTTAGCAGTGTGTAACCATTATGTGGGCAAAATGTTATTCTCCCTGGTGATACAATGAATTGCTAGTGTCAAACGGTGCCCCTGTTATTCTAACCCATAATTAGATGCATACACAAAGGTGGTTGTAAGGTAACCAATGTTATATGACAGCAATAAATGTGACACTATTGAAGCAATGATGGAATTGAACCACCTACCCATCCACTTACAACATCGATACAGTACATTATCAGCAGCCAGTCTCACAGGAGAATACTGAATACGATTGTGACAGATAGCATCTATGAAGGGATGACATCAGCAGTGTATTGCCATGGAAATATTTTTGGTAAAATTATTTTCTACAGCCAATCACGGCTTGTAAAAGTTGCCACTATGTATGTGCACAAAAAATTCATGACTGCATTGGCAGTCACACTTGCAGAACTTAAGCACTGTTGTAGTCGAACATCTTACCTAACAATTTTAATTTTTTTTGAGAATACTGTCACACATGCAGGCACCAAATTAGAAGTCATACAGTAAAATAGTTTCAGTTCACTTGCAAAACAATGACCTCATCAGCGTGTTGAACCACTAGTGTAGGCACAAAATATAATTGTGGAATTGTGTCCACTCACCAATGTCCTGTTTGAGTCTCAGCTAGAGCGTCTTCTGTGTGGAGACATGCTTGCCTGGGCGGACCTTCGTTGAAGGTTGTGCATCAGGGCCGGCAACTCGGCACGTAAAAAATCTACTGCCAATCATTAGTGGACCGGAGTTCAACTGTGGCGACCCCTAACAGGGAAAAGCCGAAAGACACAACAGCATTATACATTAGATAATTAGTTCAGCACATCACAAATTACTACTGCCTCCATTAAAATAATACTGCTAAAGCACATTGAACAATGCATGGAAGAAGGAGGATTGAGCACAGAAAGTTAGAGACAGATGCAGAGAGAAAGGGAACAAATATGTTTTGTAGGATATTTAGAAACATCTGTACAGTGTGTTAGCCTTATGAAATCATCAGTAATTAGTCCTGATCTGTGCAATAAACTGATTGAAGGAAGTACAGATAAGGGGTGGGAGAGTGCAGTAAACATGAAGACCTAATTAGAATAAAGTTGGCTTGCAAAGTCTCCCTGTTGGGGCTGCACTTTTTTGAGAAAGATATCTTGTCAATCTACTTCAATGTTATGTTAAGAGCATGTTTTATATGTTCAGAAATACAGATATTTGCAATTAAATATATGCCTGGAGTATATAAACTGTCATGAAGTAATATACAGGCATACTCATGTAACTGAACTTATGACACTATGGCAAAAAAGCAGGCTACAAAAAGGGTAACCATCAAAACATGCCACATAGGAACTCCTGGTTAAATACATAGAGCAGCCTAACATGAACTGTATCACAGAACTGCCTTTAGTATGGCATTACTCTGCATTCCCATAGCTCAACAGATTTAAGCACATTTGCATCTAAGTAACTAGAGCACTGTACATGAAATTAAAATTATAAGCTTTTGCAGTAAAAAGTTAAACAGGGTTCACTGTCACTCAGCTGCACTATGCCAAACTCCTTGTAAATGCCAAGATATAATGCTTTTTTTTCCATGGGCCATTTCTGGTCATGTGTGTGAATCTATTTTTTGACCAGATTAAACATGTGAAAGGGGTGGATAGGACAGTGGTGAAAATGGGGTTGACAAGCAGACAGCAGGACAAAAGGAAAATAATACAGTAATTGTAGGAGATTTGTGGGAGAGCACCATAGCTATTCACTTCTCGCAATATTAATTTACAACTTTACACCCAATTTTAACCACTGATTGGTGACAACAATGGAATAATTTTGTATGGCCAATTGGAACAAATCAATCATGTTAGGTGGACACATAAGTGAAGTGGAGAGCTATATATGGGGCATAATGTTTTGTTGGACAAATGCCCATTATTTTTTTTCTTTTTTCTTTTTTGGAGAGAAAGGAATGTTGGGAAAAGTACATAGGAATGAAAGGGTCAAAGAGGTAAGGTAAGTTATCCACAGACATACAGGACATACAAGACAAACAGGCATGGTGATGGATACAAGAGACTGGAGTCCACCATAACTGGGGATAGGTACGATACATCAGAGGTGCACCCATATCCAGCATGTGAACAGTGAAAATGCAGTCCTCCCCCTAGAACTCATCACTGTCTCCTGCAGCAGCACTCTGGGTCATTGCTGGATGTGGCATCATCTTTGCAATGTGATGTAGGATCCTTTCAACACTGTTGATATGTCCACCAAGGCCCCTTTTCATAATTTTATTTTTTTTTTTATTTTATTTTACATTTGTTGACCGGGCTAGTCCAGCTGGATAATTTCCATTTTCAGTGGAGGCCTGGGGAGAAAAGCTCCACAATAAAAACAAGGTTAAACATTTAAGCAACAATGCATACATTTTAGTCTAGTAGAAAATACAGCTAAAAAAAAACAGATAAAAAACAAATGTCTAAGCTATATATTCATTTTTTTTTTTTTTTTTTTTTTTTTTAGAACAGTACAGTAATTTAGTCATTTGAAATAGCAGGGAAAGATAGTGATTTTTACGTAGGGAGTTATGGCTTGAAGAGCGAAGAAGTCATTTAGTCTGGATTGTTACAGGAGCAGAGCCAGAAGTTGTTAAGATGTAATAGAAGTTGTTTTTTGAAAAGGTGAAAGGAGTCTAGTGAGGTAATGTGTGGGGGGAGGTTATTCCATATTTTCCCTATGGAGTTTGAAAATAGACAGTTGCCTGCTGAATTTGTAATTCTAGTTGTGGTGACTTGTAGCTTTTCGGCAGATCGCAACTGTTTCAAGTTTTTATAGGGAGTAAGGAGGTTGCTGAGAGCTGGTGTTTTTGTTGGTTGATAAAGAATGTTATGTGTAATTAAGAGTTGTTGATAGATAAGCTTGTTAGGTAGTTCTAACCATTGTAATTGTTTTAAGTTATTACAGTGGTGAGTTCTGTACTGGGATGCTGTGGCAAAGCGGGCTATATTATGATAGGATGTAGTTAGTTTTTTCAGGTTAGCTTTAGAGAGATTGGTGTAAATAGAGGAAGCATACAGTAGGGTGGAGATAAGATGTGATTGAGCTAAGGTGGTCCGTGCTTCTGGAGTAAGGAAGGGTTTTATTCTGTACAGTGAACCTATCTTTTATTTACTGCTTTTATAGTGTTATTGATATGACAATCATAGTTAAGATTATTATCAATAGTAACACCAAGCAGTTTGGTAGTAGAGTCTGGGGAGATAAGAGAATTGTCAGCTGCAGTAATAGTAAAATTTAGTTGAGAAGATTTGTGGGTAGGTGAGAATAGTAATAGTTTTGTTTTCTTGGAGTTGAGAAGGAGACATCTTTTTGAGAACCATTGTTCAACGGTTGAAAAGGTAGATTGTGTGAGTGACTGGAGTTCAGATTGGGTGGAAGCTGTACAGATGATGGTAGAATCATCTGCATATTGTATGCAGGTCGTGTTATGGATAGATGATTGAAGATCATTAATAAAGATAGAGAATAAGAGTGGACCTAATATTGATCCTTGAGGTACTCCTAAGGAGATAGGTAGTAGAGCAGATAGAGAATTTTTCCAGAGTACTGTTTGTTGTCGGTTTTCAAGGTAAGATGAGAACCAGTTTAAGGAGGAGAAATCCAAGGCAAGTGAGTTTAGTATGTGTAGAAGAAGTTTATGGTTGACCATGTCGAAGGCTTTTGACAGGTCTAGGAAAAGAGAAGCAGTTAGTTTGTTATTATTACGGTTACAGTTTATGGTATTAGTAAAGGAAAGTAGTGTAGTGGTAGTACTATGTGAGGGTCTAAATCCATGTTGAGTGTTTGCTAGTAGGTTATTTTGAAGGAGATGGTTAAGTAGTTGTTTGTGTATACATTTTTCCATGATTTTAGCTAGTGGAGATAATAGTGCTATTGGGCGGTAGTTAGAGAGGTCAGTGGATTTGCCTCCTTTATGTAAGGGTATGATGTGTGATATCTTCCAAATTGCTGGAAAATCACTTTCTTTTATGGATCTGTTTATTAGGATCGAAACAGGGTAGGCTATAGCTTTTGCTGCTACCTGAAGGAATTCAGCAGGAAGCTTATCTGCTGAGGGGGTAGTGGGTTTAAGTTTTTGTAAGAGAGATTGTATGTAGGAGGTGGGTATGGGTTGAAGCTGAAGGGAAGGAATGACTTTGTTGGTGTTACTTAAGATCAGTTGGGAAGCATCAGGGGATAAATGGCTTGCTAGTGTTTGTATGGAAGTAGTAAAGAAGCTATTGAAGTTATTGGCTATTAAAGAGGGATTATCAGGGACTAGATTCTGTGGGTTAGGTGTTACTATTTTACCTGGGGTAAGTAGATGATTGATAGTAGACCAGAACCTTTTTGGTTCTTTTTTTGTGGATTGCTGAAGTTCAACATAGTAGTTCTTTTTGTCTGAAATAATAGCATTTTTGGTTTTGTTTCTCAGCTCTCTAAAGGTTTGATAGTCTGTTGGGTTTCTAGAGGAGTGCCATTTCTTCCAAGATTTATTTTTAAGCCTGATCTTTTGTTTAGTATTAGAGGTAAGCCAGGGTGCTGTTCTGGTCTTTACTCTAATGGTACGACTTGGGGCATGGTGGTTTAAGATTGTAAGGAATGCTGAGTTGAAATGTTCTACGGCTTTGTTGAGAGAGAGGTGCTTTAGAGGGGTCCAGTTGTATTGTGAGAGTTTTGTTTGAAATCTTTGGGGATTAAATTGTTTCTTGGAATAAAGTGTTCTATGTGAGGTAGGTAAGTTTTGATGAGTTTTAGCTCTAATGACATATGTGAGGGAGTGATCGCTAAGGTCATCAGGAAGGATGCCAGTTTTGTAGCTTTGTGAGGGGGAGTTTGTAAGAACCCAGTCTAAGGTGGTTTCTTTTTTGCTTGTTTTATTTATTCTAGTGGCACTATCAATTAGTTGTTTGAAACCAAAAAGGTTTAAATGGGAAGTAGGGTTAGCATTGTTACAAGATTTCCAGTCAATGTTAAAGTCTCCAAGGAGTAGTGTTTCTTGAGGGAGGTAATTTGAGAGTTGTTCAAGAAGTTGTTCTAATGTGGGGATATTATTTCCTGGAGGCAGATAAGCACAAATGATGTTTATTGATTTAGTAGTGTTAATTTGAACTCTAGAGCAGATTATTTCGACATTATTGTTTTGGGTAAGAGCAAGGTCAAGGAGAGTAAGCTTCAGGTTAGTTTTATATAGGATAGCTACTCCACCTCATAATATTCTCTAGTAGCTCTGTCAGCACCTGCTGGGTTATAACATCACCAATTCAACTACTACTGCACCAGCAGCCAGGGCAGGGTTACCTAATGTACTTGGGACAGGTAGGCCAGGGGCTGTGCAGGCAACTCGGACAGGTTGAGACCCTTAAGTGCTGGATGTCTCTGCTGCCATCTCTGGAGGTATGGCAGGTTGAGCTGTAGTGGTTGGTGTACCTCTCTGTGCTGTTGATGTTTAATTTCCATCAGCAAGTTATGCAAACAGCAGATTTTATTGAATTATAATCCCACACAAAAAATATAAAAAGAAAAAAAAGAAAGAGGCAAGGGTGGAGGAGTACAAGCCATGGTGGTACAGTGGTAGCATTGTTGCCTCACAGCAGGAGGTTCTACTGTTCAATTCTCAGCTGGAGTGCCTTCTGTGTGGAGTCTGCATGTCCTCCCCACAGTCAAGTGGCCTCCAAAAGACATGCATGAATGGGCATGCCTTCACTGAAGGTTGGGTGTCGGACTGGCAACTCGGCACCATAAAATCTACTGCTAATCATTAGCGGACGGGAATTCCGCTGTGGCGACCCCTAACCAGGAAAAGCTGAAAAGACTTGAAGGGTGGAGGAGTACAAAAAAGTTGGATACATGCTATGTAACTTTATTGTATCCTTTAAACAAGCTTTACTTGACAATGCATAAACTACTATGAAAATTTATTATTGCACACCTCTGAAACATCCATATGTAAAGGAAAGGTATTTATGTAGTATTAAATAAACAAAATCACTAATGTGATATAAGAACCAGCTACATTTCTTTCACTACAACAGATTGGAATTAGCATTCTAAATTAATAATTACAATTAATGTAATGTAATTCTTCCTGGCAGATGTTAAGATATTATAAATAATTATCAATTTATAAAAAAATACTTTCATTTGGGTACTTAATTCACACACAGTAAACTATTATTTTAACTTCCTAATGCAAGCAACAGCACTTATTTGAAAATGCATGCATGCATGCTTGAGATGACTAGTGCCTATATCTACTTGAGATACTAGTGCTTGAGGGAATGAAAAAAAATATTATGCCTTTAATTTTTAAATGATTCATACATATCCCATGCCTCTATGAGGAAAGTTAATCTCTCCTGGTGTGCCTCATGGTTTGCAGCAATGTCGTCTGCAGCTGTAGGGAACAAAAATAAGTCAAATATATATATATGGAAGCACGATGAGTAATTGCATTGGCTGGCTAGATAATTACTGTCATACCAGAGGCAGATGATGGTCAGAATACTTACATGACAGTCAGCTTCCCATTAGCTTATGAGGTCCAGTACGTGCTTTTTTAAGGTCACTGTGATGGTGATGACATTGTTCCCTACTACATGGATGCCAATCACAGTGTAGGCAGCCTTGGTTAAGCTATTCCAAGCCTCAGCCTCATACTGAGACCTGATATAATTCCCTGCAGCAGCCTGTGACTGTAGCACTTCATGAGGAGTGCCACAAATATCCTGGACCCCTCAGCACCCCACCTTTGAGCTCTAAATTTAATCATTTTCTCTATTGCCAACCGCATCTGCAAAAGTCAAGCTTATAAACAGTGTCTGAACTGGTTCATAATTCAGATCTCATGTGTTACTGGTATTGCACAAACACACATAGCCTTGCTAACTGCATTTTTGCAGCTGTAAGCAGGTGGACATCTTGGCAGACATATTGTCATTATCTACAGCAGATAGCAGTAAAGGTGCAAAAAATGTCATTGCTCTGTGCCATGTGTGATCCTCCACCCATTGTCATAGTTTACACTGTTCAACAATGGACTGCCTACTAGCATGGCTTTTGAGGGTTGCACTTTGAAAGGTGAAAGACATCTGAACTCTGACATATTCTCAGTGTGGGGCTTAACCAATGTTAAATTACTTTTGTTAATAGCTAGGGATAGAACCCATGGGATACATGAGGCAAAAAATTACAACTTAATGTATTAACTGACATTGCCACAGGACAGCTAGCTTTGCACCATATTAACTTGACATTTACTGATATCAGAATGAATGGAGAAACACTTTAGTTTTGCCTATATGTGTGTGGTTGTAATCCTGTTTTGAAACACATTTCTATGTAAAAGTCATTCTTACTGCAAGTAAGTTTGGTTTACATGGATGCAGATGAATGTGACAATCAAGAAAGGTTGGTTTATGTTACATGCAGACTTCAGAAGACATAAAGGTTATAAACACAAATTTGGGATATGTTATGAGTCAAGATGATTTCAACAAAAGTACTGTGCTCATCATATATATGTTAATCATTTTTTATGACATACACTTATTGTCATGTCTAGGAAAGTAGATATACATTAGGTTGCGTATATGTGTAATACATTAGTCATATATGCTAAAAAGCACATTGCCATTATACAAGGCTTACAATATTAAATTGCTTTTTAGATTTCTCCATAATTCTTGAGCTAAAATATTGACAGGTATTAAGGTGCAATGGGTTAGATGCTATATTCTGACAGTACTGACCTGAGAAGGTAAATTCTTGTGTGGCTGTATTTATTTATTCAACAACTGTGGTGGTGGTACTGTGGTAGCATTGTCGCCTCACAGTAAGACATTGTCTTGTTTGATTCTCAGTTAGAGCGTCTTCTGTGTGGAGACATGCGTGAATGGGCGTACCTTCGTTGAAGGTTGTGCGTCAGGGTCAGCAACTCTGCACGTAAAAATCTACTGCCAATCATTAGCAGACCGGAGTTCCGCTGTGGTTACCCCTAATCAGGAAAAGCCGAAAGACACAACAACAGCTGTATTTATTTATTCATTAATTTGGTCAGAAACATCCATGTTTACAGTCACATTCATACAAGTAGCTGTAATTGATGGTCGTGTGTGTGCGAGTGTGTGTGTGTGTGTGTGTGTGTGTGTGTGTGTGTGTGTGTGTGTGTGTGTGTGTGTGTGCGTGTGTGTTGGTGTGCAAATGCTCTCAACTCTCCCAGATTTTCCAGAATGTCCAATTTTATGCTCACATTCTGGATTTTTGTCAGTTCATCATAAAGGCTGTTCTTTTTCTTTTTGGCAAAACATGCAGGCTGCAGACATTAAACAACAATGGCAGACAATTTAATTTTAAACTTAGCATTTGAAAAAACCTGCTAATCAATGCCTGCTTGATAATTCTAGCAAGTCTCTGTGTATAAAGGCAATAGCTGTTTCTGACCTTGGTCTTTTGTCCACCATTTATTTTTAGCTTTCTGCTAGATTCGTGAGCAAAGTGTAGCTAAAAAGATAAATGTCTGTGTGTTGATTGTAAACAAACATTTATAATCACAGTCATGCAAGTGGCTGTAATTAATGGTCATACATGCACACACACACGCACACACACACACACACACACACACACACACACACACACACACACACACACACACACACACACACACACACACACACACACACACACACACACACACACACACACACACACACACACACACACACACACACACACACACACACACACACACGGCCATCAATTACAGCTACTCATATGACTGTGGGGTCAATGTGCATTGATTTCTTCACCCAGACCCTCAGCTGTATAACATGCATCTCTGGCCATTTGTGCTTTTGCTTTCATCCGAATCTAATACCACAGGGCTAAACAGAAGGTGACCATCTTTTTCTTGAGGAGTAGGAAGACAGGTCCTATTTTCAGATAAGATTTGTAACTCCTTGAAAGAATTTCTCTTCTCTTCTCAGTTTATTGGAAAACTTTAATTTTCTTGTCGTTGAACATAAAACTTTAGAAACAACTTATTTTCCTTGGGAAAAAGGGACTGAATTTTTTTTTGTTTCAAAAGACTGTTTTGTTCAGGCCATTATTAGAACAAAAAGTTGTAAAATATACCGCAGATCATATAGAAACCTTTGATTTTTGGGAAGTGAGCTTGTGTTAGAAAATTCTCCAGCATGGCCGCTGTTGTGCTTTGAAGGCTGCCATGCTGCAAAAATCATGCTGTAGCCATGATTTGTGGGCTTCCATTTTGCTTCATAAAATTGAAACCATCCAGAGAGGAAATTAAGATGAATGGCAGCTTCTGGTACTACCTGTTGGAGTATGGCTGCACAGAGTGTAAAGGAGAACAGTATAAAGCTTTATCTTCTTTATAGCTGTTTCTAGTGTGCATAATGGGACAGTATCATGGTGGGACTGGTGGCAGTAGCAGGGCATTTGATATATTACTACATTTCATGTGATACAGTACAGGGCATTGTTTTGGGGTTGGAGGTAGTGGCAGTAGCAGGGCATGTGATATACTACTACATTTCATGTGAGACTGTACAGGGCCATTTTTTTGGGTGGAGGTAACAGTGCATATGATATACTACTACATTTCATGTGAGACTGTTCGGGCCTTGTTTTGGGGTGCATTCACAATACACCATGTCACAGTGACTGCACACTACCTAAGGTGTCCCTGTGTATCTTAAAGCATGTGCAGGGAACATGCACTTGTCTGTTGTCTGATACACAGCTAATGGAAAATACTTATGTGACTGCATCTTCTGTTCTAGCATCTCACCTTACCATCATGGTGATTTTATTTTTTATATGCCCTGTCTCTTTCACCATGACAAAAGCATGATGCAATCATGTCATCTTCTGCAGGAGGCAGGACAGCCTTGTTACCAGCCACAGTTAATTTTCCCCATAAGCACTGACTTGTCTGTTAAATTATTCATTCCAATGTCAGGAGAGAGTCACTTTTAAATTATTCAGTCCAGTGTCAGTACAGATTCACGTATAACTAACTTCCCATTTTGTATCTTCACTGCTGGTCTAATTGACAAATTTGCTTACTAGACATCTCCAATGCATCCCGCCTCTGCCATGGTTGTGGTTGTCATGTTCTGTAAATGTTCTGGCTGATGAGTAGCATGGTGATGGAGCTGCAACTGTCTTCCTGGGGGGGGGGGGGTCTGGCCTTCCACTGGCAGGTAGCAGAACTACTTTTCCTCTGGTGGCATAACCACAGCTGGGAGAGCTGGGACAGCTGGCACAGGTGATGAAATCTGCAGAGGAGATATCAGTAGATAAATATATGGCCCACATGGAAAACCTACTGGAGCAGAATACAGGTTCTCTAGACTAGCCAGCCACTACCAGTGGAGGGTGTGATCAATATTAGCAGCTTCCCTTATCCCCTATGCAAGAATGGATCCTTGCAATATCACTCAGGCCTGAGACAGGAGAAGTCATGTCATCTGTGTCTACTTCACCTTATCTACAGATATGTGTGATCCCTTTCATCTTTTCCAGCCCTCTCTATTAGCATTTATAAATGATTTGTCCTCATCCATCCAATGCGTCCCCATCCTATGTGTACATTTCTACCTCTGTTTAACTGGGTTGCTCTTTGTTTAATATCCTGTCCCTCCACACCTCCTTCTATACTGTGCTTTTACTTTCACCCTTCTCAATTTTTCCCTTCTCTCCAAAGAAAAGAATGGGGCCCTAATCCAAAAAATAAAAGCTGCAAATTCCTGTATGTTGTCCTTTTGTGAAACGCTATGCTTGCTCTTCCCTTTTCTACCCATCCTGTACACACTCTCCTTTTATGGATCCAGCAGCTGTTCAAGTAAGGTGGAGGTTGGCATAATGGTTAAGGTGGTTAACTTACATACACAAAGTGCAGGGTTTGATTCTCACATGAGGTAATTGGCTAAGATTAAAATGACCCACAAGGTCAGTTAGCCTAATATGAATCTATGTGGACACCATAGTATTGCACCTGCTAGTAAAATATAACTGCAAGGTTTCCTGCAGAACTTGGTACCATCCTGCCAAGCACCATAGTAACACATGTAGCCTGGCTGCTGCAAATACTGCTTCATATTTTTATATATTGTTCTGCATTCACATTTTCTGTTCTTGATGGTGGCTTGTCCATCTATATTTATTCAATGCAAGATCATTAAATGCATTCTGAAGATCTGAAAATGTCTAATAGGTGAGTCAAAACCAACAAACATTAATGACCCATTTCCAGAGCAACAGATTTTTTATTAATGTTTAAAGCATTTCCACCATAAAAAGGTGGGCCTTCATGGTGGATTGTTAAGTTGTTGAAAACACTTTATCCCATAAATGAAACAGCTTTGAATTTTGGGATTTTTCTATAGTAGTGGGAATTTCCTTTATGGTTTCTTAGAAGACTGTTGCTGGAATGGGGATATCTGTAAGCATACCCCATTATGGTCAATGGGGATATATGTAAGCATACCCCATTATGATCAATGGGGATATCTGTAAGCATACCCCATTATGATCAATGGAGATATCTGTAAGCATACCCCATTATGATCAATGGGGGTATCTGTAAACATACCCCATTGTAATCAACAGCTGTCTCTAATACTGATATTGGAACTAATGTTAACTTACTGGGTCCTGGATGTGTGAGTGTGGAGCACATAATGACTGATTTATGAGCCTGTATTGTTCACTATACACCTGTAATGGGGTCTATGTCTAAAGACCGACTTTCAGATGACTGACGTTCAAAATCCTGAGAGGAAAATCATGAAAGTTCAGAAACCCAAACGTCGACTGTTTACTAAGGTAAGTAAACACTTGGCCAACATGGTTCTCCATTGTAGTGTGATCCCAGAGTTGATATATTTACCTGGGGGGATGGGGGCATTGACCCCCACCTAGATGAGTTTTACTTACCTTGTCATGAGATTTTTTAACAGTTGGCCACTTATTTACTTACCCTGGTAAAAATCGACTTCCGGGTTTCTGAACTTTTGTGATTTTTGTCTTGGCAATTTGAAAGTCGGTCATCTCAGAGTCAGGCTTTAGAGGTAGACCCCTGTAATGCTATGTTCTTGCATGAAATGTTTCTAGACTCTGTGTGCTTTATTTAGCCCTTTACCTCATGGAAGATAAATGGTCCAATACAGAGTCCTACACCAAAGTGAAATTGCCACCTACTATCAAAAATAATTCTCTTTATTCATATTATTATTAACCTCAAATAGGGAAGCAAAGAACCTGGGGAATCTGTATTGGGACCATAAGCAAAATATAACATGTAAATCCAAATGTACATTATAAATTTAATCAGAGTCAATCTCCCTTTAAATTCACACTCATGCTAGTTAATAATACATTGTTGTAAAATTTACTAGAATATCTGAACACCTCTTTTCTATGTACTGAGAAAATCTCCTCAAGTAAAATTCCAATTACCAATTACTAAATAAACAATTAGAAACCTTAACTTTTTCAACTAGCATCACATCTACTTTTCTGTGAGAGAGGTAACTATAAGATGTGTGTCTCTCAAGATGTTAGATTAGCCCCATGACACATAAAGAGACAAACATTTTGGAACATAAGCAATTACTGTACATAGTTCTCAGTGCAAAAAGACAATTACCATGAGTAGTAGAGGGAGCTACCCAGCCCAGCCCATCCATACAAGGTGTAAGACACTATGTTTCTATGTTAATAGTATCCAAAATAATATCATGCCAGTTTAACAATGTAGAAATACCAATAAAATAGAAAAACTCTAATATATAGGCATATAGGTATAATACTAGGCAAGTGAGCACAAGGACCATAAGATGCCTGGCTAGCCATATACACACTTAGGAAAACATTCTGAAAAGTTATTGCCACACTTTACACACACTTAATAGTACTTCCCTCCCAAATGGAGCAGGGCTATAATTGATAACCCTGCTGGAATCTGAGTCTGCCCATCCTATAGTCAAGACATATCTTAAAGGTAATGGAAGTATTACTTTCTTTGCCTTGTAGTGGTAACTTATTCCATAGGCTGGTAAAATATTGAGTTAGGATGACATCTTTTCAGCAAGTCTTGCTTTCTTTGTTGGCATAGATTTGGACAGCCACACAGGATTTCTGAAAAAATAGGACATCATATAGGACTGGGTCACTCATGACTAGAGAGACTAGGTCTCCTCAAAGTAGCAGTCAGACCACTGAGTATAAGGAGGACAGATGGTTAAAGGATTTAAGGCCAGATTTTCTTGATTAGAAATCTTTACAGCCTTACCAGTTGAAAGATAGACCTGGATGTTTACATACCAAATGAGGTATCATATTTGATGCTGGCTATGATTAGAAAAGAATACACTGTCTGGGGGATGATGAAAGACTATAAACTATAACTGCACCACATTGATTAAAAATGACCAGGCTGCGTATTCTGACAGGAGACTAATAACAGACAGATTTAATGTTAATGCTGTTTGCAAACTCTCTAAATGGGAGTCACTCAACTATGAAAATGGATTTTGATTGAGGGTAGCTTTGTCATCAGGGCATAATAGAAAATATATCCATTTAACAAAAATTAGCATCCTTTATGTCAGCTACTTATTCCTGTGAGGTTTGCTCCTGGGGGGTTTACTTGAAAATCTTATTGCCCACTTCATGCTCCTTAATTCCTTCCAGAAATCGGGGTTAGCCCCAACACTATCACTGCTTCCAACATTTCTTACCAAATAAGTATTTCATAGTCATAACAGGCTCATCCCTATCACCTTCAGCACCCTGTTACCAGAGGTGTGCCCCAGGGATCCATACTTGCCCCACTATTCTTTTCAATCTGTATTAATAAACTACCTTCTACCCTCTCAAACCTTCCTGTTATTTTGTATGCATATAGCATGGTTATCCTATGATCCAGTCCCTCACATTCAAACATTCAAACCCAGCTTCAGTCTGATCTCCACTCTTATTTGTTGAAACACGTTGAAATACGTTGAAGTAACGTTATTCGTTATTGGAAAGCTGACAACAGGTTTTTATTTACGCTGTCCTTAGAAGCTGACGACAGGTCTTCAAACACGCTGTTTCTGCCTCGTCTGGGTTTGCTTTGCTGATATATATATATATATATATATATATATATATATATATATATATATATATATATATAAATATATATGGGTCTACTTCACATTTCAGAATGTCAAAGACTATATGGCTGAGACCACATGATCGACATTTGAAATATCGACCATGTAATAAAAAAATAAAAAATAACAACAAAAACTTACCTATGCCCCCGTGCACCCTCAGCCAACCCCCACTGGAACTTAAAAATACCAACGTCGAGATCGCACTACATTGCAGAAAATGGAGATCTTTCCATTCCACACTGTACGGAGATGCCGGTTCCGTATGGTCAACATTTCGAATGTCGATCATATGGTCTCGGCCATTATAAATCCAATAAACATGGAAGGTGCAGTCAAAGAAATGCTGAAATATGTGGATAAAAATGAAAAAATGAAGGAAAAGAGTGCAGCGGTCACCAGAGCTGAAAGCATAAAACTTAAAACTTTTTAAGTTTTATGCTTTCAGCTTTGGTGACCACTGCACTCTGTTGCTTTGTATATATACTATATATATATATAAGTTTGTGACAACAGATACCTGAAAGTAACTGAAAGTAACTTTGCACAGGTTTGTATATGTGAAAAAAAAATTCCAAATGCAAAACAAACAGCAAATGGTATTGTGCATTTGCTGTTGTGAATTTGGCATATTGAGTGGAGATCGCACTATAGTGTGAATCGGGAAATGTACCCTTTCCCTCACTGTAGTGTGATCTCAGAGTTTGTATATATAAGTAGAAGGGGATGTGGTGGGTACAGCTACCCTGCAAAATGTGTGTTGTATGACACCAAATGTGATGGTATGTTCGAAAAATTGAACTGCTGACATTTTTTTTTGTTCGTTCTTTTTCTTGGTCACTATCATAAGTTTCGACAATGTTTTTTGAATACTTGAGTACTCACAACAAACATGTTCAAAATTATGATAGTAAACCTATAAATATTTATATATATATATATATATATATATATATATATATATATAGACACACACACACACACACACACACACACACACACACACACACACACACACACACACACACACATATATACAGATACATACATACATATATGTGTATGTGTGTGTGTGTGTGTGTGTGTGTGTGTGTATGTATATATATATATATATATATATATATATATTTTTATATATCTATATATATATATATTTTTATATATCTATATATACAACTATATATAACTATAGGTATCACTATATATATATATATATATATATAAATATATCTTTATCTATACCTATATATATATATATATATAGATATATATGGGTCTGTATGATTTCATCAAAGGTGGATTTGACTGGACTGAATGTACTACTGCTTGAAATGCCATTTTGTCTCAAACTATAGATATTTATACATGGTATTTCTGGTGTTATTTTGATCTTTGGTGTTGTTAGAGACATAAGACTTGTGTGGACTGATGATTAAGTTTGTACACAAGCACTGATTCACTGTGTTTGGTAATTTTTTTCCTTTCTCCAGGGGTATGCGACCATGGAGTTGGAATATATAATTAGGGGGGCTGTGCTGAGCAGAGAATTCATCCCCCCTGTAAAAAAAGATTTTTTATCATATATATGTTATGTAGACTGTTTTCTGTGAAATGGCTTTGTAATCAAAAGTATGTTCAGTAATTTCTACCTAAGCTGCACAGAATGAAATGTTAAAGAAGTGTACATATCTATATCTATATCTATATCTATATCTATATCTATATCTATATCTATATCTATATCTATATCTATATTTATATGTATATCTATATCTATATGTATATCTTTATGTATATCTATATCTATATCTATATCTATATGTATATATTTATGTATATCTATAGCTATATCTATATGTATATCTATATCTATATCTGTATCTATATCTACATCTATATCCAGATCGATATAAAACATGACACATTGATCTTACCTGTTTGATTATCATACCAAAAAGAACTGTAGATACTCCACCAAAGGCTGCCTGCTCACAAAAATTCCAAAGGAAAGAAGAAAAAAGGCAGGTACTGGCCACCACGCTGAACAGCTTCAAAACTTTTATTTAAAACACAATTAAAAACACAGGAATATATATGATTATATACAGAAATGTATTAGTTTATAATAACATAATTTATAATACACTTGTATATGATAATTCATTTTTTACTTGCTGTTGGCTTCTTTTTCACTTTCATTAGTTTCATGCAGATGTTCAATAAATTTTAGAAAAGTATTGGAAACATCTCTTAGTAACAATAAACAACATAAATACAATCTATTATGCTAGTTACATATTAAAATAAGAGATGGTCCTTTTTATCTGATGGCGTAATTTTAGAAGTGGGAGATATAAATCTAATTTTTATAATACTGAAGATATATATGTCCTGTGTCTTGGCCAACCTCCAATCAACCCAAGGCTGTCTCTTTGCCCTGCACTGTGAGACCCTACGTCAGTGGAACACTAAAGTGCTTTCAGTTACACTAGGTCCCCTCAGCAAAAGTTTCATCCCGTGCCCCCCCCCCCCATTTTTCTCTTCCTATTGTACTCCTAGGTCAATTACTTAAAACTACTTTCTTTTGGAAAAAGTTTAACTATGTACCTGCAGCCCATACTTCAATTGTTTTTCCCTGTAGAAGTGCTGGACCTTTTCACCACACTGTACTAGATTAGTAGCATAACATTTGTAATTATTAGGAAGATACTGCACTACACTGACCTGGAATTGACTTTGTTTGGTTTTCCTGTTTTCTTTTTAGCAGCTGGTCTAGTCCAGTTTTTCTTACTCACAACCTTGTATTAATTTGTGTCTACCACCCTCCCCCCACGTTGAACCTGCACAACTCCCTCCCACTCCTGCTTAATTACAGAGGTATCTTCCTTTTACTGTTCTGTCCTGACCAGCCCTATAGATAGGTTCTGCAGTCTCGAGGACTGGTGTAGCCCCATTCCTTTCATCTCACTATGCTCGGCTTACTCCGTTCCCCTACCCTGCCCCCATTTTCCACACACCTCCATTACCTCTACATTTATTCTAACCTCAGATTACCTGACCACACCCTCCTCCAACCAAAGACCTCTCATACACACCCCCTATCAAATTTCAATTTTAAAAAAGGTACATAGCAACTACTTGCCATTCATTCACACTCACACCCATACTTGAATCCCAAAACCACTAAGACCCAACCACTACTCCTTCAGAAAATACCATTAATCCTATGATTTCTCTTCCTAACCCTCATATACCTAACAAAGATCACATCATTATATGCAAACACATCACTAAAAAACACATCATTCCACATAACACTTTCTCAAACAAATATACACTCACATATTTTCTTTCCTATCTCTTCTACAATATTTAAAGATAGCTTAATCCTACACATTCATAAGTCTCACATAACACCATCTTACACTAGAAAAACATCATTTAGATCCATCATAGACATAGTGCACACAATTAAACACATACTGTTTATCACTAAAAATCTACTTATATTTGGAGACATACACCCAAACCCTGGACCACAAAACTGTCTACTCTCTGCTAGGCTAAGCAAATCACTGACATATTGATTCTGAATGTCAACATCAGAAGTATCTCTAACAAACTTTCTGACCTACATTCATTTATAGCTCACTACTCCCCTAACATACTAACCATTACCAAGACGTGGCTAAAACCTAGTACCTAAAATGAAGAAATTCTCCCACCAGGATATAATACCCTAAGACTGGATAGAGTAGGCAAATAGGTAGGTGGAGTTGCTATCCTCTACAAAAATACAATCAACATCAAACCTCTACAAACCCCCATACCTAAATTTCAAATTGCTGAAACGTTAGATTCAGCCTTAAGCATAAATGACATAAAAACTATCATCATTCCCTACTATTATATTCCCCCAGGTAATAACTCTCCCAATATTGAAGAAATGTTATAATGGGCCACAGATAATCTCCCCCAAGAAATCATCTTACTAGGTGACCTGAACACTGATTGGTCAGCCCGTACCTCTAACAACCCCACTAACCATATTAATCTTTACAGTTTTACCCAACTTATCCAAGAACCCACTAGAATAGACAAAAAACCCCACAAACAGTCTATTCTAGATTGGACACTAGTTAACTGCCCCAAACAAAACTATCAGACAGGATGCCTTCCTGATGGTCTTAGTGATCATCTCCTCACCTTCCTCCTGTGGAAATGTATCAACGTAGCCAAACCCATTGTTTTTAGACAAGTCAGAGACTATTGTAAACTAAATATACAAGAACTAAACAGTATTCTAAAACATAGTAACTGGAAACCACTACAAACCCTAACTCTAGACCAAGCCGTTGACTACTTCAACAATGTTCTCATCAATATCCTTGATAAACTCGCACCAATTAGGTAAATAAGAGCCAAGGCAAACTATGCACCATGGTTAACTAGGGAAACTAGAGCCCTTCTAAAGTCAAGGGATAAGGCTTGGAAAATTTGGAAGAATTACAATACTAGCCTAGCCAAACAAAGTTACCTACAACTTAAAAATCAGGCCAAGAGACAAACTAAACTCGATAGATAAAATTACTTCCTCAATATCCAAAACAAACATTCAAAAGATCCCTAAAAGTTCTGGCATTCCATTAACTCTCTTCTAAAACCAGGCAAAACTACCACTCTCACTTCCAACTCCATAAATGACAACAAGGACATTGCCTTCCAATTCAATCACCACTTCACAGAATCCATCTTAACTCTATCCTCCCAACTATCCAAAAACAGACCTACATATAGCCCAACCAAATGCCCTGACAACATCCCATACTTTATGCTCTCACCCGTTCCCAACTCAACAATTAAAAAACACCTCCTAAAACTGAAACCTACCACCTTTGCCACTGTCAATCTACCAGCCAGCTTCCTAAAAATAGCTGCTGAATCCTTATCCTATCCTATTTCTATTTTTATCCATCGCTCCATACAAGAAGTATATGTCCCATAGCTATGGAAGGAATCATACATTATTTCACTACATAAAGGCGGAAACTCTTATGAATACTCATATTATCACTCCATTGCCATTATATCCCCCTTATCTAAAATACTAGAGAAATGTATCCATTCTCAGGTAACACAATTCCTAAACTCACACCATCTCCTCTCCCCCACACAGCATGGCTTCTGACAACACCATTGCACAACCACGGCTCTACCCTCTTTCACCAATCTGATCAACCAACATAGAAATAACAAATAACTTTGTATCTGCAATATTTCTAGACCTCTCCAAAGCATTTGACATGGTTTCACATTCCTTACTACTAGACACCCTGACATTCCTATCCTTTGCCTCTTCTGCTACAGCCTAGTTTAAAAGCTATCTGCAAATAGGCAACAATCTGTCCAATGGCAAAGTGTACTATCCCCCTTACTCCCAACTACCATAGGTGTACCACAAGGCTCCATATTAGGCCCACTTCTTTTCTCCATACATACCAATAATCTCCATACTACCACACAGCATGCTTCACTTATATAATATGCTGATGATTCAACTCTTATCTGTTCAGCTCCATCACTTCCCACCCTACAACAACTCACCCAGGAATACTATAGCTCTGTTGAAAGTTGGATCACTCAGATCCAACTTATCCTAAACCCTAATAAAACGAAATTACTACTTTTCACCCCCAGCAAAACCATTTCCACCCCTCTATCCTTCACTATCTCCTCCATCTCCCTCTGACCATACCAAACTCCTAGATGTTGAAATTGATAAAAATCTACACTTCGACATCCACATTTCACAAACTATCAAAAAAGTCCATAAAAAATGGAAACACTATATAGACACACAGGAAATCCCTCTCAAAACAAGCACGGATTACCCTAGCCCAGACTCACCTCTTATCTACTCTAATGTATGCTGTTCCAATTCTTACCCAGCTTAGAAAACTTGACCTTGCCAGACTCGAATCATGTTATAATAAAATCACCAAGTTTGCAAACAACCCCACCTTTAGAACCCACCATTGCCAGGCTCTAAGGGATCTGCAATGGCTGGAACTTCCCCAGCTACTAACCTATCGCCAATTAGTCATTGCCTACAATGTGGTAAAACATCCAGAAAAAAACCCTGCACTAGGCCAGCTTCTCGCCTACTATAATACAAATCGTCCTCTCCGATCTTCAGACAAACCCCTCTTCTGTATCTCTAGGGCTAACAATACTGCAGGAAAAGGACTGTTCACCCACTCCATAGCTAGAACCTGGAATAATCTCCCTCCTGGTCTGATTTCTGCCCCTACCTCTTCTCATTTTAAAAACTCACTTAGAACACACTTAAAGAATAAGTGGCTACACCCATGTATTGCATAAGTCCTCAAATGATTCCACTTATATACCTCACTTCCGAATATACCTACTGCAATATATATTACAGTCTAGGTCTTCTCCTAATGCTGATTGAATTTGTATACTTATTCTGTTATTAACCATGTGTAACTATTTTTTCCTGTATATATAGGTCTTGTTATGTCTTCTGCTGTATACTGTACTTTAACATATTGCTTGAAAATTCTCTGTATACTGTATTTTAAAATATTGTGTAAAATTTTACTTACTGTGGAGCTTTTTTCCCCTGGCCTCCACTAAAAAATGGACCTGTGTCCACTCAGACCATCCCGGGTTAAGAAATGTAAAATAAAATAATAATAAAATATAGATATATATATATATATATATATATATATATATATATATATATATATATATATATATATATATATAAACACACACACGCGCACACGCACACATACATACACACACACACACACACACACACACACACACACACACACACACACACACACACACACACACATATATATATATATTTATGATTTGAGGCACCTTAATTCTATATAGTGGTTCTCTGAATTTAGCCATTTGTTGAATGTGATATTAATAGATAACAGTGATATTAGTTAATGAATATTATTAATTTAGCTTAAAAATAATTTAATTAAATAAATATAAATAAATTAAAAGATGCTTAGATGCTGATTATCTGGATAATTAAAGACCATCCTCAAGCCTTTCATTTGTGACAAGGTTGCAGAGAAGATTGTGCATCCACAACTGTGTACTTAACTGAGTGCTAATCAGATTTATAACCCATTCCAGTGTGGTTTTCAGTGCCAACACTGTACAAAGACTGACCTCGTTAGGGTGTTTAATGATGTGGCTAGTTATTGTCACTGTTCTTCCATCTTGGCCTTCTTCAGCTTGTTTTCATCATCTGGAAGGGTAGATGATGAGATTCTGTTGGAACTGATGAACTATTACTGTAGTATCTAAGGTGTACTACAGCAGCTGGTCACCATCTATCTTTCTGGCCACACTCCGAACGTTGTGTCTGGACTTGATATTTCTTCTTCCGTCTGCCTGATATGGGGTATCACAGGTTTCAATGCTGGGTTCACTAATTTTCACTGTGAATGTGTTGATACGTTGTGGTGTCATATAAGGGAGTTTAAAATTGTAATTGTTATGCTAATGACACACAGAAGATTTGTAAAGTAGAATTTAAACAAATAGAAGCTGAAGTTGTGGAATACCTACAAAGTGAAAGATTTAGTGTAGAAAGTCTAACACAGGTTATGTGACAGCATGATAGAACAATGAGTCCCCAAAGGAAAGGAGAAACAAGAAAAGTGGGAGACATCTGAGGAAGAAATATAAATGGGAAAGGAAGAGGTTTAATATAGTCCAATATTTATGCAAAGGACAAAGCAAAACTAATCAATTCAAAAAAGCAGCACCAAAGATATTTGAAGAGGAATACAGGTAAAGGCATCTGAATATGGACAATTTTACATTATAAAAAATAAGAAAACAAAGAGGAAAAGTAGAAAAGAGGATTAGTAATGGAGAAGTTAAAGAAATAGAAACTGAGGTTATGGATTACCTGCGAAGTGAAGGATTTAGTGTTGAAAGTCCAACTCAGATAACATCACAGCAGGATAGAATAATGAGTCCCCAAATAAAGGACAAACCAGTGGAATGGGAAGCAGATGGTTGCTATATGAAGATACTTTGGAGCCTTCAGTATGAAACCAGTATAAATGTTCAGCTGGAGTTGCACAACAAAGGAAGGAGCAGAACACTATGACAACTCCACACTCTGTTGTGGAGCGACAGGCTAGTGATTTTCAATTTGAAAGCAATGGATCATACAAGATGAAGCTGAAGAGAATATATCACAGGAAGATGTTCTGGAACTTTCTGTATAATGTCTGCAGGAAATGGAGAACAAAGAATGCACCATTAGTTTAGATGAAAATGTTCTAAGGGAAGAGTTGTCTGATTTAATAGAGACAGCTAGGCATATTAAGATCAATGAAAGAAAAAGATGACAGAAAGTCGATAAGACACAAAATGTTAGAAGTCTGATAAAACAAATGAACACAGTAATCAAGACAATTCAAGGAAATATATGTGATATAACAGAGGTAAATAGGATATATTACTGTGCAGCTAAATTAATAACAGATAAAGCCTTACCACAAAAATACAGAGCAGTAAGGGGGAAAGCAAATGCCATCATGGAAGTATCAACTAGAGAAAACTATAAAGCAAATAACATGAACAAACGGTTGCACATGGTACCCTGACTCTCCACTCTAATTGCTCTGCTAGAAAACCACTCATTGGCCATTGCAGTGTGCAATACAGTCTGTTTTTATAATACAAATAATCAAAACCTAAAATTTCTCCTAAACATTAGCTGACAACTATAAAGCAATTAAGACAAGAAGTTTCACTGTTAGTACAGTATAGATGAGGGAATAGATCAACAAAAATATATAGAAAGAGACACTGTGTTCATCCAGTTTCCTGATATAATTAACATTAGCAAAACATGTCATTAAAAAAGGTTCAGAACATAAGTTTAAGTTTACAGTCTTAGAGGTTATGACTATTAATGCAAAAGAGGACTTTAAATCTTGAACAGAGTGTGCAGAGTTACGCTGGATAATTTGGTTTAAAGCTGAAACTTTTCCTGGTTTAAATGGCAAAGTGTCTTCGAAGCCCTTTTAAGGACTAGGAAGTTGCCCCATTAGTTTTAATCTTTTATAGACTGTATTTTTATTGAATGTTTTTATGTTTTGCGAGCTGTAAGGTTTTAAGCTTTTATTACAGAATTTTTATGGTATTGTATGTTTAAGAGGGTGTGTTGTTTTATGTGAATGCTGAATGGTTATTGCTTTCTGATATCACTGTTTGATTGCTTAAATAGTCTTCTGGCATTTTTTATCAATGGTCTTATGAAGCTACAGTTGTAGTGAAAAAGCTTACCTCATTAAACTTTATTTTATTGCATCCCTTCATGTGATCAGTGGATTGTTGGACTGCTCATAGTTGTACGTGTTACCTGGCGAAGTTACAACCAGGGTGGTTGTAAACTTTACCTGACAAAGTTACAACCAGGGTAGTTGCACATGTTGCCCGATAAAGTTACAACCAGAGTGGTTGTACATGTTACCTGACAAAGTTACAACCAGGGTAGTTGTACATGTTGCCCAACAAAGTTACAACCAGGGTAGTTGCACGTGTTACCAGACAAAGTTACAGCCAGGGTAACTGTACATGTTACCTGACAAAGTTACAGCCAGGGTAGTTGTACGTTACCTGACAAAGTTACAGCCAGGGTAGTTGTACGTGTTACCTGACAAAGTTGCAACCATGGTAGTTGTATGTGTTACCTGACAAAGTTACAACCAGGGTAGTTGTATATGTTATTTGACAAGGTTACAACCAGGATAGTCATATATGTTACCTGACAAAGTTACAAATGGGTAGTTGTACATGTTACCTGACAAAATTACAACCAGGGTATGACCTGAAAAAGTTACAACCAGGATAGTTGTACATGTTACCTGACAAAGTTACAACCAGGGTAGTTGTATGTGTTACCTGACCAAAATTACAACCACGGTTGTTGTATGTATTACCTGACAAGACTACAACCAGGGTAGTCATACATGTTACCTGATAAATGTACAACCAGGATAGTTGTACATGTTACCTGACAAAGTTACAACCAGAGTTGTATGTGTTACCTGACAAAGTTACAACCAGAGTAGTTGTACATGTTACCTGACAAAGTTACAGCCAGAGTCTTACCTGAAAAAGTTACAATCAGGATAGTTGTACATGTTGCAGCAAAAACAACCACAGAGGTTCCAACCGCAGCAAATGCGATCCTTGCTTGGTTTTGTTGATTCTTTTATTCTAAAAAGTACAAACAGGTAAGCGCTTTCACGGATAACAAACTCCGCTTCATCAGACCATGTTAAACACAATGTCACAGATGACTATTTAAATGTTACAGCAGCCAATCAAGTACAAGTCTAGAAGGAAGGGAACGGTCAGTACATGTAAATTACATACTGTAGTGCAACATAGACTTGCTTTGTGCTGGCAACTGAAAGCAGCTCACATCCACAATGTTAAACACTATCAAACCATTGCAGCCTTAAAAACACAACACATATACATAAAAACAGACTATTATGCAAATAAATAGCAGCATTTATTGAAGCAGCAACTAATAATAACATGTCTAAAAAATCCTGCTGTCATGTGACTAACATCGAAAATGTGAGTATTGAGAAAGTTGCAAATGTGACTGAAGGACATAATGTGGATATTGTTGCAAACGTTTTTAAAGATGACAATAATTTCATTAATGTTAATTCTGAAGATGTGTGTATGCTGGAAACAATAGAGTCACCTCATGTAAATGATGGTGTAGGTAACACCTGCAATGTAGAAGCTAATTTAACTAGCGTGGATAATATGCAAGTTGATGCTCAGTTTGGTGCAGTTAATGCTCCAGTAGTGAGACCAGAAGTGTTGAATAAGCCTGCAGTAAATGGGGATTCTGTTTTAAATGATCAAAGCAGGAATAGTGTTCGACTTTCTGCCGCTTTTTTGGAGAAGGCACTCTTATCAGGCAAGAGAAATGGATAGGGAGGTTTTGCAGCCACAGGAGAAGGATGAGGCTGAACTCTGATCTGCCAGTTCAAATCAAAGTTCCACAAACAACAGGCCCACAAACACACTAAAGCAAATAAACAATTTTTTTATTTAATTTGTCATCCATTGAATTGACTAGCGAGCAACTGTCTTTTAAATAAAGGTCTTTCATATATTCCTGCTACTAAAATAGACTTGGTTGAGACTATTATAGATTTGAAAATGTTTGCCAGGAATATTATGTTAAAAACTGTTTTTATGGATGAGAATGCTGAAGTATATAATGTATGTGGGTTTAAAAAGCCAAGTACATTTACACCTGATAATTCTCCAGCAATGGAAGCTTTTATTAAAATATGTGAGGATGATTTAAGGAAGAGTTTTAATGAAAATTGTAAGTCCAGCTTTTTTAACTTCTCATTTAAGGAATATGAAGCATTACATTTGTTGACAAGAGCTGAGCACTTGGTTATTAGACCAGCAGACAAGGGAGGAGGGATAGCTGTCTTTGATAGACTAGACTATTTGAATAAAATGCATGGAATGCTGTATGTCAATACTGTTTATGTGGTTTTGCAGAAATATCAGGTTAGTGGCATCATTAACAGGTTGAATTTTTATGTTTATGATATGCTCGTGACTGAACAAATAGATTATTCTTTGTACACATATTTCTCCGTTGAACATCCTACCATACCACTTATATATGGTCTGCTGAAAGTGCATGAAGATCCATTGAACCCTCCTCTTAGACCTGTTGTGCCTGGGAGAGGTTGGCTCACTGAGCCACTGTCCATGTATGTTGAGAAACAACTTGGGAGTGTCTTAAATGAAATGGAGACTATTTTGAGGGATAGTAAGCAATTCTTGGAACATCTTTACATATGGGCTAAGCATAGAGATGAGAATGCAATCAAAAGTATGTTTTTTGTCAACTTAGATGTGAATTCTTTATTCACAGTAATTCTAAATGAAAATGGTGTTGAAAACGTGAAACAATTTCTTACTAGGGAGAGTGGTTACCCCAACATGAAGATTAACACAATCTGTGTCCTACTAGATTTAATTCTGGAGAACAATGTTTTTCTTTATGAATCTAAATACTTCCTTCAAATAGTAGGAGTAGCTATGGGCACAGCATGTGTGAATAGATATGCCAATTTAGTTCTTGCCAATTGGGAAAAAGAGTCAGTCTTCAGTAGTGATATGTATAAGATGCATGTCACTTTCTATAAGCATTTTGTGGATGACATTTTTTTCATTTTGCATGGGAATGAGGTAGATCTAAAAAATGTTGTGCTTTATTTGAGGAGTACAACCATGTACTGGTCCTTTTGTTTGCATTATTCCTGGAAAGCATTGATTTTCTTGATGTTACGGTCAGTAAGAACATGTTTGGCAGTCTGTCCCCTAAGCAATACAGAATAAATGTAGGAAGAATAACATACTGCACCAGTCTAGTATGCACTCTGGACACACCACTAGGACTGTAGTGAAAAATCAGGTACTTAGATGCAAGAGATTATATACAGATCCTGCATCACTAGAGGAAGCACTCAATGCACTTTGCCTAGACCTTGTGGATAGAGGTTATAGAATTGAGAAAGTAGAGAGAACCACAGAAGAAGTTAATAAGATGGAATGTGCAAAAATAAAACCTTTTTTCTCTAATCAAGCTCCTATAATTGTGGAGAATAAAGAGGCAGTGGGTACAAAAGTAGTGAACAGGATGTGTCTAACTTATTCTGGAGGGGTCAACAGAGTATGTAAAATTGTTAAGAGAAATTGGCCAATTCTACTGACAGATCCAAAAATAAGTAGGGTGATAGAATCTACCCCCAAATTCTGCTTTAAGAACTGTAAAAACTTGAAGCAGCATTTGTGCTATAAGAAAAATAGGTCTCATGGGCAGTTTAATTCACAGTGTAAAGGGACATATGCCTGCAGGACCTGTAAAGCCTGCCCCAACATTTGGTCAGCTTGCATGGTAATACACCTATTGACTTTGAAATCAATAGAGTTTTCCTTCTATGCAGATTGTTCAACTAAAAATATAGTCTACATGGCTAGATGTAACCTATGTGATAGTTTTTACATAGGCAAGACAAATTGTATGCTGAAGGAAAGGGTATTGGAACATCTAAATGATATACATAGTGCATTGGCCAAGAATGTGTTAGAAGTTGGGGGATACCATAATTTTAAGTTCTTGGTCTTACAAAAGGTTAATGATAGTCCAAGAGAAGGTGACTTGTATAATGAAACAGAATGTGTTGAACTAAAATGGATTATTGACTTTAAGGCATTTGCCCCTCCAGGTCTGAATAGTGCCGTCTCTTTAAAACCTGTTTTAAAGAAGAGAAGTTTGCCTCATTAAATATGGATGTTCTTATTGGTTGTGCAGAATATTTAAAAGGCAATTTTAGTAACTGTTGTCATTTGTATTAAGGTCTCAGGAAGCAGGCAACTGCGAAAGCGCTAACCTAAATATATTTGTTTGTGTCCTATTATACTGCTTTTATCCTGCTCTCAGCATTTTGATGCCTTGTTTTGTTCAAAAGTACTTATATTTTTGGGTTTGTCAGGTCCCATTGTAATCTATTTTGTTCATAGTTGTACATGTTACCTGACAAAGTTACAACCAGGTAGCTGTACATGTTACCTGACAACATTATAATCAGGGCAGTTTTACATGTTTTGAACAATCTCCTTTTCTGGCAACTGTGTCACTTCTTGTCCATTACTCTCCCTCATTCTTTCAGAAACTTCACTATTTTGAATTGACAGTAGTCCTCTCCTGCATACATTATTTATGCTTATATCGGAGCCCCATTCCAGCTTTAGTTTCAACAGTAAAAACCTCACTGCAACCCCTTAGTGTACTACAACAGTTTTCTGTTGCTGCAATTGTTGCCAAGTGGATTATGGACACCTTCACTCTCTTCAGGTGTCATGTTGGACAATGCTTTAGGTGGTCCCTTATTGTATACCTTCAGTTTCTTCTGAATGTTTTCAAGCTTTATATTCAGCATTTTTCTCATTAAAGTAGTACAGTTAAGGAAGGTAACATTGTTTTCATTCGTCATCTTCTACTTCCTCCCATCTTAGTTACAAGAAAGTGCTCTAATTGTCAAACACAGCTGCACAGTAATTCTGTTTTGAGCTCGTAATGTACTTTATATGATACCTTTTACAACTGACATGACTTTTTAGCTCTGTCCATTGCATTAACGTTGTCTTGCTGAAGGGGTCATGTGGTGGAATTCCAACTCCTATGACAGTGTACACAATTTGTGATTGATAAGTACCATTCTATGCAAGTAAAATGTTATACTCTATTTGAATTTTTCTAGTTACTATGTAGGTATTTGAAATCTTATTTTTGTTTTTCTGACAGCAAACTACAATTTTAGTGACTGGATGAAATCTGGAGAAGACACCAAGTGGTCTTTCCTGCCTTTGCCCTTAGGGACATACTTAGAATTTCCTTCCTCTTGCCTCTCAGAGTGCAACACAGAGACAAGTTTATATTATTTTTTTTCATGTAGCACTGAAACAAAAGATTCACAGACTATGAAAAATCTGATTAATGAAGTTCAAGCAGATGTTTTTTTGGAAGAAGCCACTATGAGAAGTTTCATAGTTTCATAGTTTAGTACTACTAGGCTATCTGCCCTGGGGCATTTGTAAGCCTAGCCATAGTGATGTGGCTTTCGCCACCCCATGAAATGGTACAAAAATGCACAGAATAGATTTAGAATACTGTGCCTCTGTCTAGTAGTGACACAGTGAAGGTCCCCTTATATAATAGAATTAGTTTACTGTGCCCCTGTCTAGTAGTGACACAGATGTGACCCCTGGGGTAAACTTATGATCTCCCATCCACTCATTAAGATTTCTCTTGAAGAGAGTCAGTGAGGGGCTCTGCCTAACATGAACTGGGATCTAGTTCCAGAGCATGGGAAGCCTCTGGGTTACGAATCTACCCTTCCAGCATGTCCTATTCATACTTGTGCCAAGGTTTAAGTCTTTAGCTTTCGTGGTTCTGATGGATTTGGATTTTTTGAGGTGGAGCATGTCCATCAGTTCCTGATTGGACATGGCCTTGTACGTCAGGCAGAGATCACCTCTGAGCAGGCGGTATGCTACTGAATAGAGCTGGAGTTTCTTTAGTCTGGCAGAATAAGACATATGTTGGAGACCCTTGATCCTCTTGGTGAGGTACTTTTGTGGTCTCTCCAGCTGTTGCAAATGCCGGGTGAGGTACATACCAAATGGGGCATTGTGCTCAATCATGGGTCTGATGAGGGAGGAGTATAGGGGTACAATGACATCCTTGGATCTGGATGTGAATCCCTTCATGATAAGGTGTGCAAGGTAGAATGTTTTTCTAACCACTTTAGCAATGTGGGTGTCAAATGAGAGGTCGCTGTTGACTTGGGTCCCTAGGTCTCTGATTACTTTTTCCGTACTCAGTGGGTTGCTGTCTATGTGATCATTTGTGGGTACTTTGTTTTTCCCAAAAGGGATGACTATACATTTTTTGGCATTTAGTTTAAGGCCATGACTCCGGCACCAGTTGTCCGTTTCTGTGAGGCTTTTTTGTAGGATGTATGTGTCCGCTGGTGTATCGACTATGGCGCCTAGTTTGCAGTCATCTGTGAACTTTGTCAGCCACAACCCTCCCATGTTTGCTTTAACATCTGAGAAATAAATGCCGAACAAGAAGGGTCCCAGGACAGATCCCTGTGGGACATCACTTGTGACTGGCTTTGAGTCTGACATTGCTCCAGTGATTTTAACTTTATGGGTTCTGTCCTTTAGCCAGTTTGCAACCCATCTAGTGACATAAGGGTTTGCGTATAAGCTGTTGCGCTTATCTATGATGCCTGAGTGGGGTATTGTGTCGAAGGCATTAGCCAAGTCCAGGTAGGCTGTATGGACTGCTTTGCCCTCATCAATGGCTCTAGTGACTGTTTTGAAAAAGTCAACCAGGTACAAAAGGCAGGATCTGCCCTTTACAAAGCCGAACTGGGTGGGGTCAAGTGTCTGTAGGTCCCCAATGTCTCTGTTTATGAGTTCCATAATGATTCTTTCCATAGCTTTGCAGACCAGGCTGGTTAAGCTTATGGGGTGGTTATTTCCCAGGGTCTGTAGAGGTACCCCCCTTGCAGAGTGGGACCATTGTTGCTGTACGCCAGTGTTCAGGTACATATCCTGTAGTAAGGCTAAGGTTAAATAGCATTTTTATGTGCAGGTTTAGCTCCTCTTGGAGTTTACGTAGCATGCAACCCAGGATACCGTCAGGTCCCATTGATGCTGTGTTTTTAGCTTTGCTGAGGGTGGCTCTCACTTAGACATCTGAGATGACAGGGAGATTACATTCAGCTGGGATAAGTATTTCTTCTTTTGGGGGTGAGGGAGGGGAGAAATTTGCACTGAACCTGTCAGCCAGAATGTTGGCAATATCTGTGGGTTCCATGTATTTTTTGTTGTTGTGAACTAACTCTGAGCATATCTGAGGGTTTCCGCCCAGGTTTCTAACATAGCTGAAGAAGGTTTTGTGGTTATCTTTAGTGTTCTTAGCGATTTTTCTCTCAAAGCTGGCCTTGGATGTTTTTATGAGAGAACGTCGTTTTCTGCTAGTGTTGATCAGAGATGTCTTCCCTTTATGGGATTTTGTTCTGTCGTGCAGTAGCTTCCTTCTTTTGTTATACAATTTGTTAATGGCTGAGGTCCACCAGACAGGATGCTTGCCTTTGATGGAGAGGGACTTGGATTTATTTGGGATTGCATGATCCATGCATTCTTGGAGATGTCCATAGAAAGCATTTGTGAAGGATTTGGCATTGTGGGATGTGGTATCCAGTGGCCCAGTGGGCTTAAAGGATACCATCTCAGTCTTAAGAAGAGTGAAGTCTGCTTTTGAGAAGTATTTCACTGTGGTCTTTTGTGCTGGGGGTGGAGGTGGGATATGTATATCCAGGGTGATTAGTTTGTGGTCAGATCTCACTAGTGAGGGGTATACCTCCGGTGTGGAGCATTTTGTCCCCATGTTTGTGATGATCAGGTCTAGTATATTATCTCCCCTAGTGGGAGAGGTGACTAGTTGTTCCAGTGCATTTGAATTTATGAATTCCAGGAACCTTTGGGCTAGGGTGTTAGGGCTAGAATAATGTACCCAATCTATGTTAGGGTAGTTGAAGTCTCCCAGTATGATGGTATTTTGTGATACATTCATATCCTCCAATGTCTTTAGGAAGGCTGAGTGGGGTTCCTGAGATTGGGAGGGTGGTCTGTAACATGCTACCAGTTGTATAGCAGTTTTGCCTATGGTTAGTTGCACCTGTATGGTCTCCGATGCTTCATGTGTTGCTACTAACCTGGAGGTGTGGGTGTCCTTGATGAATATGGACACTCCCCCTCCCTTTGTGGTTTGGCCCAGGTTTTGGGGCCGAAAAGCATGATACGAGGTATAGCCTGGTAGCGCTGGGGTGCTCTCAGGAGCCTTGAACCAGGTTTCAGTTACTGCACAGATGTCGATGTTCTCCATACTGAGGAGTGCATTGAGTGCCTGCATCTTGAGATTTAGACTTCTGGCATTGAGCAGCATTACCCTTAGTTTCTTTCCATTTTTGTTTTCTAAGGAGGTGGGTTTGTCTTTTGAGCCTTGCCTAAAAAAGGCACTATGGGGGTGGCAAGAGCCTTAGCCAATATCCGGAAGCCCAGTGGTGACAGGTGCAAGCCGTCCCTTGCGAAGCAGCGTAGCTTGTCCAACATGTCATCCCAGGCAGACAGACATTGGATCCCCTTAGAATGACACCAGTACTTGAGCCAATTATTAAAGCTGATCATCTTGTCTTTGTATTGTGGCATCATTCTTGGTGAGGGCATGATGCTGCTCAGGGTCAGGGTCATACCAGCCTGGGCTACATAATCAGAGAGCTCATCTATGTCTCTTTTCATGTAGTCCAGGGAGGTACGTCTCAGGTCATTCACGCCAGCATGGACAATGACGGAGTCATATTTGTACTTGCTTTGGAGTGACCTGAGTGCGTGTGTTATGTGGCGGATCCTAGCTCCCAATAGGCAGCTCACAGTCACCCTCTCCTTGTTCAGCCTGGTAAGCGGGACATCAGTGTGTCTGACTATAGAGTCGCCTATTACTAGTGTATCAGGCATGGTGTTTGGCCTTAAGGGCTGTGATTGATTGACACACTGATTTATTGAAGTATGTGTTGCATGTGTTTTGTTTTGAGGTGGTGGAATTTAGGATGTCTGCTTTGGGAGCCTCTGTTGTTTTGGTAAGTTTTTTTATTAGAGCCACCGAGTATGTCTTTGTGTTTTTATGTGTTTGGTTTGCAGTTGTGGTAGGTCTATGTGGGACTGGGTTTGTTGTGTGTGTGGTTGCCATCTCCTCCTGTCTGGTCATGCCAGCCCTGAGTTGAGAGAGTTCAGCTTCCAGTTTGGCTATATAGTTGCATCTCTCACATGTATTTGTGTTTGTTGGAAGGAGAAGGAGACAATTGTAGCATTGTGTCAAGATACCCAGATTAACCAGCTGAACTGGAGAGGACGCCAGTAATCTACCACTCGACATGCTAGAACAGTATAAGGGAGTGCTGTGCCTTTAAGGGAAGTGGATATTCACAGGGGTGGTAGGTGGATGTAGTGCTTACTTAGTACGAGAGTGCTTACTTAGTAGAGAAGTTTTGAGAACAAGTGCTAGGCTTATAATACAGCGAGTAGTCTGATTATACTAAGAGTAGAGCTTCCTTAAGGGAAAATTTGAAGAGCAGACTTGGTGGAGCCAGAAGAAGTTTAACCCTGTTTAACCGGCGCTGCGCTATGCGCACAAACGTGCAAAGCTGTGCAAAGGTGGATTTTAAACAGGGGACTTCAAAAGAGCTAGAAATGGTCCAAAACAACCAATTGCTACAGCTCTTGTGCTGAGGTCACTTCCTACAGGGACAGGTAGGCTGCTCAAGGCTCCCCACTCCCACTGGTGAGCAAAGAAACTTCCTTCTATCCAAGTAAGGTAATGGACAACACAGGAACTACACCACAGCCCAGAATACAGCAATGCCTGTAAACTGGTCTAAACTAGTCGAGGAGAGGTGGGAAAACAATTATTATTTTTTTGTTTTTAGATAGAAACACACAGAAAATGCAGAAACAGTAATAAATCAGTTACACAGGCTAGCACACTTTAGTGGGCAGCCTCAACAGTTAAATTAAACAAACAAACAAACAAACTTTCAATCAAATTCGACTAAAATGTAACTTTAAGTGCAGATATTAAAATAATGCAACAAACAGCTAAAAAAACAGTTTAAGCTTGTTTAGGGTAAGCTAGAAAAGCTATTTCAAGTAAAAAAAAACAGCAAAGATACTTAAATCCAGAAAGTAGTTGCTTTTCTGAGTTCTCTGTAGCTAGGACCACTCTGCAGGACCACAAGGAGCTTGTCTGAGTAATATAGCCAGAAAAAAACACCCAGAGGTGGATTTTAAACAGGGAACTTCAAAAGAGCTAGAAATGGTCCAAAACAACTAATTACTACAGCTCTTGTGCTGAGGTCACTTCCTACAGGGACAGGTAGGCTGCTCAAGGCTCCCCACTCCCACTGCTGAGCAAAGAAACTTCCTTCTATCCAAGTAAGGTAATGGACAACACAGGAACTACACCACATCCCAGAATACAGCAATGCCTGTAAACTGGTCTAAACTAGTCGAGGAGTGGCGGGAAAACAAGGATTATTTTTTTTGTTTTTTTTGTTTTTAGATGGAAACACACAGAAAATGCAGAAACAGTAATAAATCAGTTACACGAGTTAGCACACTTTAGTGGGTAGGCTCAACAGTTAAATTAAACAAACAAACAAACAAACTTTCGATCAAATTCGACTAAAATGTAACTTTAAGTGCAGATATTAAAATAATGCAGCAAACAGCTAAAAAAACAGTTTACGCTTGTTTAGGGTAAGCTAGAGAAGCTATTTCAAGTAAAAAAACAGCAAAGATACTTAAATCCAGAAGGTAGTCGCTTTTCTGAGTTCTCTGTAGCTAGGACCACTCTGCAGGACCACGAGGAGCTTGTCTGAGTAGTATGGCCAGAAAAAAATGCCCAGAGGCGGATTTTAAACAGGGAACTTCAAAAGAGCTAGAAATGGTAAATGCATGATCTGTATAATGCAATATTTTCAATAAAAAGAAAAACATTGATAGCTAACTTGTTGAACTTTTGGGTAAAAGATGCACATAAATTACATTAAGCACCCCACATGCTTTTTTGTGCAGGTATGGGTGTGCTTTCATATGATTGAGTTTGGCTGGTTGAGAGCCATGTATATTTAGCAATAGTGCATGTGGTGTCATGCTGTTGTGACAGTGAAGCCATAGCAATAGTAAAATGAAAATACTACTTAGCATTTCTGTCGCTTGCTATTAGTCACAACTGCTTCCACAAGGGAGCTGCTGCCTACCTGCACCCCTGCAATAGCCTTTTAACAACTTTGTATAACTCACAATATTTGTGATACGGGTTTGGGGGGAAGCATTTCCCTTCATGAATATGTTGTCCTGTGGGTTCTTTATACAATATTCTCTTATTACCTTAACAACCAATGCATGTATTTGGAAAACTGCATTTCGTAATACCCAGGTTGTTCAAGAGGATAGGGTGAGAGTGGGATTTGCTAAAGTGCAACTTGTGCGGTACTTAAAGTTAGCTATGCCAAACACTTGAAACATAACATATATATATATATATATATATATATATATATATATATATATATATATATATATATATATATATATATATATATATATATATATATATATATATATATATATAACATTTTAGGTGTGGGGGACAAGGCACCAGTAACCCCCTCAATATGAAAACTTCCCCTGCTGAAATTGCTCATAGTTTGAGTTCTCACTCTTCTGTGTTTCAGGCATTTGTTTTTAGCTTTGCAGCTCCTTGGATTTAACTCACTCCAGTTTTATCCTAGAGCCAGCATCTGATATGCCATTAGATGACGTTAGTTAAGTACTTTTACCATGCAAAAGAAATAGCTGTCAAATTCAGATTAGGGCGTATCAGGAGTAAAAGTTTTATGCAGCATTAAGGTAGAGTAAATGGGAAGATCCTGATGAAGGTAAAAAACAGGGACTAGAAGGGATTGCAAGGGAAAGAACATCAGACTTACTTTTCATGTAGTAGATAGGCTAGGACAATGTGTACTAGGACAGAAGACTTACAGAAGCAGTATTCCTTGCGTATTTTTGGTGTTCTTTTATAGTAGAAAAAAAAAGAAAAAAATATTCCTTATAATTAAATGAAGATGGCTCCACAAATACTTTTTTCTGCTTTTTCTTCACTGTAGTATTACTAATTTTAAAACTATGGGCAGATCTTAAAGCTAGGTAATGACAAAATGTGTGATAGCTCTGTACTTAGGTCCCATGAGTGCCACTGACACCAGCTTTCCAAAAAGAGCATTGCATTTCATCAAAGTCCCCTCACATGGGTTCCTATTACGTGATTGAAGCTTTGAAACTTCGAGCACGACAATATCAAACTTGTCTGTTCGAAGTTTCAAAACTTCGAACACGGCAAAAACGAAAAAATAAAAGATGCAACAGTAAAACTAACTGTTGCAAGCAAGCCCCCCTGCACCCCCACACCCCTATTCCCTTTCCGCACTGCAGTGCGGTCTCGGAGTTGGTATATTTAAAGAGCGGGGGGGGGGGCTTGCCTCCCTGCTTGCAACAGTCAAGTTTACTGTTTTATCTTTTATGTTATTTTTTTTTTCTGTATTCAAACTTCAGCAAGTTCGACTATATGCTTTTGACCATATAGGGTTGAAACTTGTTGAAGTTCGGTAACGTAATAGGAACTCCCTTCACGTGACTAGTAGCATAAGCTGGCACAGACGATTTACTCTGCAGCTTTTCTTTGCTTACATGCCTTTGAGATGCAAATACTAAGCTCAGCAGGCAACAGATAGGGTGAATACCTACATGGCTACACACTCTTAATAAAGAAAGCATTAAACTATCAGCTCTTTGAAAATATGCAACAGATATTATCAAATTATATATTTTGTTTCAAATTACAAAATCACATTTGCACAAAATCGGTAGTTGTTATAATTCAGCTTCTGTGGTGATGGCAGTTTTTATGTGCAAATCATTATTTTTTGCATGACAGGATGTTTGATCTCAACACATGTGAGTATATGTTGTTGCCTCTTGGCTTATCCTGGTTAGGGGCCACCACAGTGGATCACCGGTCTGCTACTGATTGGCAGTGGAATTTTACGGTGTTCAGTTGCCAGCTTGACACCCAACCTTCACAGAAGGTACACACACACACACACACACACACACACACACACACACACACACACACACACATACCTACATGTTTTTGAAGCTTACTTAACCATAGGGAGAACATGCAGACCCCGCACAGAAGGTGCTCCAGTCAAGAATTGAACCAAAGAACTTCTTGCTGTGAGGCTATCTATGTATATATATATCTATATATATATATATATTTATATATTTATATATATATATATATATATATATATTTATATATATATATATTTATATATATTTACACACACACACACACATACATGCATACATACACACACACACACAAACACACACACACACACACATACACACACACACACACACACACACACACACACACACACACACACACACACACACACACTTGTACAAACAGAAACACAGAAACACACACACACACACACACACACACACACACACTTGTACAAACAGAAACACAGAAACACACACACACACACACACACACGTACAAATACTTACAGTTAAGTGGCACATGTATACCAGTTCTAAAATTCCCCAGCTGATCAATTAAAAAATAAATAAATAGATAAATCTGAAAAGAAAAGGTGTATGCTTATATCTATCCTGCCTATGCTGTTGTATAAATCCCACAAAGTAACTTTTTGTGATGAGGTTTGGTTTAGCCTTGTCCTGTTTCTCCCAAACAGATCTATAAATGTTGACAATACAATGGTAATAATGAATTACTTCTGGCAAAAGTTTGACTGAGTTGCTGATGTCAACAATTTATTTTTGCATCTAATTTAAATAAATAAAATTTTAAACATAACAGGCATGTTTTAAATGGATCCACTGTGAGTCTGTAAAACTACTGAGTTTGCATCAAAATCATTTAACAAATATTATTTTTAACTGACACCTTAGGCACACATATCTTCAAAACGCATTTAAATATGCCTGTACAGTTATGAGTAAAGAAAACACCAAGAAAAACAGCAGAAAATTGTTTTGGGGAACAAATTTCTGTCCGTCTACTTTGGGGGCTTCTCCTCCACAACCTCCCTTTATTTTATTTATCTTACTCTAAGGTCACTGAACCTCAGGGGAAAGTGTGATCAATGAAAGACAATGACAAAAAAGTCCCTCTGTCTCTCTGGTAGGGTACAAGCTTGTAGTATTGAAACCCAGTACACCTTAAAAAATGATGCATCACTCAAATGTCAAAAGCACAAGTACACAAACCATTGTCACAATCTGCAGATATTACCACCCTCAACAATTATGCAAAAGCAAATGCATTACAAGCAATTTGATATCAAGTACTTCTGTTTACATATAGCTGTATTTCCAATGTATAAAAATAGGCATTTTTATGGTATAACCTGTCATATATTTTCACTGTTGGTGTAACTGTTATGCAATTTTGTGATTGTCTCTCATTATCATCAGCTTGCGGATGACTGATTTCTGGACAGATCTGTTCTTTTCATCCATAAAATTATCATTTTTTCATAGTTTATGAGCATGACTCTCAATTTCTTTGCTCTAGAATTCTGGATAAAGCCAAAATAATGGAGAACAATAGACTAAAACCAGGGACAGATTTTAAATACTACTCATATAATCTTGGAAAAGGTTCTAGAATAAAATGCACAAATCCAAACAACTAAGTGCTTTCGCCTAATCCAGGCTTCATCAGAGTCATTTGAATCTAACAACATTTTACAATTATATAACCCCATGACAAATATTAACCAATCACAAACTAAAAACAATAATTTAACTTTAAAGTTACAAACAACCAAATGCATGAATAAATTGTAATGAAATTAACTATCATCTAAAACATCTTATATTACTTTGGTCCCTTTACTTCAACACAGGTCACTGAAATGCATAAATACATTGAGTAAATAGTTTATTATGAAATTTAACTGCCATCTGAGACAAATAGCTAGTTATTATTTATATACCATTAGCCCTTTGCTTCAAAATAGGTGCCAGGGAAATGTTGTCATTTAGTCCTGGTGCTAAGATAAAATTTAACCTAAGCTGCCATCTCATCTCCCTCACTTCTACTTCTAGTCTACCGTCACCCCCTCCTTCACTAACACAAGCTTTGTCAATCACAAAAAATATATATTTTTTTAAATTCTTACAATTCACACTGTGTGAGTATAGGGCATTATGTGGGTCCTTATTCTTTACTGACCTAAAATGTTCACCTATTCTGTCTCAAAGCCTATGTGCAGTCTTTCCGACATAAAATGTATTCATGCATTTGGTTTTTAAACAAGTTTTATGTACTAAAAGGTTATATGCCTAAGCACAAATGAGAAATATTATGATACTTTTGTATTAAATCTTTTTTAAGGTTTTGAGTGTAAATATTTAAAATATTCAGCAAGTCTAGATATAATGTTGTTTGTACCTTTAAAGTTAAATTATTGGTTTTATTTTGAGATTGATTAATATTTGTCATGGGGGGTATATAATTGTAAAATGTTGTTAGATTCAAATGACTCTGATGAAGCCTGAATTAGGCAAAAGCACTTAGTCATTTGGATTTGTGTGCAATATTAAATAGTGATACACAAAGTCAATGTGGTTTTTAATCATTTTTTTTATTTTTTATTAGTTCAATGTGGAAATGGGAGTTTGCATCCAGTGGAACTATTCCATGGTGGGCATGCAGGATGTTTAGTTATATATGATTTCTCAAGTCTATGTGTTCTGTCAGGTACTTGTGTAGATCTAGCCATGTATGTGTTCGAAGTCATGAACCTTCAGTGAATATTTAGCACATGAACTCTTACTCTGGTACTTTCACTGATTGCTAGGTATATGCACTCTGATTTGTGATGCATGTTGTCTCAGATTCATGCACTTTTAGGAGTGAAAGTTACTTCCTCTCTGAATCAGTCTCCTTAGGGTGCATGATACATCTGCTCTGATTCATCTACTTTAAGGGTTGCTGAACACATGCTCTCAGATAGAGGCAATTTTGGGGCCTAGACACATGCTCTGATACACTTACTTTTGTACATTCTCTGTCTCATTCACTTTGATGGGAGAAGGGAACATACATTTTGTGAGTCAAGCACTCGGGGTATATTATTGGCTACATGCAATTTATCTCATGTACCTTGAATAGGTACATTTCACATGTGAGTCATTCATCCTCTGAGTTGGTATGCTAGACCTTGTGGAGGAGCTGGTCATTTTATGAGTCATGTACCTTGAAGGGGCACTCATCACATCTAGTGTGACTGATACACTTTGAGAGGGGTGCTGGGATCAGGTGCAATGAGCTATCGCTTTTTTATTGATTCAGTAGATATTATAATGCATTAACAGCAACTGAGCCACTCGCAAAACAATTTCAATGTACACATGACCAAAATTTCAAAAACTGCAGAGTTGAAACTTATTGAATCTGTAGATGCATGAAAGAAAACAGAGCTAGAGTAGACACAGCCATTACATTGAGGGATAAAGATCTGGGTATGCTCTGTGAGACCTGAGTTTGATTAGCAGTACAAGCATTTGAGATTCTGAAAAGGGGAGGATGGATACACCCATCGTGGTAGGGAACTTCATATTGATCACTAGTGGAATCTGGAAACATGCAGGGAGCACTGTCCTTATCATGATGATGGCATTGGTTGAGTTACTGCATGGGTCAGATGATATGCCAGCATGCCACATTGCAAATTCAACCCTGGATGCTACCAGTGCATGCAAGTGGACAGGATGTTAGGGCATGGAGAAACAGTCCTTCCAGCAATACGATACAACTCTAGGTGCCTTGATGTCCTTACCACTCCAGGCATACATAACAGTTAGTCTGGGGAGACAGGAGAGTCTGACAGATCCAGTGGACGAGGGCAGGGCCTGGAGGCAGATGTTTCTGACTGCTAGGAGTTGAATATTAGGAACGTTATTGATCTCTAAATGAATAATGAATTAAAAATACAGAAATGGATCTCAGACATCTGTGTATGCTAGGGGTTCTGTGTAAGGAAAGACAAAATACAACAGACAGTGAAGCATACTATCCATATCATTGTGAGATGCTGACAAAACAAAAAAGTTTAAATTTAATAAGACAATAAAGCATTTTCTTCTTGTCGACCATACGTGAAACAGGTAGATGTGCAGCACATAGATATGTTTAGTTATAGTATCCCAAATGTTTATAACATTTAAGAACATAATCACATTGAACTCATACGTAAAAATCTCAGTACATCTATATATCATGCTGATGCAAGCATTTATATATTTTCTTATATATTTTTTTTCATTGGGAAGCACTTTTTCTGCCCCACAACACTGTCTTGGAGCAGTTATTTGTGATCATTTTACTTACACAGTCAACAACATTAAAGTAGTAATGCTTTATAGGTTTAACTGATGGTTCACCAAAATGACAGTAAGCATTTATGTTATGTGCAGTTGACTAGTTGTCCACCTGCAGTGGATTGGCATATTATCCAGAACTGGATCCATGCTTGATGACCACTACTTGCTAGAAGAAGCTCCAGCTCCTATGCAACATCGAGTAAGACAAAACTGGTATAAGAACTTAATGAATGACTAAAGATATTTAAAGGAGGGCTACCAACATTAATACATTATTTGTATATCATGCATTAGAATGTATTGAAAAAATTCAAAAGCAGATAAAAGAACATAACTTAGACTCAGTTAATGATACAGACCCAATGCTGATCTAAATACATGCTGCGTATAATACATTTACATATCAGCCATTTCTTGCATTTAGAATCACTTTTATTTTTCTGCATACCACTAAGCAGGACAAATAATCATTTATTTTCTATTTTCACACATTCTTAAGTTTGGAACAATGGATAAAAAAATCTGAACTGCAATACCATTTACTGTGGAACTAGGGAAGCTTATTCTGCCCTCATAGTTTCTGATTATGTATTTTTTCTATTAAGCTCACCACCCAACTCATCCATGGCACCGTAGGTTACACCTTCCTATGCAAAAAACAAGCAGTGTAAGCTGGAATTATATTCAAAGCTTAGAAACTGAGCCATGTTTAATATTATTCTTCTAATGAATTGTCTAACTATTAATTCGTTGTTGTTGTTGTTGTTGTTTGACTTCAGAACTAATCAGATGCAGGAAGGGATGTAACACAAAACTCCAAGCATATTTAAAAGTAAACAATAAAAAATAAAAATAGGGTATCAGCAACTAAATAGCATTTAAATAAACATAAAAATGTTTTTTTTTATTGTATTTAACTACGAATAAGCAACATTTATTTGTTATGCTGAAACTAGGAATATTTACCCAAGTTTCATCATTCGTTTTATGTAATCATTTTAGTTAATAAAAGAGCTAAAGGGTGAAGCAATGCAGATTACTGCCTGTTCACAGGAAGCTTCTTTTGAAGCCCAGCTGCCTTCATAAAATTAAGAGGGTCTCAGCAATTAGGAAAAATAAAACATTAAACAAGGACTGATGTAAAAGTGCATTTACATGCTAATGACAACCCCTCCTGCTAGGAGTTATAACTTTCCCACCAAAGGAAGCAGTCTTATGCAACAAATATTACTCCAGGCAATGACAATTACACTGCAATGACTACCTGCATTAGCTATAATTAGCAAATGTGATTTTTCTACACTGAAAAAACACATAGGTTACTGATACAGTAAATTATATATTTCTTAAAGCAGAAAAAGTTTCATATTGATAATAATTGCATAGGCTCCAAGAATACTTAGAAATAATAATAATCATAAAAATGTCAATTAATGTTTGGGTGCATATTTTATGTGTGTGTGTGTGTGTGTGTGTGTGTGTGTGTGTGTGTGTGTGTGTGTGTGTGTGTGTGTGTATATATATATATATATATATATATATATATGTGTGTGTTTGTAAATAGAGATATATGGATATGGGCAGAGAGAGAGAGAGGGAGAGAGAGACAGACAGGCAGACAAGCAGGAGGGGTCTTGATAAATGTATAGAGTGTGCATACAAATATATTAGTATATAAACAAATGCAAATATATACATATATATATATATATATATATATATATATATATATATATATATGCATAGGTCCACCTTGATTGATCAAATATAGCTTTGTTGAAGGATTTCAGGTACTTATTTTTAATGTACTCTTTAATGAATGCAGTGTAATTCAAATTGCTGAATGGGTGAATGGGGAAAATAGACTGCAAAAGATGGTTTGTTCAGCTAATGCAAAAACTTTTGAATGCATTCATTGAAAGTTTTATCATTAGGGATAGAGTTAGAAGTGTATGTGTGAGTGTTTGTGAGTTGGGGTTACACCAAGGGCTAGGAAAAGTATCTGTTTATTATTATGTATTTTATTTATTGACATTTGATTACTGGGAAAGTATGATGGGGTAGGAGCCCATTTTCTGTGGAGGCCCAGGGAAAAAGCACCAATGTATTACAAAGTATTTTAAGAACAATAATTTTACAGTCTTTAAAAACAATACAAAAATAAACGCAATTTACATAATTATAGCAAATTAAACATAACATAAAAACATTGCTTAAGAAGAGACACACGTTAAATGACAATGATTTAAGGCTTAGCAAAAAAAAATAGCCAGTTTATACATAAATTAAAGGTAAGTTATTATAATACAAAGAGGAATTGCAATACGAAGTGAGAGAACAGCAGGCTTATGGTGTGTATTAGAGAGAGAGAGAGAGAGAGAGAGAGAGAGAGAAAGAGAGAGAGAGAGAGAAAGACAGGGGAGAGAAACTGATAAAAGTAAGGAAGTGAGTTTAGAAGGGAGGGTAGGGAAATGAAGATATGACTAGGTATTTGTTCACATTTAGGGATATAGTTTATCCTGGTGTTGAGCAAAAACAAAGAACCTGTGGCTAAATATAATGAAAAAGGTTTTTCCTAAGGCAAAGTGTAGGGATAGGGATATGAACAGCCTCTCCACCCACTTTACTAATGTGTGCTAAACCTAACTCTGTCCCTGACCCTGACCTTACATCTTACCTTAGAAAAAAACTTTTCTATAATACTTCCACTATTCAGACATATTTGGCCTGCATGTTGTGGTATGGGTTTTGTGTTCCACAATAGGCATCTGTGTATTCATAGTTGTTATGGGAATGTATAAAAGCAGTCAGCACTGTTTGTTATTATGGGCGGCAAAGGCTCGATTCATAGAGGTCATTGAGTCATAGAGGCCACTTAAGCTAATGTGTGATCGCTGCAAATCAACGTAAACTAATCAACTAATAATGTAATGGCAATGACAAATTATGTAAAATTTCATATGCTAATAAGTTCTTCACCTGTTTGCAATTCATAGTCATATTTTGATGCATTTCTCGTTTCTGCAAAATGCTCAGATTCATTATGGAAGACAGAATTGCACCTTTTGTTTGACCTTTGGAGTCAGAAAAGATACTTTCTCTTGCTGTTAGCTTTGTTATTTCACAGTGTGAGCAGCTTGTCTTGGTTGAGCCAAAACAATTCTCCTCATCAAAGAAGGATGAGATGCAGACAAAGAATAACTCATCATCATTTTTATAATCAAGAAATCCTTGACAGGTTTAGAGAGGGCAGGGATATTGCAAGGGTCTTAGTCAGCATGTATGGTCCCCACACAGGTATTGGAGAGATGTGTGACCTTCCTATCCGTTTGGATACTGACGTGTGTATAGGCCTCACTATACTTACCACATGGACCTTCCAGATACAGATTGAGACACACTGGGTATTTCGTAGGCTTCTGCCTCACAGAAACTTCAGCATTTCCTGGACATTCTGATGTCAAATATGGATCAGTACATCTATTTTCCTGTGTCCCATCAGGACTGAGCCTGGACTATGCATGTGTTTCATGGGGTGGCACATTTGGTTGAGGTACTCAGTAAGATAGATTGCACTCATGTTGCAATTAAGGCCATGTGGTCCATAGGGGCACATTGCAGCAATAGGAAGTGATGCCATTTCATCAACTGCCAGGTAGTGTGTGATGCATGGGGGTGCATCACTAATCTGTCTGCCCAGTATCCTAGCAGTGACCATGATTCCTACATCTAGCACACTAGGTCCCTCTACCACCTCTTTCTGCATGATAAAATGCTCAGTAGTCATCTTTTTGGTAACTAGAAAAGATTTCAAATTTTTTTCATTTAAATAGCTATTCGATGTAAAATGTATTGCTTAATACTATACCACTTTTTCTTTGTTTTGTTCATAGGCTCATAGGTAGATACTAGGCTATCTGCCCTAAGGCATTTATAAGCTTAGCCAGAATTTGTTGGCTTTCGCCTCCCTTTTTGACTAGATTTCTGAGCCTCTGTCCAGCAGGGCCATAGAAGTGATCCCAGGAGCAAATTTACAATTACCAATCCACTAGTCAAGATTTCTCTTGAAGAGGATCAGTGAGGGGCTCTGCCTAACATGGACTGGGATTCTATTCCAGAGCATGGGAAGCCTTTGAGATATGAATCTATCCCTCCAGCATGTCCTATTTATTGTTGTGTTAAGGTCTAAATCCCTGGAGCATGTAGCTCTAGTGGATTTGGTTTATTTGAGGTGGAGCATGTCGAACAATTCCAGGTTGGACATGGCCTTGTATGTCAGGCAGAGATCACCTCTGAGTAGGCGGTAAGCAACTGAGTAGAGCTGGAGTTTCTTTAGTCAAGCTGCATAGGGCAACTGTTTGAGGCCCACGATCCTCTTGGTGAGGTATTTTTGAGGTCTCTCTAGCTGTTGCAGGTGTCTGGTAAGGTACATCCCAAATGGGGCATTGTACTCAATTATGGGCCTGATAAGTGATGAGTAGAGGGGCACAATGACCTCTCTTGATATAGATGCGAACCCTTTTGTGATTAGGTGGGCTATATAGAAGGTCTTTCTAACCACTTTGGCAATGTGGTTGTCAAAGGAGAGGTTACTATCTACTTGGGTCCCCAGATTCCTGATTACTTCTTCTGTAATTAGTGGATTTCCTCCTATATGGTAGTTTGTGGGCTCTTTGTTTTTCCCAAAGGGGATGACTATACATTTTTTGTTGTTCCACCCCCTTCTCTTCCTTTTCTTCAGGTGAAGCAGGATATCCATCACTTGTGATACCAATTGGAGCTCTGGAAGATAATTTTATTACGGACCTGTCCCAGATGCATACCATCATCAAGAAAGTGTTTGGTGTATTGTTAAACTGATTCAGATTGCTGGATTAGTCTGGAGGTGCTCTTCAGCATGATCCAGCTACTACACACAGGATGTTTATTGCATGTTTCATTCACACAACGTGATCAATTGTTGGTCTGGTGGTGAAGTGACCCCTGATGTCACTGCAGCTACTGGTTCCAGTCCTGCTGTGATTACTGATGATGAGATAACAGCAGTAGCAAGGGACCCCATGTGTGGCAGGCTCATGTATGACATACAGCTGCACAGTTAAAGAGGTGGCATCAGGTACAGAACTACGGACCATGACATTCAGGTCAGTGTTTATAAATGTCATGCCTGACTATTCACTGACACCAGTTCAATGATGCCATAAGGGCATCATATAAGAAATAATTACATGTTTAACTGTTTTGCACAATAAATTTTGCTTACAGACTATGCTTAAGTATGCATGTACTGAATCTCCTGAAATGGTAAATTTAATTAAAAGTGTTATTTCAGTATTTGACTGATTTGAATTTGCCAGAATGTATTCATTTAAATCTCTACACTTGCAATTTCATTTAGTCATACACAGCAAGTTGTGTCCTCAGAAATTAAAATCATCAGTTGTGCAGTGCTGACGGTGAAGTGTCATCAGTGATAGTGTAGATGGCAGGGTACTTGTGTATTTTTAAGAGGTGTTTCAATAAATAGAGTGCATTTGTTCTATGTTATGTATGATTGTCAGCTGCACCTTTGCTGAACTGAAACTCTTAATAATGGCTGGGCCATTAAGGGTGTTAATCAGTGCAGTTTGCATGCTGCCCCTACACCTCTCTTTCCCAATTATTTCCCTTAATTACCACTGCTGTCATTATTAAAATATAACTCAGCCACTAGGAATGCACAAGCCAGTGTATTTCATTGTACCAGTCCCAAGCCCGAACAAATAGGGAGGGTTACGTCAGGAAGGGGGTTACGTCAGGAAGGGCATCCAGTGTAAAATTCTTGCCAGATCAAATATGTGGACAACAACACAAATTTCCGTAATGGATCGATCAAGGTTCAGGTTAACAATGACCACTACCAATACTGTTAGCCAACAGGATGTTGGTGGAAACTGGGCTACTATTGGCTGAAGGAGAAGAAGAGGGGGAAGGCATGCCCGGAGGCAGGAGGAGAGGAGGAAAGTTAGGAGTGTGGAAGTGAGGGTAGGAACTTTGAATGTTGGCAGTATGACTAGTAAAGGGAGAGAACTAGGTGATATGATGGAAAAAAGGAAGGTTGATATATTGTGCGTGCAAGAGACCAGATGGAAGGGGAGTAAGACCACATGTATTGGAGGTGGGTTTATATTGTTCTGCAATGGTGTGGATGGGAGATGAAATGGGGTAGGGATTATCCTGAAGGAACAGTATGTCAAGAGTGATGTGGAGGTGAAAAGAGTGTCAGATACAGTGGTGCTTATGAAGCTGGAAACTGATGGTGTGATGATGAATGCTGTTAGAGCAAGTGCTCCGCAAGTTGAGAGTGTGATGGATGAGAAAGAAAAAATTGGAGTGAGTTGAATAAGTGGTGGAGAGTGTACCAATGGTGAGAGAGTTGTGATTAGAGTGGATTTCAATGGGCATGTTGGTAAAGGAAACAAAGGGGATGAGGAGATGATGGGTAGGTATGATGTTATGGAGTGGAATGCAGAAGGTCAGATGGTAGTGGATTTTGTGAAAAGGATGGGCATGGTTGTGGTGAATACATATTTTAAGATGGAGGGAGGAGCATAGGGTGACATACAGGAGTGGAGGAAGATGCACACAGGTGGATTATATCCTATACAGGAGGGCCAGTCTGAAGGAGATTAGAGACTGCAAAATGGTGATAGAGGAAAGTGTGGTTAGGCAGCATAGAAAGGTGGTCTGTAGGATGATGCTGGCGATCAAGAAGAAGAAGAGGAGAGTGACGGCAGTGCCAAGGATCAAATGGTGGAAGTTAAAAAAGGATGGCTGTAAGGTGGAGGTCAGGGAAGAGTTAAGACAGGCACTGGGTGGCAGTGAAGAGTTACCAGATAGCTGGTCAACAACAGCAGAGGTGGTAAGGCAGACAGCTAGAAAGGTGCTTGGTGTGACATCTGGACAGAGGAAGGAGGACAAGGAGACCTGGTGATGGAATGAAAAAGTATGAGAGAGTATACAGAGGAAGAGGTTGATGAAGAAGAATCAGGATTATCAGAGACATGAAGAAAGTAGACAGGAGTACAAGGACATGAGGCATATGGTGAACAGAGAGGTGGTGAAGGCTAAGGATAAGGCTTATGGTAAGTTTTATGAAAGGCTGGACACTGCGGAGGATGAAAAGGACCTGTTCCAATTGGCTAGACAGAGGGACTGTGCTGGAAAAGATGTGCAGCAGATAAGGGTGATAAAGGATAACCAGGGAAAGGTACTCACAGTTGAGGAGAGTGTGTTGAGCAGATGGAAAGAGTACTGTGAGGGGCTGATGAATGAAGAGAATGAGAGAGAAAGAAGGTTGGATGATGTGGGGATAGTGAATCAAGAAGTGAAATGGATTAGCAAGGAGGAAGTAAGGACAGCTACGAAGAAGATGAAGAATGGAAAGGCTGATGGTCCAAATTAAATACCTCTGGAAGCAGGCAGGTGCTTAGAAGAAGTGGCAGTGGAGTTTTTACCCAGGTTGTTTAATGAAATCTTGGAAAGTGAGAGGATACGTGAGGAGGGAGAAAATTTGTTTGGGTGCTGAATTTCAGGAGTCCCCATGAACTATGATGTTTGCGGATGACGTTGTGATCTGTAGTGAGAGCAGGAGACAGGTTGAGGAGACCCGGGAGAGGTGGAGATATGCTTTGGAGAAGAGAGGAATGAAGGTCATCAGGACTAAGACAGAATATATGTGCGTGAATGAGAGGGAGGGCAGAGTAATGGTGAGGATGCAGGGAGTAGAGTTGGCAAATGTGAATGAGTTTAAATAGTTGGGATCAATAGTTCAGAGTAATGGTGAATAGAAGTGAAGAAGAGATTGCAGGCAGGGTGGAGTGGGTGGATTAGAGAATCAGGTGTGATTTGTAACAGACGGGTCCCAGGAAGAGTGAAAGGGAAGGTCTACAAGATGGTAGTGAGACCAGCTATGTTACATGGGTTGGAGATGGTGGAACTGATGAAAATACAAGAGTCAGAGCTAAAGATGCAGAGTTAAAGATGTTAAGATTTGCATTGGGTGTAACGAGGATGGACAGGATTAGAAATTAGTATAATAGAGGGTCAGCTCATGTTGGACAGTTTGGAGACAAAGCCAGAGAGGTGAAATTGCATTGGTTTGGACATGTGCTGAGGAGGGATGCTGGGTATATCGAGAAAAGGATGCTAAGGGTGGAGCTGCCAGGTAACAGGAGAGATGAAGTCCTAAGATAAGGTTCATGGATGTGGTGAGAGAGGACATGCAGGTGGTTGGTGTGACAGAGCAGGATGCAGAGGGCAGCAAGAAATGGAAACGGATGATCTGCTTTGGCAACTACTAACAGGAGCAGCCGAAAGTAAAAGAAGAGGAAGTCGTTGTTAAAATAAACGCACGGACATCAACGTGTCGTAATACTGGGTTACATTGTGTGCACACTTATTCTGCATTTTTTATTAACTCATTTTATTTGAAGCTAAAGATTAACATCAGTATATAGAAGTCAAATGCTAAGTTTCATATTATATGTACCTGAAATGTCTAGCCTGAATCACAGAAGGTCAAGATCAAATGTGTCATACATGACATCTCCTAAATATAGATTTGGTGAAGATGCTTATCATCTTGAGGAGAGGCTGTCATGTGTGTTTTATGGTTACGTGCTGTGATGTCATGACCTGCTTGATGAAAGTGAGCCTACAGACACTCATCTCACACTACTGCAGGATTGGGACCTTAAGTTAAACTTTCTGCTATGTGTAGATGAATGCTGACATGATCTGCAAGAATTCATTTATGTTTGGACCGCCTTACTATTTCTGCTACCTTCTTGAGCTACACTTGTAGTGTGATGTGATATGCCCCATGTCTGGTCAGTACCTGATACTCTTTCCCTTCCAACACTCCTACCTGAGTCTGGTAAGTCCTTACTAGTGCATGAATGATGGCAGACATGGATGCTTGCTGTGCCACCATACTACAGGTCAATGTGATCACGGCATTATCCCTAGTATCTACCTTTTCCATGTGATGCTGGAAACCCTCACATAGACCATGGAGGACTCTGATCATTTCTAGCTTTCATTTCTAGCTGACTCTTTGTGGCAGTGCATTGAGCCTTAACTGTGGCACAATTGCTGCTGGAAAGCCAATGCTAAACTTGTTTCCTGGGGTAGCTGTGACATATGCCTGTGCCTTGCACCCATTTGTAAAAGTGCCACTGTGGATACTGTTAACTCTGAATTTCTGCCATCAACCAGAGGGTTCTCCTGTGAGTCTGGAAACACTGGTATAGAAGTACATGGATTTCTCCCTGTACAACTTGCAGTGTAATGTCACCATGTACTTGACTTTGTGATCCAGTGTCACTTCCTGCAGAGTCCCCAACATGTGGAGTATGAGATCCTGTTATTAAACTTTGGGACTGTGTGTCACTTTCCTCAGGCTGTCCCATAAATATATAAGCCATTTTGATGCTGATATCCTCCAAATTTACTGCTGTATTGGAGCTGCTTGCTTCTGCTGCTGACCCTGTAAAAACCTGATTGAATACATTACTACTCAGATAACAGCATACACTACTGAATGCTGTGTAAGGAGGTGGGGAGTAGACTTACCATGCACACTCTGGTTAATATCATCAGGGCTGGTGTTAGCATTTTAGAGGCCCTCAGCAACTGTCAAGTTGGGGGGCCCCTGGCACTTCCAGTCTATGTATCACCCTATCACTGTGGGATATATTTTACAGCTTTTTTCCTAGATTTTTAATCCAATGGTGACCTAAACAAAAAACACAAGTAAGAAAAAAAGTCACTCATTTTTACTTTTCTTTTAAAGAAGACATAAGTGCTAACCAAGGCTTAATGTTCAAAGATGATAAAATAATACCTCATAGTAAACTAACAAGCCAGTTGTCTGGATGCACATGTCCTGTCTCTGAACTACCTGCCTCCCTAACCCCCTCACCAAAAAAAAAGACTGCTTATGCATCCCTCTTGTGTTAGTCTGGGATGAAAGCAGAGGTTCATATTGCCACAGTCATGTATTTCAAGTGATTGCTGACACACACACACACACACACATATATATATATATATATATATATATATATATATATATATATATATATGTATATATATATATATATATATATATATATATATATATATATATATATATATATATATATATATATATATATATATATATATATATATATTTATATACATAACATGCCTCCTCACTTCTCAACCCAAACTGTCAAAGGCAGCTATCTGTATATTTGCCTGAAGTGTGATTGTGAGGAAAGTGAAAAAAATAATGATTAAAGTAATAGGGTTCTACTTTGTTGCTTCTAGACAGTACACAGCCCCTGCACAAGTTATAGTAACCTTTTTTGTACAGAGTCATAGCATAGCACTGTTCAGGTTAAAGAGCATAATCAGAAAATAAATAAATTTTTCCTCCTCATCTTTCCCCAACCAGCAACAGCTTTTGTGGAGTCCCCACAAAGTCAAGGATGGTTAAGGGCCCTCCTTGAAGCCACAGGAACTGCAAGTAACTAAAGTTGGCTATATTGTTAGTTTTATTAGAGTGAACGTCCGCTAGCAGGGTTTAACTAAGCCAGGGACACTATGTCAGTGGTAACTTTTTTAAAGGAATTGTGAAGCCTGTTGCTTGATGAAACACTGTTACTATGTCCACAGATATCTTTGAATTTTAAAGGAGATATAAATAAGAGTTATTACCCACCTGATTTATTACATATACAGGATTGCTGTACTAGCTTTTGTTGGTTTGACAGACATGTTACAAACTATTAAGATAAAATAACTTGCTGTGGTTTGAGGGCCCCTAGCAACTGCCGTATTCACTGGTGCCTAAGCCAGCTATGAATGTCATTATGCTCAGAAATGGAGTAATTGATATGTGTTACATGTAACCATTCTTCTTGAGCATTAATATCTCTGTGTAAATATGTTACATTAGTCAAACCAGCCTTCCTGAGCAGATATATGTTGATGCTACATACAAGGGTAAATTTCAGAGTACACCCCACCTTTGATTATGCCAATACCATTGTTCTGTGTTTCACGGTCATCCTCCTGAATGGAGAGGGTGTTTTCCTCATCAGGTGTTAAAGGAATAACGATTTGACATCCCCACAGCTGTGCTACAGGCAGTTGCATTCTGCCTTTGCTCTGGCAAGTCCTACCATATTATTGGCCATCTTCTTTTGTGAATGTATGGCTCCTTTCACCAACAGTATTTATATCCATAACCACTTGGTTCCAGGACTTTGCCATCTCTGTTTATTTAGGTCTCCTTTTCCAGAACGGTGTTTGCCATATTTCCTAAGCTCAGCAATGAGGATGTGGTTCTCATGACTAAAATTATCTTTTCTGTTTCTGTTCTCCTGCTGCTGCATCATTTATTTACCTAAAACAATGTGCAAAAGAAGTATACTGAATCCTGATCCACTCAGTCAAACAACCCAGCAATGAATGCATGCCAGCTTTCATCACAAACAAATCAAATATCTGAGTAAAATTTGTTTATGGTGCTACAACACCCATATTAAACCTATACAATATCACCTACAAATTCATAATAGTATTGGAAATGCTTATTATTATGCTGCCATCTTATGCCACTGGTAACAGAGTTGTACCCTTACTCTACCACTGTTCTGTATTTATACTGTTATTTTTCATTTATGAATGACAGTCACAAATCTACAGTAAAGCAGCATGTATCCTGACAACACAATACACTGGCAAAAATAGAGAACATCAGACATCATTTACTTCATATGATGTAATTACTTACTTTCTAGTATAATGTATGAATAACAAAAAAGTGTTACAAATATTTATCTTTCACAATGTCATCAGTATTATATCCCCCTACATTCCCAGTGCTGCTGTCATGAATTGCCATTTATAAATGATACTCATATCATCAGTTTTAAAATGTCATCCGCATCTGACTGCCAGATAAAGGATCTGCTCATCTATTCTCCTAGTAATCCCAGTTCTATAAAGTGAATGTGAACTGCTTCCCAATAATTTCCAATATTATTATTTTTAACTTACTTGATACATTTTGCACTTTAATAAAATACATGCCACCTAGCATAAGTGATCACAATTAAATATGATTTTCTTAAAGTTATTCACATAAATTTAACTTCATTTATGCATTTTTGTGAAAATCTCTATGAATTGCAGTAACAAGCGAGCGCATATGCTAACAGATTAGCATAATGAGATCTTGAGTACTTGTGACTAAGCTTGACTGACTGGTGCTTAACCAGGTTCGCCTCAGTAACATGAGAACAAGCATAATATATCCAAAATATCCCTCTGCATGGGAAAGTGAAAATGAAGTAAGGAACAGCTAAGTCTTCACAACTGTGGTATCCTGTGCCCATCCTGCATGCTACAATACACCACGTCACCTCAACACACTCAATAGTTGACAATATAGGATAATGACATTGACAGGAATATTTATTTTTAAAGTGAATTAAAAATATAAAAAAACGAAAGAAAAAGGATCAGCTGATGCAACTCTGAAAAAAGTAAGCTTAAAGAAGTGATTAATCCATGGCCTTCAAGTATTTCATTTTATTAAAGATAACAGCATTACTGCGCAGTAGTGGAAACATATATAAACAACCTAAAAACTAATGATTTCAAAACTGAATTTTATTTACCATGGCAAGAAAATATAAAACTTTTCCTTAAATGCCAAAGCAGTTTAGTAAAACCAAACTTGCCAATAACAGCAGTTTCATACCTATTGACCCTACATGACAGCTAGGTTTGGGTATGGTGATGTCACACCTCAGAGGGGTTGGTTGCAAATCTGAGAACCAAAGCCTTGCACTTACATTCTTCATTCTCGTACTGGCACTTCAAAAGATGGAAGCACCTGTGAAGGCACAAGGCTCAGCTCCAAGCTGGTCTGACAAGGAGACCAAACTCATAATCTACTTCTTAAGGAAGTCATACCCGGAGAAAACTGAAACATCAGTAAGTGTCATATAATGGAAAAAAATGACATCTGGCAAGAGCTGTTTGGGCACCTGTCATCCCTGATAGGAATGAACTCTAGAGTCTTAGGCATGACCAGCTGACTGAGTGAGTAGGCCAGATGATGGTGAATAGGCCATTTTTACCTTAGTTTAAATCTTATCAAAAATAGGTTTAAAAAACATGCTAGATAAATAATGCATAATCACAGGTAAATGCAAGAGAAATGCACATGTAAGTGCAAGTATGTATCTCTATATAATCCAAAGGTATGAGTAGGCATAAACATATTTGAAAACAGAAATGCATCTGTGTACAAATATGATATGTTGGGTCTATATCATATGTTCGAAGTTTTATAACTTCAAGCATTAAAATATTGAATTTAAGTGTTCGAAGTTATAAAACTTTGAATATATGTAAAAAAAAACAAAAACCCAAACCCAATACTAATGGCAGTAAGAGAAATCTTCCCTTTACCGCACTATAGTGCGGTCTCAGAATTGGTATATTTAAAGAGCTGGGGGTGGGGGTGCAGGGGGGCTTGCCCCTCTGCCTTCACTAGTCAGGTAAGCTCTGTTTGTTTTTATTTTTTTTTTTTTTATATGTTCGATGTTTGAAACTTAGAACATTTAAATTTGATTAGTTAATGTTCGAAGTTTTCAAACTTCGAACATATAATATAGACCCAATATGTTTATGTGCAGACATGGTTTAGTGTATAAATACAAGTGTATATGTATTCAGTTAAGTAATTAGTTGTAATACAGTCAGACAGTTTCTAAAAAATATTTCTGTAGGGCACAAAACAGTTTATTAATATGATAAATGTATAAGACAGTTCATTTTTTCCATAATAATAACTACACATACAAGATATCTGAACTCAGCTACCCCCCCCTCTCTAGGCATGAAAGTAGCAAGTGAATGACTAGCACAAAGGATACTGAGAAATATACTGTTTGCTTATTTCTGTATACATTTCTACTTAATACTGTTATATGCTTAATTTTTTTTTATTTATTGATTAACATTTAATTAACAGGAAAGTCCGACTGGGTAGGAGCCATTTTCAGTGGAGGCCCAGGTAGAAAAGCTCCAAAGCATTACAGAACATTTTAACAACAATTATACTACAGTCTTTAAAGATAATACAAAATCAACTACAGTTTAAATAATTACACAAAATTAGATAAAATATGAAAGCATTGGTTAATAACAGGTACAAGTTATATGATAATAATTTAATAGTGAGATTTTAGACAGTTAATAGAGAAATTAAAGGTAAGTTAGTATAATACAAAAAAACAACAGCCTCCATGGTGTTCTTCGAAGTCTCACAAATCTAGTACATCAATATTCTGGGTCCAAAAACAAATAATGAGGAAACTTCTCTGTGTGGGTTCCTTTGAGTTCAGGCACCTAATACAAATAGGAATTGCAATATAAAGTGAGATAAAGGCAGGCTTATAGTATATTTAGAGAGAAAATTAGGGGAGAAAAAAAGATAGAAGTGAGAAAATGAGTGAGAAGGGGATAGTAAGGAGATGTAAGGTATGAAAAGGTATTTATTCACATTTAGGAATATAGTTTATCCTGTTGTTCAGCAAGAACAGTCCCAGTCTTTGGCTAATATGTGTTTTAGAATGGTTTTGAACGGAGGGAGGGTATTGACCTGACCTTATTAAGAAGCAAATTATCAAAGCATATATTGTCATGAAATATTTCTAGTGCATCCATCTATAACTATAAATGTTTTTTGTTTACTGCAAGTTGAACTGGAAGGATGTCCCAACTTTATTTATTTATTTATTTATTGACAATTGATTACCAGGAAAGTCCAACTGGGGAGAAGCCCATTTTCAGCAGAAGCCTGGGGGAAAAGCTTCAAATTATTACAAAACATTTTAAGAAAAATAACTTTACAGTCTTCAAAAATAAAGCAAAAACATTTGAAGTTTAAATAATTATAATAAATTAGACATAATATAAAACACTGGTTAAAAACGGATGCAAAGTATATGACAATCATTTAATATTTGAGAAATTTTAGACAGTTTATAAAGAAATTAAAGGTATGTTATTCTAATAGAAATAGGAACTGCAATATGAAGTGAGTGAAACAGGCTTATGGTATATTTAGAAAGAAGTCAGAGAACAGAATTAGATAGCACTAAGGAAGTAAGTGAAGAAGGGAGAGTAAGGAAGTATAAGAAAGACAGGGTACCTGTTCACATTTAGAGATACAGTTTATTCTGGAATTGAGCAAGAACAGAGCCGGATTTTAGCTAGGAAATCTTTCAGAGTGGTTTTGAAAGATGGGAGGGAGGGTATAGACCTAATGGATACAGATAAGGAGTTCCAGGCTTTACCAGCCTTGTACAAGTATAGAGAATGCTCAGCAAATTTGCTAGGTTTGTAGACAGGCAGGAGTTTTTGGTCACTGGATCACAATGACCGACTGGAAACATAGTTGTGTAGAATGTTTTTTAGTGGACAGGCAGCTGGATGCTGGATAATTTTGGTAGGAAATTGTGTATATGTTAGTCGATGTGGCAGTTCTAACCAATTTATGCTTTTCTGTGCTATACAGTGGTGGATTCTGAATGGGTATGTGCTGCAAATTAAGCAACTTTGTTATAGCAAGCATCGTTCAAGTTTTAATTTTTCTGAAGCCTGAAGGTTCGTAAGGATGGGAGCACCATAAAGAAGAGTGAGGAGGAGGTAAATAGTGTGGGAGATACGGAGAGAGCATGAGGTGCCATTTTTCTGGGTGATACCTATTGGACAGGTAGCTTTTGAACCACAGAAGGGTGAGCTGAGAGAGACCTAGTGAGGACATTTGAAGTAGAAGTTCACTGTGGCAAACAGTTTCAAGGCTTTAGACAAGTTTAGAAATAAGGAAGAAACTAGTATGCCGTTATCTCTAGCTTTATCAACAGTATCTATATAGGTTAGAAGGGCAGTGCTGGTACTATGGGAAGAATGGAAGCCATGTTGTGAAGGAGATAAGAGTTGTTTCTTCAGGAGATAATCTAGCAATTGTTTTTGAATACATTTTCAAGTATTTTGGTGAGGGAAGATAAGACTGCTATAGGTATAAAGTTGTTAATGTCTACTGAATTTCGTCCTTTGTGCAGATGGATAATGTATGACTTTTTCCAGAGAGACAAAACGTGGGATTCCTGGATTGACCTACTTATAAGGATTGAGACAGGATAGGCAATGCTACTGGCTGCTATTTTTAGATACTCACATGGAAGATAATCAACTGAAGAAGAGCACAGTGTAAGTTTGTTTAAGAGTAGTTTTATACAGGATGTGGGCACAGGTTTGAAGGCAAAAGTGGATGTGGTGATATGTAGCTGGTGGGCAAGGTTGGGAATAAATGGTGAGGAATCATTAGAAAGAGATGTTATACTATCTATAAAATAAGAGTTGAAGTAAGTGGTGAGTTATCAGGAGAAAGGTTAGGGTTGAGTTTCTGGCTGAGATATATGATTTATTTAATGGATGTCCAACATTTTTAGGGTTGTGTTTAGTATTATTCTGAAAGTTGTTATAGTATAGTTTTTTGTCTTCATTTATTTGCTTTATTTCAACTGTCACATTTTTATGTGTGTGTATACAGCTTGTCTATTTGAGAGCAAGGTAAAAATGTGTTACTTAGAGCAAACTTACATGATATTACTTAAAACTGCAAGCAAAGTATACAAGGCATATTGGAAAGCAGATACTTCAATGGAAATGTAAACAAAGGTTACAAAAAGTACCCATCCCACAAAGGAGCAAGCTATACACAGATATAAAATATAATAATCTGAAGGAAGCCATACTGTCTTTCTAGTTCAACTTAATGTAAAGAAATAATATTTATTAGCACAGATTGGTTAGATACAACGAAAGTATGAAAATCTGTGTTTTGCTGCTTTCCTGCTTAATAAATGAAAGCAAATAGCAAGACTCGGTAGAAATATGAACTGAAATAAGAACACACATTAAGCAAGTACAATAATAACTTCAGTGCCCTGCCTTGTAGGATTAGAGTTAGCATATACGTAAGTAGTAAGGTGGTGTGGGGGGTGGTACCTTCTTTATCCTTCTTTGTCCTACAAAGCTGAGAAAATCTATTATAAAACTGATCTCTGACATCTTGACTAAACCTTCCTGTAAACTAAATTAAAAATATCCAGAACATTATGCACACCAACTTAAAGCAAGTAACAATTCAGAATCAGTTAAACAAGTAATTTATTAGATACCTCTGACTTACTTCTCCACTCAGTCCTCTGGCTATCAGAGTGATGTTTTTAAATGAAAATAATGTCCTTATAAAACAATTTGTCTCATATAGTACAGCATCTCTAATATTAAAATAATGTTGTCCAATATAATACCTTACAGTAGTCAACCATTGTCATTGTGTCTATAAAATGCACTGCTCCAGGGTGTCTACTTTTCTTAAATGTGGCTATTTGTTGCTTTTGTAGCTTCACTTTAAAATGCCATGTAGGTTGTTAATGACTCATGATGCTGTATGTGGTCAGCAAAAGACCTTATATAACACCATACACAAGACGAACCACTAGAGGGCATCCAATGTCATCCTTACACTGTATGAGAGCTTTCCAGTGATTATTGCCCTCTGTTTCTTTTTATCTCACCTCCTCTCTACAATTCAGATTTTCTATCTACTCTTACAGCTCTTATTGCTATAAACATTGTGCAGTTAAAAGCGAATAAATGGTCTGAAATGCAGGTCACTTCAGTCCATGTCCCTGGTGACTTAGACATAAGTGGATCATGTGACTCTGACAGATGTTGTCTGCCATTGATGATTGATGGAACTCTTTGTTTAGCTAATCCAGGTCCAGTAACTTTAACATTAGTGTTGCTTCCATCATTTTGCCTACTACTGAAGTTAAGCTGACCAGATAATTGCTTTTTGTCATGCCCTTTGGCTTACATTTGGAAATGAGCACCTGAACTGTTTGTAACAAATCCCATGGGACTGACCCTTTAGCAAGGCATTGTTACATTTCCATATTTTGCTTATGTCTTATCCTCCTGCAGTCTCTAAGTGCTCTTTCCACCTCCTTCATTGTGGTCGTCACATTTCTCCATTATCTACATATCCCCTCTTACCTTCATACACAGGTATATTTCTTTTTTGGATGAATGCCCATTTGAAATATTTGTTTAGAGTTGCTGACTGCTATTCATAATGCCTGCCATAATCAGCTTTTACTTTTTCCAATTTGTCTTCCCAATGCACTTTGTTGTCATGTTTGTAGCCTCTGGAAGCTGAGCTCTCTAAACTGGAAGCTGAGCTCTCTCAACCCAGGACTGGCACAGTCAGTCAGGAGGAGAAGGAAACCACACACACCACAAATCCAGTCTCACATAGACCTATGGTATCAGCAAACCAAACATATAAACACACAAAAACATACTCGGAGGCTCTAAATAAAAATCTGCCAAAGCAACAGAGACCTCCAAAGCAGACATCCAAGCAACCACTACCCCACAACAATACCCATGTATCACATATTTCACAAAGTCAGTGTGCCACACAGTCACAGCCTTTAAGGCTAAACAACACACTTAATACTCTTGTAATAGGTGACTCTATTGTCAGACACACTGATGTCCCACTCACCAGACTGAACAAGGAGAAGATCACTGTAAGCTGCCTGTTGGGTGCCAGGATCCGCCACATAACACAAGCACACAGGTCACTCCAAAGCAAGTACAAATATGACTCTGTCATTGTCCATGCTGGTGTGAATGACCTGAGATGTACCTCCCTGGACTATATGAAAAGAGACATAGAGGAGCTCTCTGATCATGTAGCCCAGGCAGGTATGACCCTGACCTTGAGTAGCATCTTGCCCTCACCAAGGATGATGCCACAGTATAAAGACAAAATGATCAATTTTAACAATTGGCTAAAGTATTGGTGTCATTCAAAGGGTATCCAGTGTCTGTCAGCCTGGAACGACATGCTCGACAAGCCACGTTGCTTCACTAGGGACAGCTTGCACCTGTCACCTCTGGGCTTTCGAGTACTGGCTAAGGCTCTTGCCACCCCCATAGTGCGTTTTTAGGCAAGGCTCAAAAGACAAACCCACCTCCATAGACAACATAAGGAAAAAAAAACTAAGGGTAATGCTGCTCAACACCAGAAGTCTAAACCTCAAGATGCACACACTCGAGGCTCTCCTCACTATGGAGAATATCAGTAGCTATGCAGTAACAGAAACCTGGTTCAAGGCTCCTGAGAGTACCCCAGCACTACCAGGTTATACCTCATACCATGCTTTTTGGCCCAAAAACTTGGACTGAATCACAAAAGGAGGGGGTGCATCCATATTCATCAAAGATACCCACACCTACAGGTTAGTGGTACTGCACGAAGCATCGGAGACCATCCATGTGCAACTAACAGTGGGCAAAACTGCCTTTCAGTTTGTAGCCTGCTACAGACCACCATCCCAATCTCAGGAACCCCACTCGGCATTCCTGAGAACACTGGAGAATATGAAGGTCTCTCCAAACACCATAATATTGGGTGACTTCAACTACCCAAACATTGACTGGGAAAACTACTCAAGCCCCAACACCCTAGCCCAACAGTTCCTAGAATTTATAAACTCAAATGCTAGAGAACAACTGGTCACCACTCCCACAAGAGGGGACAACATATTGGACCTGGTCATCACCAACATGGGGACTCTATGTTCCACACCAGAGGTAAACCCCTCATTGGTAAGATCACACCATAAATTAATCTCAATGGACATCCATATCCCGTCCCCACCCCCAGCCAAGGAAACCATGGTGAAAAATTTCTCAAAAGCAAACTTCACACTTCTCAAAACCGAAGTGGAATCCTTCAAAGCCACCGGGCCAGTGCAAAATATTGCCCAAACCGCAGAAACCTTTACAAATGCATTCTATGGACACCTACAGGAATGCATGGATCGTGCTATCCCAAATAAAACCAAAACTCACTCCTCCAAAGGCAGGAGACCTGTCTGGTGGACCCCGGCCATAAATAAGCTATACAACAGAAGGAGGAAGCTACTACATGATAGAGCAAAATCCCAAAAAGGGAAGGCATCTCTGATCAGTACTAGCAAGCAACTACGATCCCTCATAAAATCATCCAAGGCCAGCTTCGAAAGAAAAATTGCACAAGACGCTAAAGATAATCACAAGGCTTTCTTTAGTTATGTCAGGAATCTGGGTGGTAACTCCCAGATATGCTCTGAGTTAGTGCAAAATGACAAAAAATACACTGAACCCACAGACATTGCCAACATCTTGGCAGACAGGTTCAGTGCAAACTTCTCCCCCCCTTCCCCCCTAAAAGAGCAAATGTCCATCCCAACAGAATGTAGCCTCCCTGACATCACAGATGCACAGGTGAAAGCTGCCCTCTCAAAAGCAAAAAACACAGCATCAATGGGACCAGACAGTGTCCCAGGCTGCGTCTTACACGAGCTCCAAGAAGAACTGAACTCTCACATAAAGTCACTGTTCAATCTCAGCCTTACTACAGGATATGTACCCAAAGAAGGCGTACAGCAACAGTGGTCCCACTCCACAAAGGTGGTGCCACAATGGACCCCTGTAACTACCGCCCCATAAGCCTGACTAGTCTGATCTGCAAAGCTATGGAGCGTATCATCATGGAACTCATAAACAAAGACATTGGAAACCTCCAGACACTGGATCCTACCCAATTTGGCTTTGGTAAGGGCTGATCTTGCCTCTTAAACCTAGTTGACTTCTTTGAAACAGTTACTAAGGCCATCGATGAAGGGAAGGTAGTCCACACAGCTTACCTGGACCTCGCAAAAGCCTTCGACACAATACTCACCAGCTTAAATATCAACCTCTATGTCACAAGATGGGTTGCAAACTGGCTCAGGGATAGAACCTACATGGTCAGAATTGCAGGTGCCATGTCAGACTCAAAACCTGTTACAAGTGGCGTCCCACAAGGCTCAGTCCTGGGACCTCTCTTGTTTGGTATATACTTCTCTGGGGTACAGGCTAACACGGGAGGACTATGGCTGACCAAGTTCGCAGATGACTGCAAACTGGGAGCCATAATTGACTCTCCAGCTGACACAAGCATCCTCCAAAAAGGTCTCACAGAGATGGATACCTGGTGCCAGAGCCATGGCCTCAAGCTAAATGCCAAAAAGTGCATAGTCATCCCCTTTGGGAAAAACAAAGTGCCCACAAATTACCACATAGGTGGTAATCCATTAAGTACGGAAGAAGTAATTAGGGATTTGGGGAGCCAAGTAGATAGTAATCTCCCCTTTGACAATCACATTGCCAAAGTGGTTAGAAAGACCTTCTATATAGCTCACCTTATCATGAAAGGGTTCACATCTAGATCAAGAGAGGTCATTGTGCCCCTCTACTCATCACTCATCAGGCCCATAATTGAATACAATGCCCCCTTTGGGATGTACCTTACCCGACACCTGCAACAACTGGAGAGACCCCAAAAGTACCTCACCAAGAGGATCAAGGGCCTCAAACAGATGCCCTATGCAGTTCGGCTAAAGAAACTCCATCTCTACTCAGTTGCTTACCGCCTACTCAGAGGCGGCCTATGCCTGACGTATAAAGCCATGTCCATCCCAGAATTAATGGACATGCTCCACCTCAGGAAATCCAAATCCCTTAGAGCTACACGCTCCAGGGACTTAAACCTCAGCATGGCAATAAATAGGACATGCTGGAGAGACAGATTCATATCCCAAAGGCTCCCCTCACTCTGGAACAGGATCCCAATCCATGTTAGGCAGAGCCCCTCACTAACCTTTTTTAAGAGAAATCTTGACGAGTGGACGGGGATCGTAAGTTTACCCCTGGGATCTCTTCTATGTCTTTGCTAGACAGAGGCACAGTAAACTAACTTTAAAAGGGCTATCTTCTGTGACCTTAACTAATCTAAAAGGGAGGCGAAAGCTAAACACACTCAGGCTAGGCTTATAAATGCCCTAGGGCAGATAGCCTAGTATGAACCTATGAACCTATCAACATCCAAGTGATCTTCTCATATCTGTTTACGTCTTTTCCTTTTTGTTGGCTTTGTGCACATCCCCTTTGAACCAAACTAGTTGATTTTTTTTTTCTTTTTACCTTGACAAAACTTGTAAACCTTCATACATACTCTCTACCTGAATTACGTTTATATGGTTCCCTGCAAATAATTTGCTAATTTCTTCTCCTGCTCTCTTCACAGTTTCCTATGTATTTACCCTTTGATTTTGTCTCAAGTAGCTAATAACTCACCACTAAAATATGCAATACAGTTCAGCTCTTACTTTATAGATAGTATAGCATCTCTGACTAAGGATTCCTCGCCATCTAATCTCAAACCATGGCCTACATTGACCTTCCAAGCTGTATCTTCAATGCCGACATGAACCCTTCAGTTAAGTAGTTATAGTCAGTGATGACCAGACATGAAGATCCCTTACTTCACAATCATTCCAGGTAAAGAGTTTGAGATGTTTCCCTTCCTGCTGCATCAGAAATGTTTTGCTTGAACTTTTCTAGTAAAAATATATCAGTCTTGTCTATTTGCCAACACTGGATGATGGGATAGTATAATTACAATCTGAAAGACTGGGTTCTTTCTTCCAAACCACCTTCTGACTCTATGTCTGACTATTTAATGATCCTTCATACTTGAATTAAGCTGACTGTATAGGGGACTTATACAACGTCTCTCCCCTTTTGCTCTAGCTAACTTTATTTTTATCTAGCTTGCCATAGACTCATTGCTACATTGTAACTCAGATATACTTTAGGTATACCTACCCCTTCCCCTACCTTCCTTGCTCTGTCATCTCTCAACACCATGTGCCATATAACCTGGTACCATCAGCTGCCACAGGCTTTTATCACTGTCTTACATTTTAATTATCTCAACACTATCATGTTACTTTCTGTTGTAAGGGTTACAGGTCAACTATCTTCCTTACTAGGCAGCTGGATTATTGAATATCATTCTAACTGTAACTTGTAGCATGTCAAGGAATGCAGTGTATTCCCAAAATATATATTATTTGTGTTGCCTTCATATTAGAATTAAAAAACATAGACTTTTTCTATACAAAGAATACATGTTGTGATGGTTGGCTTGGAATGACTTAAATTCCATATGCAGAGGAGAGCAGTATGTTCCAGTCAAATTTAGCAGAGGGACTCATTGAAAGCCTATGACTAAAAATAATACTATTTGATGCACTTTCTACTCAAACCTCCTGCTTTAATTCTAGATTCCTTTTACTTAGTACTCTGAAAAGGTGACTGATATATGGCCTTTTATGCATGGGTACCACAATGCAGAGTTTCATATGAACTCAAGTGCAACAGTTTGGCATGTTGCATTATACCTGAGTCCATTAAAGGTGGGTATACAGTCTTTTTATTAGGATGGTACTGTGGCATGTGTTTAAAATATATTGTCTGCGAGTTACCATTACATCAGAAGTAAGATAAAAGCAACATAAAGTTATTAAAAATATTTAATTTATGCCCAACAAGCTGGTATTGCAATGTTCTTTGGGATTCCTAAGATGAATAGAGACACGAAAAATATTTTATTCACCAATAGCTTCTGCAACATTGCCTAAAACTGGGGAAATGTTAGTTTTAGTTGCTGAAAAAAATGAAGACCTTGTTTGAAGCAATCTGATACTGCTTTGATTGGCACTAAACTTTGTATCCATAATCTTTACAAATAGCTTGGTTATAATGATGTTTCAGATTATATATCTGCCACTCTAGATGCTAAGTCATTGTTTGCATTAATACAGCATATGCATGGGATTGAAGCAGTAGACATATATCTATCTGGTAAACATGTGGCTTTTCAATGTCCAAAATTTTGCTTATTTCTTTATTCATTTAAATATGTTTACTGGAGTAATTCACTGATAACAGCTGATCATTTGCAGGAATGATAAGGGGAAAAACATGCCCAATTAAGAATAAAAACAGGGATACTTATTCATCTATCTATTTAGCTATCGATTTATTTATGTTTGATTATTTACTGAGGTAGCACACTAATCAATGGTGACTAATTTCAGGGTCAGACTGGGTAAAATACAAAACAATTCACAAACAAAACACACAAAAATGTAAGCAATAACAGATTGCTTCAGACTAATTACATAGAAAAAACTATGTATATACATTCTAAAAAACAAGTACAATCAAACAGATTGCAATGTACAGTATATATATATATATATATATATATATATATATATATATATATATATATATATCAGTTTCTAAAGTGTGTCAGTCTTCAGTGAATCTTGGGACAGGTGAAGAGATTCAGAAAGGAGATAGGTATATACAAATAAAAACAATAATACACTGCACACAAGTAAAAACTGTAAGTTAGTGGTAAAAAGGGAATAATGAAAATTACACAATGCATGAAAAAGCATTAAGAATGTATAACATGGCAATGTAAAGAAACAGTTTAGAGGACTATGGTAATAAATAGGACTGCAGTGTATTTTCACATGTACAAGAGTTAAGTGGAAATATATAAGAGGAGAAGAAGGAAGGGTGAGACTAACAAGGGTATAGCAACTAAGTGATGTGGCATCTGTGGCGACTGGACTACATGGCTTGATGTTTAATGTGGATGTTAAGATCTTTTCTAAATGTGGACAACTTCGTATGTTTTCTTAGGACTGGAGGGAATGATTACCAGATAAAGGGCGTGAGAGTAGAGAAGGCATGCCCTATGTATGGAATCTAAAGGAATAATGGAAAGTGTATACTGAAGCTGGACTAGAAGAACACATTTACCAATAGTGGACATAGCATGATCAAAGAAGAAAGGAGAGGTTTTTTTTGTCCCAGAAAAAAGGGAGTGCATGTGAAAGCTGAGTTACTGGTTGAGCCTCAGACCTAGATATTTGAATGTGGTCATTGTTTCTTTGATGGAGATATTTGGGTCAGAAATAGTGAGATTGCTTGGGCAGTTATTACGCCTTTAATGTGTACCAAAAAGCAATGCTTTTATTTTAGAGGGGGTTCAGAAGAAGGAGTTGAATAAGTCAATGCTGAAGAAAGAGCAGGTTAGACTGGAGGTGGGTTTGGATAATGGCATGCATGTAAGTGGATCTGCAGACAACCACATTATGAGCATAATGGTGAAATGGAAGCTGTGGCATATCATATTGAAGCTTGTTAATAAAGACAGCGAAAAGTAGTGGATTTGTAGGAAAAAACTACACATTGGTGAAGCCGGACAGTATCAGCAAGGGCATTTCCTAATTAAAATTTAAAGTGTCTCTTTTTTGAGAAGTTATGGAACCAGAACATGGTGTCAGTACTGATCCCAATATATGTGACTAATTTTAGGAGGAGAGAATAGTGAATACGTTAGAAATCTTGGTTGAGATATTTACAGAAATGTGAAATATTATGCTAAATTGTATACTTAGCAATATAGATAAAACTGAGTATGCCTCAAAATCTGCAAATTAAATTGCTAATACCTATGACTACCTTCTGCAGCATCATCTAGGATTTCAGCTGATGTCATGCAATTGTTTATAAGTCACTTTGGTTTCTTTTTTTTCCCCTATAAATATTTTATTAAGATTTTTAACATTAATTACAAATTTGACAAAGTGTGAAATGTTATATGATATATGAATATAACAAATCATGTTTTAAAGAAAAAAAATAATTATAACTATTCACAATATGTACATTAAGCCTGAGATCAGTGAATTAATAAATAAAACAAAACAAATATAGGAAATCTTAATAACAATCCAAAATGTTTAAATGGATGAAGAAGATTATTCATTAAGGACCAAAACCTTCAACCAAGGATTTTTCTTTAGTTTGTTAGGATATATTCACTCTTTTACTATAGTTTCTTTAATTGCTGTGTCCTTTAAAATGATGAGAAAGTCTTCAAAGTTTGATTCTGAAGAAATTTTCCAGTTCCTTGTGATAGTTTTTCTGGACACAGCTAGTATGGTCCAAGTTAGACAAGTCTTTTTTTGTTTGTTTGTATTTATGTTTCCAATATGTTAAAGAGAACCATTTTTGTTGTTAAAATGAAGGTATCCTTCCATAAGGCTTTAAAATTTTTTTGAACTTTTCCCCAAAATGTTTGTACCGGAAAGCAATCATAAAACATATGTGACCAATTAGTCTTAATATGTTTATTACATCTCCAGCATTCAATAGTACTTACTGGAGTTAAAAAAATCTCGAAATAAAAATTTCCAAGTAAATATACTCCAGTAAAGAGTGCACTTTGTGTTTTTAATAGAGGAGAGAAATGTTTTATATTGTTCAGTAAAAACTGTAAAGTACTCTTTAGAGGAAAAAGTTCCAAAAGCTATCATTAAAGTTTAAATTATCTTTAGATAGTAATGAGTATATTTTCAAAACTGAATTATCAAATTATCAAAATTTATAAATAATTTCAAACAAAAGTTGTAACAAGTCTAGAAATTCAACATAGCTAGAGTTGGGTAAGAGAGAGAACTGAGTTTGAATTGATGTTAGAATGAATTGTAAATAAATTGCCTCATTATACTTTATATTAAATTCAGAACAAAAAGATTCAATTGATTTAACTATATTTCTTTCAAAACACTGGTAATCATAATAAAAATGCTGATTTTCCAAGAATTAAGTGGATGTGCTGGTAATGTATTAATAACAATTTTTTAACAAAAAAAGAAAAAGATTCAAACCAAAATTTATAACTTGAGTTATTATATATTATTTTTTTTATATTTTAAGATTAAATTTAAATAAGTAAAATTAGATGCAGATTATGTAGGAGTTTGAATATACTTATAAATAAAAAAACAGAAAGGATTGTATAATTTAGAATTTATTGAGTCTAAAGAACTTAATTTAGTAACATTCAGCAATAGGGAAAGTAATATTTTCCAATTAGATATGTAATTGTTATATAACCAATTGAAAATCATCTTAATAATTGCAGCTTTAGCATAAGTTTCTGTATTTGGAAAATGTACACCTCCGTATTTGCAAGTCTGAAGTGATGGCTTATATTTCAACTAGATTTGTTTGGATACCATTGAAAATTTATAAGTAATTCATTTATTGGTTTTATTTCTTTCTTATTAGATGGTAATACAAGCAAGAGAGTTATCTATAGTAACTTCAGAAATAAAGTCATTTCAATAATTTCTAATCTATCTTCAAATGAAATATATTTTTATTCCAGTAATTAATTAAATTAGTTAATGAGATTATTATATTTTCATAGTTGTAATTTATAGTTTCTTCTATATTACTGAAGATATGAATTACTAGATAAAATAAATTACAGCATTTTTTACCTAAAAACTGGATATCTATATTTATTGAATTTTTCTTATTTATAAGGATATAATTAGAACTGGAACTATTAAAGTGTAAGATAGACTTCTTTTTTGAAAATTTCTTGTAATTTTCTTAAGTTCTTTAGTGTTGCAGAGGTATTTTAATAGTTAAAAGGATGTCATCAGCAAATAGCGTTATTTTGGAATTATATTTCTGATTAATCTCTAATCCTTGAATTTTTGTATTGAATTAATAAGAATTACAAGTATCTCAATAGCTAAATCAAATAATAAAGAAGAGAGAGGACAACTTTGTTTAGTTCCTTCTGTTAAATTAATAACATTTGAAGTATCCAGACCTAATTTTGCTTATGCTTTATTATTGCTATAAATATCATTGGCATCTCGATAAATTGTGAAGGAAAATCAAACAGATATAATAATTTGAATAAATAATCCCATTCTAAAGAATCAAATGATTTTTCTATATCTAAACTAATAAATATTCAGTTTTCCTATTATTCATCACATCTATAACAATAATTAACGTTTTAATGTTATCAGAAGTTTTCTTTTATGAATAAACCCAGATTGATCTAAATTAATTATATTTGGTAAAATCAGTTTAATTCTATCAGCTAAAGTAGACATAAGTAATTTATAATCTACACTGAGCAATTAGGTAGGTGTATATGAAGAACATTTTTGAAGGTTGTTACCTTCTTTCAAGATTGGAGTAATTAGGCAGTAATTCAATGATGGTGGCAACTGATCTAGATTTTGCAGCTTTGCAAAAATATTGTGTAAATTTATTATAACTTTTTCAGGAAATAATTTATATAACTCTGGTATTATTCTATCATTTCCAGGGGATTTGTTAGATTTAATAACGTTTTTGATTGATATCTTCTAAAGAAATAGGTTTTCATAATTTTTTTTTTGCGAAGAAGAGATTTTTAATTAATGATTGTTCATTACTAATTATTACTTGTTTCCTCTATTTATTTCTTTTTGATTTAAAAGTGAGCAATGATTTTAAAAAAAATTCTACTACATCTCCAACATCTAAATTTAACTTATTTGGTATGAATTTTTAAACTCTTTAATAATATTGTTATTTGTCTGAAATGTGATTATATAGTTGTATTTTTCTATGTCTAGAAGATCTTGAGTAAGATGCTATCTTATTTTTTTTCTAAATACAATTCATTATATTTATTATTTAGAATTTTTATCTTGCCTTTATTCTCTCCTGAACTGTTTTCAACTTTTTTCATAGTTTCTTTTAACTTTAATTGGATATCTAACAATTCTTTATTCCATTCTTTTAATTTATGTTTGTACCAGGAGATTGTATTACCATAAATATATGCTTTGAATGAGTCTTGCACCATTATTAAGTTAGAATCTGGAGTATCATTGAATAATAGAAAATTGTCTGTCTCCTCTAATAACCATGTTTTATACTCCTTCATTTTAGTAATATATAATGGAATTCTATTAATATAAATCAAGGGTTTAAAACTGATTTCTTTTTTAATATTAGAGCATTATGGTGTGAAAAAGAACAAGATATTATAATGACACTGATTATTTTTGAAGTAATACTTTGAAACATCAGTATTTTATCAGTTCTCATTTGACTACTATAATTAAAAGAATAAAAGGTGAAATCTAATTAGTTCTTATCCGTAAAGTTAAATGTGTCTTTAATATTAAAAATATCTTTACATTCTTTAAAAGATTTTCCAATTGGGAGTCATTTCAATTTTCTATCTGAGTTGGATTCAGAATAATGTAGACACAGTTAAAACTCACCTACTATTATTAAATTACCCTTAAAATTATTTATTATTAAATCAAGATTTTTTGGCTAATTTGACTCCCATTCCAGGGAACCAATATAAGTTTACTAAAGTCCAAATCCTTAGCAAAAAAAAAAAAACACACATGTAGACTGCAATAATGGTCACTATCCCAATTATTTACTAAAGCCCAAATCCTATTACAATATTTTATAATAGTCATAGTGAATAAACCCTCTTTTTCTTCATGCTTAAATAAAATTTGAGGCATTTGAATCTCCCTTTTCCATAGTATAGCTACTCCTCTTTTTTTAGATTTAAAGGAAGATTGTATTAAGGTTGTATATTTATTAAAATTCCAAAAATGATTATCAGTTTCTTGGGAAAATGAGTCTTTTGAAGGAATACAATATGTGGTTTATGAATTTGCTCTGGGAGTGTGGCCTAATAGTTAAGGTGTTTGCCTTACAAACACAAGGCGCAGAGTTTGAGTCTCACAAGGGATAATTGGCTAGGCTTAAAATGGGTCGCAAGGACAGTTACCCTAGTACTAATCTATGAACCTAATCTATGAAACTAATTCTAAATATTTTAGTAAATGTACCCTGTTTTTAGCATTATTTAGACCGTTAACATTAAATGACATTAAGCTTAATTCCATATATTAGAAAATAACTTTTTAAACTTATATATGATCTTATATTTTAATATATTTAAGTAATAAGGGGTCTCAGGCAAAACTAAAACAAAAATAATAATAATAATAAAAACAATGAAATATTTTCCATTCCATAAATACCTTCACATGGAATAACTGTGATTCCTAGTCTTCATCTGAGAAAACCAACTCTCAAGACTAACTTTCTCCCAGCACCCAAAAGATAAAAAAAAAAAAATATTCTCTATAGCATATTGACAAAGCTCTCCAGTAAAGGATAAATGTAATGGGAATTAAAACATAAAAAATATATATAAAGAAATAAGAAAGAAAAACAATAATATATCCACATCGATATTTACTCTATAGCTATATATATCCATCTATCTATCTATCTATCTATCTATATATTTGTCAATCTGTATGTGTGCTTATATATATATATATATATATATATATATATATATATATATATATATATATATATATATATATATATATATATATATATATATATATATATATATATATATATATATATATATATATATATATATTTATGGGTCTACTTTGTTTAGTTGAATCTCATTTCACTGAATTTCATTTCACCCTGACCACCTCGAGAAAATTCAAATTACTGAAAACTCATTTCACTGAATCTCATTTCACTGAATTGCAGTTAGTATATATGGCACTGTGTAGAGTACTGTAAGGCAAGTAAAAGGTATATGACCTTTTCCAAACTATAGTGTCATCCTAGAGTTAGTATATATAGCTGGGGGTGGGGACACATCCCCCCAACATTGGGGGTTGTGGGTGGCATAGCCACAACACTTAGTTTTACTACATATTGCCTTCTGGAGAGAGTTAGCCATTGGTGTTGCAACTGTACATGTCTATTGCTTAAAATGTATTGTTTTGAAGTTTTTGGTAAAATACAATATAAAGCAAACAAGGAGGAGGTATGTACCCCCTCACACCCACCCTAACTATATATACTAACTCCAGGATCGCACTTCAGTGGTGAAAGGGGCATATACCTTTTACTTGCCTTACAGTACTCTACACAGTGCCATATATACTAAGTTCAGTTCAGTGAAATGAGATTCAGTAAAATGAGTTTTCAGTAATTTGTGTTTTTAGTGATGTGGTCAGGGTGAATTGAAATTCAGTGAAATGAGATTCAACAATATAAAGTAGACCCATATATATATATATATATATATATATATATATATATATATATATATATATATATATATATATACATACATATACACACACACACACACACACACACACACACACACACACACACACACACACACACACACACATATATATATATATATATATATATATATATATATATATGCAGACATACATACTAAACTAAAAACATTTGGTTATAATTAAACAATTAAACCTTCATCAATTAATAAAGCAATATTTTTCTTTTCCAAAATTCAGACTAATATATGAACATTTATCAGATTTACTATCAAATCTCCAAAATAGGAATAACATTATTATACTATGGATAAAGCACAAATTTGCCAAAAGATATATATATATATATATATATATATATATATATATATATATATACATTAAAATTTAGATTATTTTTAAATTCATAACAAAAATAAATACTTCTAACATACTGCATCTTCAGCTGTTTGGAAAATAATGAGAACTGTAAATCGAATGTAATCAAAATCTAGTGTGTGTGTATACGTATTAATTTTAGAGATGTTACCAGCTTCATATATATATATATATATATATATATATATATATATATATATATATATATATATAAAATGTATTCACATTTTATATATATTCATATAGCCATTACTTTTCATTAGTTACCATTAATTATGATTTGATCTATTTTACAGATAATGTACACATGTTATGAACCATATTGCTGCTGTGTAGATTGGGTGAAAAATACATTTTTTTCTGCTATATATTCCCCTAATATAGAATTTGCTTCATCATGCTATGCGTATGTGCCCTTCTAGGATCTATTAAGTTGAACCTTTGGTAGCTTATATATATTTAACAAGTTATATTGTTCTATTAGAATGGTAGAAAACAAGTTATTTGATACAGAACTGCAGATAATTACCTATGCAACACTGCCTCTCTAGGTTTACATAGTCATGTTGATAAAATAATAAACATTTTCAGAATGGTATCCAGTGTTTTTTGTTTGTTTTGTTTTTTTTTCTTCTATTTTCTCTAAAATATACTTTTTGTTTCATTTGGGTAAAGAATAATGAAAGAAAAAAAGTATATATCCAATTAACTATATGTGTACCTTTATTTTATTAATACAAGTCCAAATCTTACTTTTTAGCATGTCGTTTCTCCTTATAGTCTGCTCTAGTCATTTAAGTCACTGCCTTGTTTCTTTTGCTGTGATATTTTCAAATAAAGTATAAAATATTATTTTTTTTCTTTTCCCTCTCCCTTTTTGTTTATCTCTTTTTCTTTTTACTTGAATGTGCAAAATGAAACTGCAATAACAATTATGAGCAGGTGCTTAAAATAAGTGTTTTAAGGAACTGTGCTTATGTGTGCATGTGAAAGGTTACATGTGTTCATGTTTTGTCTATGGGAAGCCCCTTGCACTCACGTCATGAACTATAACCCCACACATTAAAGGATTTAATTTTATAACATCCAAGGACTTTATTCCTCATAATAAAATTACCTTTCACAAAAAAAAAAAAAAATTATCTAGTATTTGTCTTTTTCCTTTTTCCATCTTAAATGATGGGATATGAAACAATTATCAACTTCCAGTATTTTGAGATGAGAATCTCAAAAGACCACTACAACAAAAAATTAAAAAAAAATGGAATGTCCCTATACTGAAAATTCATAATATCTTACCATTCATAATAGCTTTGTTTTTAATAAACCTCCCACACCAACACAAAACAAAAAAGACCTACCTCCCTACACCATCACAAATAAACACAACACACACACCAACAAAACCCAAATAATCTAAGTATAAGCAGTGGGGCAAGCCCTTCTCACACCCCAATTTGATATTTCAGTATTTCGAGATTTGAAAGTGGATCCATACACACGCACACACACACACACACACACACACACACACACACACACACACACACACACACACACATATATATATATATATATATATATATATATATATATATATATATATATATACATATATACATAGAGAGAGAGAGAGAGAGAGAGAAAGGGAGATAGATGTATGTCCAATTATCCAGCTGAATACTTGATTTATATATATATATATATATATATATATATATATATATATATATATATATATATATATATATATATATATATATATCACATTAAAACTTATTTTTTAATGTATACTTAACTGCGGTGGTGGTGCTGCGGTAGTGTTGTCACCTCACAGTTAGACATTGTCCATTCGATTCTCAGTTAGAGCGTCTTCTGTGTGGTGACATGCGTCAATGGGCGTTCCTTCGTTGAAGGTTGTGCGTTAGGCCTGGCAAGGCAGCACGTAAAAATCTACTGCCAATCATTAGTGGACCAGGGTTTCACTGTGGCGACCCCTAACCGGGAAAAGCCGAAAGGCACAACACAACTTAGCAGGCTTTAGTGATGTTGGGTATTCTAAAGTCTTACTGAATGACTCGTGATTTGTCTCAGCGTTTTGTTATTACCCTACTATATTTACTAGATTCTTGAGTGGAAAACAACACTCTGCTTTCAGCTGTGTCGTTTAACAAATTCCTGAGAACCTATCAATTGTTGAATGGGAGTTATTAATCTGCCTGTTATTATAATTGATTTACTTATTTTTTTTATCCCTTCTTGTCCTGGTGCCAATTCAATATTTAATTTAATAAATAATTGTAGATTGTAAGGTGTCACTATTATGTCAGACACTGTGAACTTGTCCTCTGTCTTTACAAGTCCTTTCATTACTTCTGCAGTTTGTAAGCTATATAGAGTCTTCCCTGAAATAAATTAACAATGGTAGCATCTGTCTCTTATGTTACATGTGTAAATGTAACTATTGCCATGTCTTTTTTTTATTTATGTTGGTATATTCAAACCTTGCTACATGCACATGAGAGACACTGCATTCAATTATTGTCATTTGTTTTATTTCTTTCTTAAATTATGTAGTTTGTGTAAACTTCTTGCCGAATAGTCCATTAACATCATGTATCTTGCATATTTCTAGATGCCATTATTAAATTCACCAACACAAGAACAATATCTAAATATCAGTTATAATATTCACTAATTATATATGCACTCATATTTTTTATTTTCCGAAGCAGCCACTATTGATTGGTTTGACTGATATTTTTACCTCGCTCTCTATCTTTTGGTGAGATTTAATCAGTGCCCTCTGGTGTAACTCATCAAAAGCAACAGAAAATTCAGTCCTCAGTAGCTGATAACCAAACTGATGGTTTGAAGTAACTAGAAGAGTATTATCCTAGTCAACTAGCCCAAGAGTGTGTCAGATGCTAAACGATCTCCTTGACAACTGCCTTTTTAGTGCAATATAGATTGTCACATATATTTACATTTTACTGCTGTACTGCATCTTTGTTAAAAAGAAAAAAGATATTGCAGATTTTGTACAGGTTTTTACATTTTACAACCGATTTCATGTTTTATATAACATTCCACAGAAATTTATAAAAGCACCAGTGAAGATATTAGAAATGATGTACTTGAAGCTAATGATGCCTACAATCACTTCACTTGAAAAGATATAATGGCATTATTTTCTGACATGCAACCAGAAATGTATTTGCCTTATGGGTTAAACAAATGTTTAACTAAAGATAGTTAGTAACTGACAAAAACAGTGCAAAACTACAACTCATCCTTGGTTACTGTTGATGAAATATATTAAAGTAGACATACCTATTAATTCTGTGATCAATAACATTATCTTACAGTTGAATGTTTATATTTCTTCTCTAGCCTTCAAAATTTCACAAATCACAGCTTGAGAGGTTGAGGGGGAGAAGAGTTACAAATAAATAAATAAATGAATAAATAAAAACAGAGCTGATTCAGTTTTACTCAGAAAGTAAAAGCAAACACATTTCCCCCCAAAAAATGTTCTTGCTCTTTTAATTGTTCAAATACTACTGAGATTCTCCCTAGGATTTAATAAACTTCATGTAGGTACCGTGTAGAGCCTACATGGAATGTTTCTGTGTACATGGCCACGGTCCCATGTCGGCAGCACACCATGCATATTAAGGATTTTGCACTGTCGAGGGAGAGCCGAGGAACACGTATCTTGAAACAGTGTTGTCTATTTGTTTCTGTTTTTTTTTTTATTTTTTTATTTTTTAAAAATGCATGTTTGTGCAGCTCAGAGCACAGCAATGCCAACCTCTGCTCACATGTAGACAGCTGACACCTGCCAGACATCTAAAAATAGAAATTGGATGTATTTAATAAGCATAATGACATTTTATGTGTTTTATTTTTTTTATTTTATTTGGCGTTTGTGCAGCGTGACGTGGAGTGCAGCTAAGCTGAGCGGAGCTCACACATATATATCTGACACCTGACAGACATCTATAAATAGAAACTGGATATAATTATTGATTTATTTATTGGTGTGTTTAAGCATGTTTGCATGGCGTGGTGCTCAGCACTGCTAACAGGTAGCCCAGTGGAATATGAGAAGGTATACTGGATATCTTAATATCCATGTAGCTAAATGGGTAGAGTTATGGCTGTATGTGTAGTAGGTCTAGGGTTCAAATACATGGTAGTCAGAACAGGTCTGTATTTTTGTTGCACACGTTCTGGATACAATTTTAAAATATGGCCTTTCTGCGCTCTGCGCATCTGTGCTCAAACCTGCTAAGAACAACATAAACATGGCAATGGCTGCTGTTTGTGCAGTGCTCAGCTTCACTTAAGCCATGATTGTGCATGTTTGTTTTCCATTTTGCTCTGCTTGGCTGGACTGCATGCTGCTAAGCAACACAGCACTTTTTTGAATGTTGCTTAATGATGTGTAAGGGCAGGAAAGCCTATATTAACCACACAAGGTGGAAATTCTGCAGAATCCATTGTAATTCAATCACCTGTTGATATGGCTGGTTGTTGTTGAAGGTGTGTGCTTTCAGGTGCAGTGGAGGAGAATTCAGGAGTCCAGGGTCATGGCCAGGCTCCTTGGCAAAAATCATGATAGGCTGCTGCAGGACAGTTTCCAGGGTTTGGAGTGTAAGGCAGAGGCCTGGGAACAGATGGCCAGAGAACTCACCAGTGTTACTGGTATCCCCCTCACAGGTGAGCAGTGTCATCACCACCATGACAACCTGAAAAGGCGATAGAGGGGGGACCTTGGACATCTGGGTCCATGAAGCGAGGCAGGGAATGCCCCACAAATATGTAAGCATTTTTTCCTCTGTTTTACTGATATATAATCTGAATGTCTGCAAAACTGGTATGCATAATAGTGTGCTTCTCTCCCAACAGCTGCAGCTGAGAGGGCTCACAATGTTGAGTCTCATGCTGGGTGCCTGGCCAGGTTGTACTATGAGCATGGTGAGTATGGATGTATCATGCCAATGGTAGTGCAATAAGAAAGACAGAGTAAAGCATTAACTGCAATAAAGTATAAACAATAAAGTCTGTAGTACAATAAATGTAGAATTAGAACTATAGTGAAATAAATGAATAATAGCTGAGTTCAATAAAAACAAGAAACAATACCAATAACAGCAAGGAAAATGGTGTACATCAGAATTGTCATAACCATTGCAGTAGAGCTGTATGCTGTAAGGCTGTAAGGTAAGGTTGTTGCAGTCAAGTATAACACTGTAATAGCTGTATAATGCAAATCTAATGGCTGCAAACTGTATTGCTTAACTCGTAGCACTATTCAAGGCTGTCCCTAGGCCAATACCAGTCACATAATGTTCTGTCTTCCACATACTTCAGCTAATAAAGGTATATGGGTAAGGTAGCCCACTCCATGGCCAGATATTGTGTGTGGACTTCACAGATATTTCAAACCAATAACAATAATATGTGTTCACCAGTATTGTTGAAAGTAAAATAAAGCTGTAGTAATATATGCAGTATGTTGTATACCATGCATGTGTGTTCTATTGTCACTGCAATCTAGTATAACACTGTAACAGTACTAGAATGCTATAGGAAAGTCCTGTAACTTGCTTTATACAAAAGATAGTATGTTTCCAGGTGATGTCCAGGAAGGTATCAGTCAGCCGGTAGTCAGCAGTGTCCCAGTAGCTAAGTCTGTTAAATTCCTTATGCACTGTATATTTTGCCATACACAATCCTGGGTTTGGATCCAGTGCTATGAAGCACTGTATTTTCAGTATCAGTCATGTACTGCTCACACTTTCTGTCTCCCCAAGAACACAAAAATGTTATGGGTGAGTTAGCTCGTATTATGTGCAGATATTGTGTTTAGATCTCACAGAATATTACACTCAATAGCAATAATGTATTCATCAGCATTGTTCATTCAGAAATAAAACTGTGTAATCCCAGTATGGTTGTATCACTTGCATGTCTGAACTATGCTGCTGCACTCAAGTATTAATTTATTTGCAGATGTCCCCTGCAGTCACAGCTAGTGGGTTCTACTTCCATGCCTGCCAACTAAGCCATGCTGGCTGTCTAATTTAATTACTGTACATAAACATGCCTCTCAAGTGTCACAATTCTCATAATGTAATTTAAACTGACTAATCCATTTGTCACATGGTTACGAGATAAATTATTTCCTGGAATGCAATGTATTACCAAATACATTTGCAGGACACCCTGGCAGTTATATAAATCCATATTATGTGAAACCATTCTGAGTAGTTGTGTACCTGCATTTGTTAGTGCTTGGCCCTTATTGTCCCATGCTATCAGCTTGAGATGTATGTACATGCTACAACAGCTGTAGGACAACTGTAGTCACTGTAATCACAACTGTCAGTACACACCTTTAGAAGAATGCATGACCAGTGTTGTCAGGAATATCATCTGCAATGTCACTAATGGAATGTTTTTCTCTCTCTATCTCAACACCCTTTATCTTAATTTATTCATTATTGTAATGTATTATTATTTAATATTAACATATTTTGATAAACTATATTTTGAAAAATGTGTTTGATTATTGCTATGTTTTATTATGATTTAATATTAACATATTTTGTTAAACTAACCAAATTTCAGTCCCCTTCTAGGAGTGGTGGCAGAGGCAGGGTAGTCACCCATGATGAGCTACTAGTCCTGGTGTGCAGGATAGTCCACCATGGCTATGACCAATGCCTGCACCAGACTGAGGGTAGGCTGGCTGACCTGGTGGGGCAGTGTCATCCTGGTGCCCAGCCTCCAGCACAGTCAACCTTGGGGCAGTGAAGGAGCAATGCCAATGATTCCATGGGCAGGGGCGTGAGTCACACTGCTGCCTTCTGGAGGCACATGGGACTCGGATTCCACAACACCCTCCCTGTAAAAGGTGTTCACCCCCTTCAAGTATCACACACCTCCCCTGTCTGCTGTCTTGTCTGTTTGCAAATACATCTTCATCTACCCAACTTACCTCCCCCACACATACTTATGTCCCTTCCCCAACATTCCACTCTCACCCTAAAAAAAAATGGGCACCTTTTCCAAAAAAAAAAAAATAGTGTACCATACATAACTCTCCATTTTGCACACGTGTCCACTGGATACACATAATTTGGTCCAATTGGCTTGACAATGCACTTATGTTGTCCTCACTCCTTTCTCTGGGGTTTGAGAATCCAAATTTATGTGCAAATCTGTCAAAGTGCACAGTTGTTACTGTACAAGAAATGGATAGCTGTGGTTATTTCCTACACCCTTCCTGCACATCCCTTCCTGCCTTTCAATATGTTTACCCCCTGCTTGCCCCCATTTCACCACTTTCCTAACTCCCCTTTTTGATTTTCTTTATATTTTTTTAGAGTGTAGCTGTGAGGCTCGCCATGTCATGCAGCTTCTCTTAGCTTAGCTAAATAGAGCTATAATGTGTATATATGTTTTTAACATTGTAAGTCACATGTACAAAACAAATACCTCTGCTATGTTTTGAACCCAAGCCCATCACACCTGCAGCACACTGCATTAACCTACTATGCCAATCAACTCTTACTTAAAACAGGTGGTTTAAAACAAAACATAGTAATTGCCAATTACACTCATTAGGCGTGTTTTAGTGGAACTGCGTGCCACGCAGCACTGTGCAAACTGGAATAAACAGTAATGTAAAAATGAAAGTGTACCATGGATTCTGGTGCAATAGTGCACCACTAGACAGCCAAACACATGATAATGGATGTAACTGAGGCCTGTGTTAGGAGGTAAATAAGCCCTTTTATCAGCAACATGTAGAAAGTCACCTGCTAAGGCATTCATGGCAAAATACATGTTCAACTGGGACTCTGGTGCAGAAATACATCCATATAAAGTGTGCACATACTGATGGATGTATAACATTTTTGTCACAGCCTGTATGTGAGCACATATATCTTGCAAGTACATATGTTGCAGCAGTGACTCAGTAGTTCAGTCTGTTAAATGACTTGCATGCAGTATACTTTGCCACACACAGCCTGAGTTCAAATCCAGTGTTATTCTGCATTTCAATTACATTATTGTGAAGACAGCAATTAATGGATCACTAATATACTCTTTATCAACACAAAGCATTGCAAATTAAATAACTGCTTTTCAGTGCATAAAATCACTAGCCTGCAGGTAGGAACACACTTCACATATCTGTATAGCAGTATTATATGTTGCCTAGTACTCTGTTATTGACACAGTTGCCTAACATGCCTAGCTTAAATGCATGCCATAATTGGAGTGTAAAGGGTGCCCTTACCCTGGCATTGCCTCTGCAACAAGGCTGACACTGGTACAGATTGTTGTCCTCCAAACTATTCATACTCTCTGCCTATGTCTAACACCTGCAGCAGCAGCAGCTTCAGTCTGTGGTACACACAGCTTTATGTAAAGGTTTCTGCTACAGACCTACCCTCTGTGATGATGTAGTCTCCTTATCCCAGTAGTGTCCACCTCAACAGTTAAGAAATGGGCCCAGGTCTACATGAAGGCCTTGTATATTGTACAGTGGTTGCATGTCAATGGCTCATGATAGTGAAATTCAGCTGTTTTGGCTGCAATTAGCATTTCAGAGCCACATATTGGTTTACAGGTAATTACCTGCTGATGGGAGCACATTTAAAAGGCAGGCAGCTGGCTATGGGGAACCATTCTGCATGAGACCTTATTCACACAGAAGATGCCTTTGTGAAACTTTACCAGACACACAGTTCAACAGAAGAGTACTGCGCTCTAGCAGGTATGTAACTGTTTTTGTGTATAACAGGATTCAGATAGGATGATAGAGGTATGGGGAATAGGGATTACAGCAGTTAGCCGGTCATAGGCATGTGACAATGACATGTCAGTGATACCCTGCTGACTTACACCTACAGGGGACGTGCAGTACATTGGGGTGGCATTGTCTTTTGTCAGTATGGCACACTGGTGCTATTGGACTGTCCCTATATAATGGTTGTTATAGCAGACTGTTATTTGTCTGGCAATGTTTCTATGACAGTATTGTGTGGCTGGCCTTAGGGTACACACCACAGTGGATCATACAGCAGAAGCTGTCATGGCACACATTAAATACCTCAGTAATGGTACTATCTCAGTTGTATACACACATATAATATGTTGTCACACTATGGGTTATGCCATGTGTGAGCAAGCAGTGGATAGTGCTGGCCATTTTTCTCTCGCTGTGTCTGTACATAGTGGATGCCCATGTATCTGATCCTGTTATTTGTTCCCCTTGTGTTGTCTTTCAGGAATAATGCACCACAAATGACACCCACCCTTTTCGGATGGAGAGAATGAGATTATCTTGCAAGGACTAAGGCAACAGCATGACAATCTGCTATCCATGGGAGATATAATAGGGAACAGTGGGCTGCATTGTAGTCAGACCTTGTCCATGATGTCAGTGCCATGGGCCAGCAGGACAGGACATACGAGCAGGTTCGACACTGGGCAACCTATATGATTAATGCTGCACATCGATAGGCAGCGGATATAGCCAGGGATCATGCTGTCACCAGTGAAGGGCCTGCAGCTGAACAAAAACTCTCAGCCACTGAGGAATTCCTGGAGTGACTGCTCCCAGGCATCCATCATACATCGTGGAGGTGGGTGCCACAGTTTCCACAGCTGAGGAGCATGCAGGTAAGCTTACTGTGATCAGCATTGTAATACTATAGTAGTCAGTGTGTCAGGCTGTAGATATTTTTATGTGGGGGTCAGGTCTTTGTTCTTGGGGTGGGGTGTAACCTCAGGCATACACTCATACTCAGATTGGGACTAACACAACAAGTAACACAGTAGCTACCACAAATGTGAGATATATGGACATATTACCTTGTTGTGCTACAACACGCAGTGGTAGTGACATTACCCTGCCCTCAAACTTTCACAGGTATGTCAGGTATTGCCCAAAGACATGGTCCTGCCCCTGGTAAGTATGCCATTTGTTTTGTTAAGGGCCTATTATAGTCTAGTACAGTTAAGGGCCAGAATATTGCCTTATGTACATATAATTATGTGTGTAAACAGCATAGGATGTTTTTAAATGCCAGTTTTGAAGAGGTACCTAAGATTTCGAGAAGGGGTAGTCACAGGAGTGTAGTTCAACAAACAGATACACTTTGGCAGTTACAGGTAAGAGCAGATAAGGCTCCTGGTTTAAATGAAGCAAGGAATCTAAAATGCCTTGTAAACTACAACAGGTTGTAGGTAAATACATCATGCAGTGAAATGTGTATTTCCATATAATTCTAAAGAGAGTTGTACTGGGTTTTATGTGTTGTTTTTTCAATTATAGTGTCATACTGAGTAAGTAAAAGGTAAATATTACTGTCATGTTTGATTTGATTTACTTCAAGTGATGGTTATAGAGGTCCTGAATTGAATTTGAATTTTGTTCTGAGGTAATGCTTTGTGGATGATGGCGGAGAAGGAAGTTGTTTGACTGCTAATCCAGTTGTGGGTCTTCCTTGTTATGAGTCTTGGATATTTTTTGTACACAATAGTGGAGGTATTAATGTACTGCTTTTTTCATTCTTATTCCAGGTGACCATGGGGTTGAAGTCTGTCCCCTACACAACCTAATGTCAGTGTCTTCTCAGACACTGATGATGATGGCAGCCACAGTGAAACACAGGTGGGCCGGTCAGAGGCTGAATCTATCCTAGAGGTAGACATCACTCTTCTGCCCCTATTGTCACTGCACACAGTCTGTATGCCCACACATACCCCATCTCCAGAGGCCACAGATATTGGACAGTCAGAGGGTGGAGACTTTGAACAGGTAAGTGTGACAACTATGGCTCCATTGAGTGTAGGCCCTGGCCATAGCCAGAGAGCTGGTGAGGTCCCACACAGGTGGATTGACAGGGGTGTTTGTACGAGCCTGCTGTCCATCCACCACCTGTTGCAGAAGTCACATCATGGGTCACCTGGCACATGTTTCGGGCCATCATGGAGGCACAGGCACATTCTGAATGGAACACCAGGTGTATGCTTAGGGTTATGGATGCCACACAGTCTGACATCTGTGACAGCCTCAACCACATTGGAGACACCCTTGATTGGTTCATTGATGCAGTGGACATATGGTGGGCTGAGACAGTGTCTGTCTTTGACCGCACATTGTCTGTGCTGGAACGTGTGGCTGGAGTTGAGCGTTGGACCCAAGGACGTAGGTCAGCAACACCATCTGCTGAGAGTCCATGTGGCCATGCACACTCATGCTCCTGTAGTGGCAGTACATCCAGCACTACAGAGGGGAGCGTCCTGTCCACACCATGACATTGCAGGCCATGAGCTCATGGTCCTGGGTGGTCTCATGGAGGACACGGTCCCAGCAGACAGCAGTCACCATCAGGTGCTAGCACCACTTCTGACCTTGGGCATGGAGGTGCCAGTGCAACCCTTGGCAGACCCAGTTCATGTGTTCGAGGCCAGAGATGGTGAAGTGGTCCAAAGCTGTCCGACATACACATGTGTAAGGTTAGCACTGAGCTTGACTGTGTACATGCACACACTCACACACCACTGTCAAATGCAGGTCACCTACAGAAACACACAGCACCTCTCCACGGTTCATCTTACATGCTCTCCCCTGACTCACACAAATGCTGTTTATCCTTTGGGCCAGCCTAGGCATCCTGCATCCCCACACAGCACCCTGTGAAAGTAATGATACCTGTGCCACATCTCTGTCATCTTTGACATCAATGCAGGTAAATGAAGCTATGGGTCTGCTGCACAGGGTGACTATATTACTTAACATGTACTTGTGTAATGCAGTGTTGGTTCACCATGCCACATGCAGTGGTTAAAGAGAGATACTGTATGCTGGCATTTGTCACGTGTACACCACATACATTTGTGTACATTATGTGGTCCTTATGTTGTATGTTGTTGAATTGGCTGTATAGTTAAACAGTGGATAGGCATATCATTGGCCTATTTATGTTTCTGTTACAGGAGTCTGTTGGGATAACCTATGGATACATAGTGGAAATAAAGCAGCACATGATGGCATATCAGCACAGTAGACATATTTCGTCAGCAAGTTACAACACTATAACTGCATGGCCCATAGGTTCATATGTGTATAAAAGGCAACAAGGGCAATGTTGGCATTCAGCATACTCATGGATCCCCTAATCTGTGAAAATGTCTATTACCCTTCAAAAATGCTACCAGGGTTTTGATGGAGATAATGCATCTACATATATCCTGTGTCCAGTACCAACAGTTGCCTGGCAACAGTTATGCTTGTTGTGTTGTGCATCCCAATGTGTAACCTGCACATGATGTGTGTCACAGCAGATGTGTGTGTGACATGCATGGGGGGCCTGTTTCAATTAGGGTGTACTGCTTGTGTTACATACCTGACTCACCAGCATGTACCCTGTGTAGTCTGCATACCGCACTGATGTTGGTGTGTTGCACAAGTGACACATGTGTTAGTCCTGTCATGGATACATGGGAGGTACACAGTGGGAACTGACACCTCCCTGTGTGTAGCCATACACATCCCCTCCAAAACATTTCAGAGACAACTACACATGTGCAGCCCTGACATAGACTCCATAGGACGTGTTCTCTACAATGTGTATTGGTGGACCTTGGAACCTGTGTGGCTGCTGCAGTTGTATGATATGCCTGTGTAGACACACTGCAAGGGTGCCATTGCACTCAATGATAGCTGTGATGACTGTCACATTCAGTATACCAGTGCCAGTCTGGGATGTACATCCCAAATTTGTTGGTATTGGTTTTACAACAGTGAATGCATCCACACCTTTCTGACCAGTAACGGTCGAAGGCTACAGTACTCTCTGTGTTCAGTTGCACATCCCATGGTTCCACAACATGTGGTTAAATGCTCTAACAGGCTCACACAAACACATGGCTACATTGAGCCTAGCACCACTTCCAATCAGTGCGTACAGGACATGCTAAGGCACACACATAGTGCGGGTTGGCTGTATGTAGGTGAGCACACTTACCTATGTAATGGTACATACTACAGATCACAGTACATGGTGGATGCAACACACCTCATGTCTATTAGTACTATCCTTTTAAAACATATTATGCTTGATGACATACACAGGCCTTGTTGTGATCAGTCCTTTGGGGATCTGCATCCCCCGCAACAAATAAAACACTGCAAAACTCTATATATGTCTAGGCTACCAAGGTTATGCCATATGGATATATACACACAGACCAAGTGGGCTGGAGTGAGATTAGACCTCCTACCTATCTAGTCTTATTCACTATAGATCACAGTACTTATCATATGTACCACACGTTAAGTGTTTGTTGTATGTGTGATTGCAGGCAAAGTACTTGTGCATTACACAAACTAGGCCTGTGTTGACCAACATCTGTGGCTTGCAGTGTGACATTGCTTCATACTGTTATCTGCATCTAGTATCCCAGCAGTGGAATTACTGTATTTATCCTAGCTATGTGTGTACAGTTACCAGTATGGCCATATATTGCATATCCGTGGGCAGGGACACATTGCCTTGTCTATAAGTGTGTTGACAACATTATACATTACAGAGCATGTCCACCTGTTCTGTCTTTGTGGTGACATCCAGCAGGCACAGAGGTCTTTGGGTAAGTGGAATCTGTACTTTTGCACCCTTAGCTTGGATCCTTTGAGTAACAGTATGGCTGTGTGATAGTGGAGATTTACTCACCATTATTAGGGTATGTCAGACAATACAGACATCCGCACACATATTTCTGTGTATAACAGGGCTCTATATATAGCTGTTGCTGTGTGTGTGTATGACATGTATATGGTTGTGTAGATATATGGGGGTGCATGCATCATTTTAATATATATAGCTATATATATATATATATATATATATATATATATATATATATATATATAAATAATATGGGCATGCCCAGTGGGGCTATCAGAACTAATAAGGTGACTCCAGTCCACACTTACCTGTACTCCAGTCTGGGATTTTGTACATTACAGACATTAACATCCGCCCCTGTTTCTGCAGTACTGAACTTAACTCAAACTGTCCACAGAATTCCCCAGCTGTGTGCTGTACTTAATATGTGAGTGAGATTGGTAATGTTATACCAACAACAGACTGACACTCTTCATACCTCTCAACTGTCCTGATTTCCACAGAATGTCAAGAGTTTTGCATGATATGTTTGGTCTGTTCCTCATACATTTGTGGTCTTCTGGTGAATTATTGAACATTGAAATCACTAAATTATACTATTAACAGACAAGCATCTGTGTTTCAGATGTTATATCCTTCAGAACATATATAATAATGCAACATTTTTACTTCCAGTGATTTTCTAGATTTATGGAGACAATATTTGAATATGTCCCTATGTTTGGGCTTTTGTCTCCCCAGTCTTACTGGCTTTGACCAGATGTCTTGCCATAAGAGGTATGACAGTCTGTGAAAACACCAACATAGTAATACCTCACATGCAAAAGAAGCAAGTAGTTCCAGATTAAAACCATAAACACCATCTCCCATGCTAGCTTCCCTAGTCCACTGAGCCACTCAAATCACTAGACAAAGAGGACTCATTTATCACACAATCAACAACATACATACGTACATTGTTATCCTGCATGTGGAGAGACATACAATGGTGTGACCAATATCTGCATTATAGCCCATGATTGCCTGGTCCACTGATATACTATAGGTGATTTTCTGTTAAAGCAGTTGTGTGGGTACACTGCTGTGTTGGGGGTGGGGGAACAATGGCACATGATCTGCTGAGATATACAGTAGTACAAATATCATATGAGCCCACTGTTTAACATCTCCCTTGACTGATGTAGTGAATATTCCAACCATGAGACCTAGTGACTATTAAGGAACACATATTATTGGACTGGGTATCTGTAGTCCCATGTGGATGTTACATCTGTCCAATTGCCCTACTATATTTCCTTGCATAACAGCAGCAGATCCATACATATGATATATTATAGTAATCCTTACAATTAGTGTCCAGCTTAGAGACTTACCTTGTGAATGCAGCAGTTGAGAGATCTGTAGTTTAGGGCTGACTCTGTGTGATGCAAGTCATACACAACCAATACATGGATATGTACTTGTGTGGGTTGCCTGGCATCAACACATTTACTATATGTATGTGAGTAGGAGTAAGGTGTCAGTTCCTAGGGCCCTAGGTTGTCAGTGAATGTGCTACGCATTATCTATTAGCCAATGCCAGGGCATACTGGGCATGCCTATGGCTGCCTACAGGGACACCATCAGGAGCCTCCTCCTTCATGTCAACTTGTGAGTGTGGCTATGGTGATCTAGGCATTGGTGAGGAGCTGTGTATCCCTTCCCTTTGCTGATCCTGCTGCAGCTTTTCCACAGGATCATGTTGTGTAGCATGGCACATACTGTGAACATATGTGCATATGTGGCTGGAGAGTACTGCATGGCTCCACCAGATATATTGAGACACCGGAACATGACTTCAGCAGCCCTCTGATGTTCCTGGCTTGTGTGTATGTCACATTATGACATTCTTCCTTGGGTGTGTGTAAATTTCTGATGGGTGTCATCATCCACATTTCCAGGGCATAGCAAGCATCTCTCAGTAAATGGTTGTGTGGGATGTCCCCCCTAGCAAACATCTGGTACAGCTGTGATGCATGCCAGATATGGGAGTTGTGATAACTGCCAGGGCTGCCAGCACACACATTCATGATAATGCCCTAGGCATTGCACATGACCTGGCAGTTGGAGTCATACCACTTGCAACTTGATATAGATTCTACCCTCCTTACCGGGTGGTGCCTTATTGTGTACATGAGTGCAATCTATGGCACCCAGTACCTCAGGGTTCATAGGTTCATAGGTGTGTACTAGGCTAATGGCCCTCAAGCCTTTACAAGCCTAGCCTATAGAAGTGCACTGGCATCATAGTATGTGCTACATGGTAGATGTGTTGCATATTGCTGGCCCTCACCTCAGGGGTGAGGAGAAAATAAATGTGCTCACTGGCATATGTTAACATGGCATTCAGGAATTGTTGGAGTACCCTGAATGCTGGTGCCTGTGAGACCCCCATCATGTCCCCAGTTGGTGGTTGGAAGGTAGCTGTGACTATTATCCTAAGGGCTACACATACCTTCATTTCCACTGGATGGATACTCCCAGTTGGCTCTGGGTCTGAGTAAAGGATGGCAGAGCTCAGTGAGTTCTTGTAGTATGTCCCTGTCCACCCTGAAGCACTCTACAGTTTCCAGCTCATGTAGCTCCTGGAAGGTTACCCTGGTCCTGAACACACTACTAATTATTCTCTATCTAGGCCTATTATCAACAGCACCAGCAGCAGCATTGACTTCAGCATCTAGCACATACAGATGTAGCAGACCTCAAGCAGCCCCTCACATTCATTCACTTAAAATTCCCAAGTCTGTATTCTAATGGTGCAGAGTATGGGTGAAAAATCATAATGTAGGGTGCATGCATACTTTATAGTGCTCTACTGTAGGTGCTGACTGTGTTTTTGGCTACCTATGATGCATTCCACTTGCCAAGTACATCATTAAGAAGATTTAATGACCATAGGTTAAGTGAAACAGGAGCCATCAGTAATTAATATATCATTGGCTTTTAGATACACTCAGCACAGTGGCGCGCCATAAACACATGTGGAAACATCTGCCCTGAAGGTAAATAAAGCTTAGCAGTCAGTGTACACACCTCCCTGCTGAGCACAGCAGTGCACTTCACAGACAGATGTAGTTGAGCTCCACTGAGCTTACAAGTCCTCAGACACACCCATTCTTGATGTCAGCTACCTCTTCTCTGAACACCACCGTGGTTCTGTGCCTACACGGAAGGGATATGCGGACACTGATACTCATTTGTGCTATTCAGTTACCCCACCTCATTTGCATAGGGATCTGTGCACACAACCTGGAAACTACATGGTTCCAGGTCCTACCTCACTAGCAACAGTACCATTCCACCATTGTAGATACTCCATGCAGGGTCGTATAATACATTTCTGTCACATATTATTGATTGTGTTTTTTCCACTCTTTTTTTTCATAAAAGCAAGTTTGTGCAGTGCAGCACAATGCACAAACATGCCCAGATCATTAAAAAAGATAAAATTTCCCTTACATTTTTGGGCATACAGTGGATAGTTTTGCTCATATCTGTATGTGCTATGCCATTTCTGTCCATCTACCATTGTTTTACAGCCTCTCTTCTCTGTCTAAATTCCTGTACACAGAATTTTTCCATGTACACTGACAAGGGGTCTGCAGCATTGCCTATCTGCTTGCTGGATCACTCTATCTCCCTTATTTGCATGATATTCACCTGCTTATGAGGTGACTTGCCTGCCACAGATACTTGCATGTTGCCACATGTGTGTGCACTGCCCAGCTGTGTTTATTGCATTGCAAACCTGCTTACTTTCATGTAAGCAGCGTGCCACAATACCTACATGGTAAAAAAGGCTGTATAGGTTTTATTAAATATCCCCCTCTTTCTACTCGGCAAAAATCTTCTCCCCTGTAAGACATATACCAAGCAGGAAGAATTTCCCATGAGCCCAACAGCAAAAGCTTCAACCACTTCATTCAAATCCAACTGACAAACTTGAGTCGTGAAAAAAAACCCATCAGTTTGTGATGTCAACTGGGAACCCACATCAACAAGAACTCACAAAAGCAACACATCCCATATGTCTAAGCTGAATCAAAGCCACACAAGTCACCAAGACAATGCAACCAAAAGCACCAACAAAACAAAAATAAGATTAGAAACTAATTTCCACGATCTCTCCACCCACAAACCTCTCAAGCACCAAAGCAAGAAACCATCCAGAATCCAACAATGTCTTACCCAATCAGTCTCAAACATCACAAACTCCATCCAACAATTCATGGTAGAATGCTCCTTCTCAGCCATGAGACAAAATACATTACCTGCAATTTTGTCTACTGGATGTCGTAAAACAATCACTTTGTCTGTAATCATATTTAAACAAGAAGTAGGGAGGAAGTAATAACATACTTTAAAATAGAGACCTCCTACTTCCTGTTTTACATTAAACTCATTAAAGTATATAGTAACAGTAAAATTAACATTTGTAAAGTCATCTGAAATTAAATCATGTTATCTGTAGGTTAGATCTCTTTACAAGTACTTCTTTAAAAAAAAAAAAAATATATATATATATATATATATATATATATATATATATATATATATATATATATATATATATATATACAATATATTATATGCATACAATTGAATGGAAAGTGGATGGGAAGAAGGAAGTAAGTCTGTTTATAGAGGAGAAAGAGTAACAAGAATATAATAGCAAGACAGAAGGGAAAAAGAAAACAAATGAGTGCATATCATAAAATATTCTAGTAACTCTTTATGAAGGATAATTAGGAAAAGTAAACAACTAATAGAACTTTACCCGATATATGGCTGAAGAAGTATTATAATGTAAATAATATCATGTATAGTAATGACAATAAAACATATTATACTAAGTCCATATCATTTTTTGGTAAATATATCTTTGTTTCTTTTCATAACATCTGACCAGTTGTCTTTTTCTGATTACCTTTTTGGAGTGGAAGATAAGCAGTCCATATCTTCTGAAAGAGAATTGATGTTTTTATTTTTAATAAAAGAGAGCACTTCTTCAATAGTGGAAAATGTTCATAGGTTCATAGGTTCATAGGTTCATACTAGGCTATCTGCCCTAGGACATTTATAAGCCTAGCCCGATTGTGTTTGGCTTACCCACCCCTTGATTTGAGTATACTGTGCCCTTTTTAAAGTTTAGTTTACTGTGCCTCTGCCTAATAGTAACACGGAAGTAATCCCCGGGACAAACCTATGATCCCCCATCCACTCATCAAGATTCTTCTTGAAGAGAGTCAGTGAGGTGCTCTGCCTAACATGAATTGGAATTCTATTCCAGAGCGAAGGGAGCCTCTGGGTTATGAATCTGTCCCTCCAGCATGTTCTATTTATTTCTGTGCTGAGGTTCAAGTCCCTCAAGCGCGTGGCTCTAAGGGATTTAGGTTTACTGAGGTGGAGCATGTCCATTAATTCTGGGTTGGACATAGCTTTATATGTCAGGCATAGATCGCCTCGAAGTAGGCGGTATGCAACTGAGTAGAGCTGGAGATTTTTAACCGAGCAGCATATGGCATCTGTTTGAGTCCCTTGATCCTCCTGGTGAGGTACTTTTGGGGTCTTTCTAATTGCTGCAGGTGTCGGGTAAGGTACATCCCAAAGGGGGCATTGTATTCTATGATGGGCCTGATGAGGGATGAATAAAGGGGCATGATTACCTCTCTTGATCTAGATGTGAATCCTTTCATGATGAGGTGGGCTATGTAGAAGGTCTTTCTAACCACTTTGGCAATGTGGTTGTCAAAGGAGAGATTGCTATCAACTTGTGTCCCCAGATCCCTAATTACTTTCTCTGTACTTAATGGGTTACCACCTATGTGGTAATTTGTGGGCACATTGTTTTTGCCAAAGGGTATGACTATACACTTTTTGGCATTTAGCTTTAGACCATGGCTCTGGCAGCAGTTATCCGTCTCTGCGAGACCTTTTTGAAGGATGTTTGTGTCAGCTGAAGAGTCGATTATGGCGCCCAATTTGCAGTCATCTGCGAACTTGGTGAGCCATAGTCCTCCCACATTGGCCTGTACCTCAGAAAAGTAAATACCGAACAAGAGAGGTCCCAGGACAGAACCTTGTGGGATGCCACTTGTGACCGGTTTCGAGTTTGACATTACTCCAGCAACTCTGACTCTGTGGGTTCTGTCTTTGAGCCAGTTTATGACCCATCTTGTGACACAGGGGTTTATATTTAGGCTGGATAGCTTATCTATGATGCCCGAGTGGGGTATTGTGTCAAATGCCTTTGTGAGGTCCAGATAGGCTGTGTGGACTACCTTCCCTTCATCTATGGCCTTGGTGACTGTTTTGAAGAAGTCGACCAGGTTCAAAAGGCAGGATCTGCCCTTGATGAAGCCAAATTGGGTAGGATCTAGTGTCTGTAGGTCCCCAATGTCTTTGTTTATGAGTTCAATGATGATCCTCTCCATAGCCTTGCATACTAGGCTAGTCAGGCTTATGGGGCGATAGTTTCCAGGGTCCGCAGAGGCGCCACCTTTGTGGAGTGGGACCACTGTTGCTGTACGCCATTCTTTGGGCACATATCCTGTAGTGAGGCTGAGATTGTACAGCAGTTTTACTTGAGGGATTAGTTCTTTTTGGAGTTCATGTAGGACGCAACCCGGGACGCCATCTGGTCCCATGGAAGCAGAGTTTTTTGCTTTGGAGAGGGCGGCCTTCACCTGAGCATCAGAGATGTTTGGGAGGCTGCACTCTGCCAGGATAGATACTTGCTCTTTTGGGGGAGAGGGGGTTGAGAAGTTTGCACTGAACCTGTCTGCCAGGATATTGGCGATGTCTATGGGTTCAGTGTATTTTTTTTCATTTAGAATCAACTCAGAACAAGTCTGGGAGTTGCATCCCAGGTTCCTAACATAACTGAAAAAAACCTTATGATTGTCTTTAGTGTCCTGTGCAATTTTTCTCTCGAAGCTGGCCTTGGAGGATTTTATGAGGGATCGTAATATTTTGCTAGTACTGATCAGAGATGCCTTCCCTTTTAGGGATTTTGCTCTATCATGTAGTAGCTTCCTCCTTCTGTTGTACAGTTTATTTATGGCTGGGGTCCACCAGACTGGACGCCTGCCTTTGGATGATTGGGTCTTGATTTTGTTTGGGACAACATGATCCATGCATTCCTGGAGATGTCCGTAGAATGCATTTATATAGGATTCTGCAGTTTGGGCCGTAGTTTCCAATGGCCCTGGGGCCATGAAGGATTCCACTTCAGTTTTGAGAAGTGTGAAGTTCACTTTTGAGAAGTTTTTCACTGTGGTTTTCTGGGCTGGGGGTGGGGTTGGGATGTGGATATCCAGTGAAATTAATTTATGGTCTGATCTTAGCAATGAGGGATATACTTCTGGTATGGAGCATAGAGTCCCCATGTTGGTAATGATCAGGTCTAGTATGTTTTCCCATCTTGTGGGATTGGTGACTAGTTGTTCCATAGCATTTGAGTTTATAAATTCCAGGAACCTTTGGGCTAAGGTGCTGGGGCTTGAGTAATGCTCCCAGTCTATGTGTGGGTAGTTGAAGTCACCCAATATAATGGTGTTCGGAGAGATCTTCGTGTTCTCCAATGTTTTCAGGAAAGCCAAGTGGGATTCCTGACTTTGAGAGGGTGGTCTGTAGGATGCTATAAACTGAAAAGCAGTCTTGCCCACTGTGTCAGAAAACAGCTGAATTATTATTTTTGCAGGGAAACGAGTTGAGCTTTCATATTGTTTTGTTTAAGATGCTTAATTAATGGTCGTTTTCTTTCTAAGCTCCATATTCTTGGATGAACAATCACTGTCAAATCTTAATAGTTGATTGTCCAAAATGTATTAAAGCTTTTGACTAAGCAGACTTTATAACCATTTTTTTGTCCAAACAGGATACAAACTTAGATCTGGGTTTAGATGTAGTATTAGACAGAGATGTTTCACCAACTGATCTGTGTGCTCTTTCAATGCCATAAGAAAAACTTTCTTGTAGATTACGTACCCAAGCTGTTAAGAAAGAGACCATATCATCACCTTTTGACTTTTCTGGCAGACCAAATATTCTTAAGGTGTTCCTTCTACCTCAGTTTTCCAAATCATTCAGTTTCTCCATCAGCCAGCAATTGTGATTTTTTAATGTTTCCGTTTGAGATTCATTTTCTTTAAATCGATTATCAATATCAGATAGTGCATGTTCAATATCTTAGACTTTTGATTTAAGCTGTTGAGATAAGTCTTTAAAAATATTAAATTGTTTAAGACTATTTTCTTTGACTTCTGAAAGATTTTCTTGGAAACCATCTATTTCCATAGTTAATTTTTGAAGTGCTGTTGTCACCAAATCTAATTTTTTCTTAATAGCAGAATCAGTATAGTTGTTCTTTGAGTTACTCATCTTTCAGAACATAACAAACTATTCCTTTTAATAATTTGACAGGAAATTTTCTTCAAAAAAACTCCAAACTTTACAGTATGGCAAAAGAAATACTTAGAAAAATATAGGATATAATTAATATGATAATTTAGTCATTTTTCCTGTCAGAAATTGTAAGATACTGCAGAGCTCTGAAAAGAGATGTAAACTCTGTGCCATATTGGCTCCACCCCCCAAGTCACTTTGTTTTGTAAATATTAAATCTTACAGAAATATGGCAGATATTGTTAACTACTAGCGAACAAATAGTAATATCTTCTGTATGGTGTACTATAAGTATACATTGACAATATATTTTTCTGTTTCCCAGCATGACATTTCATGCCATGTTCAAGAATAAAATGTAGATCACTCAGTTTTGAAAATATTAATGTAAATATGAACATATGAATAATAAGTGACAAGCAGCGATTGATTTTTCAACTGCTAGATATTCTGGATTAACTATCTTGGTGTCATTTTGTTATGTCTTGCTGTTTCTAACACTGTTTGTTATTAACTGATAAGTCATTTATTTACAGAGCTGGCTCCAAAAATGTCTGGACACTATAAAGTGCTATGAGTTTTAAATGGCAGCTAGAATGAGTTCATAGCCTTTATTGATTACAAAATATTTACTTTTGTTTGCCTTATGTCTTGTAACTTGATTTTAAGAAAATGTTGCTGAATGTAAAGATGTGTGTAGCCTGCAAGATGTGTGACATTCCACAGCTCATAGGTGCTAATGAGTTAACACATCATTGAATAATGAGGCCCACTTGGAAGGTATTAGCTTGTCATAGTCTTAATCCCCCACTCCTGTGCTGCTCGGGTGAGTACATAGCATCACATAGATCGCAAAATGATGTTGACCTTTTTTGCTCATCACACAAATTGTGTGATTCAGTGAATAAAATTAGTTGAAAACTAATTAGCATATTCAAAGTACTTAGATACGCCTTATAAGCATGATGTGGGGTGAAGATCTTTCAGCACTAGAGCAGAATACTCTTTTCCCCTTGTGCTACTGAACAAAATTGTTATGACAATTGCTCCAGGACTAAAGAGAAGTATTTCATAACTATTTAAAGGTATAGCTTGATTCATATAACTCCATCTTTGTACAATGTTGATATTTATTTCTATTGTGCTGGCTACCTGCATTGTTTCACAATAGTTCATAAAAGTTATCAGAAATGTCTTCGGTGAAATCAGTGCACAACACGTGTCTACAGCCTTTAGTATCCTACCATGGGAAACAGTTTAGAATTTTGTTTGTAAAGATTTACCTACTGACATGCCACTCCAATGCTGGGAAAATCAAAATAAGTATGCATTTGTTAATGCCAGATTAGGATATGCTCTATTTTATGAGGTTGTATGACTGATAAGTAGATATTCCTTCACATGTTAATTTTTTATGGGAATTGGGTTGGACATATACATTTTGACTTTAGACCACTGGTTAGGGTACAGTTATGTTTGTGTTAAGCACTGATAAGCCATTTTATGAGGAAATGTCAGTGTATATATTTCATAATAGTTGCATGTTGTGTACTACCAGTGTAACAACCTGAGTTTTGATATCCATTTTTTATTCTCTAACAACAGTGATATGTCTCTTAAGATGGCTAAGGGCACATCCTCAAGCAGGCCTCATTTTTTAGAGTCTGAGAATGAGGTGATAGTACAGGCCCTTCGACTCTATGCTGCACACCTCCTTGAAGTGCAAGTCTCCAACAAGCCCTTCTGAGACCATGTCTGGTGGCAGGTGATCAATGATGTAAAGGCTGTTGGTCGCCATGGTCATAATTATGAAATTGTCTGACACAGGCCCACTGAATCAATACAGAGTGCCATCGTCAGAGTGGAGGCTGCAGTATAGGAGCAGAGTTCTTCTCAGGGGTGCTGACAATGCCTCAGAGTTTTACAATGTGGTGCTGAATGTTGGGCAGAGAAGCACAGGCTCCAGATAATTTTGATGCCCCGGGTATGTCATTCGACCTTTACTAAGACACCTTTTTGCAGGTATTTGTCATGCAAATACTTATAATGCCTTTCTCACTGATTGCATCTTGCTACATGTGACATTGTGATGCACTGACCATCTGTACACGGTAAGGCCATATTTGCATTTACTAATAATTTTTATTTTAAAATCATAAGACTCGCTTGTGTAGTTTTGGTGTTTGGGTATGCTTACTATGGGTATTTTTACTGTCATTTTTTAGCATATTCACAGGTGAAGTACTGTCTGGCATCAGCCCTGTGGGACTATCTCCATCTGTTGTTAGGGGATCATTATTCTCTGATGATGATGGCAGGGATAAGCAGGCAGAGTCTGATGCTGCAAGGTGCATATCAGACATAGGGAATGACCACCCCCCACCCCACCCCCACAGGGTGCGTCCCCAACATCACCTCCCCACACTTTGGACACAGTCGGTCTGCCTACATATACTCATGACACAAAATCATCCGAGAGTGGAGAAGCTGATGGGAAATTGCTTAATCAAATAGTGTGGTGGCCTCAAGTGCAGACATATCCAAATCTTCAAATAGCCATTGTAGGCAGGAGGCAGCACACAGGGACATTGGTAGAGGTGGTTAGAGAAGGTATGATTACTGCCCTAAGCTTAGGTAGCTGTGGCAGTAGCTGCCTCCCAATGTATGCCTAGGACTATATTGGAGGCACAGGTAAGATCCATCAGGTCCTCAGAAGAGGTTATCAGACTATTGCATAGTGTGTGAGCTGATGTAAAGGGCTGCACTAAACTGTGTATGTGACTCCTTGAACAGGATGAATAATGCACTAGAGCATGCAATGACCATTCTGGGTCATCTGTTGGTGGATGGGTAACATCTGTTAGGTTGGTCATCTGGGACATCCTCTAATGCTACCCGATGTGGTTCTGTACATGACAGATCCCACTCCAACATCGGTAGCACTGGAAGTGCTGCATTAGTTGTACATGCATACATACACATACACACACACACACACACACACACACACACACACACACACACACACACACACACACACACACACGCACACACATACATGCATGCATATATACCTACAAATATTTCAAGCACGGGCATTAATACCCTTTGGGAGTGCTAATATACCAAAACAGTAGTTCCCATAATAAGTGTCCAGGCTGTTGTTAAAAAATATCTAAACCAATGCTTGCTTTAATGTAATTTGGTTTCTATACCATGCATCAGCTGTTCTCTCAGAGAACCAATTAGTACACTTCTCCTTCCAATAGAATCTTGTACATAGGTTGTATGATGATTGTCTACTACTTTTTGATAACCCCAAACATTCTCAGAGGTAGTTGTCTCTAAATGTCCTATATACCTGAGTAAGATCTCCTCTTAAAAATCTATAAGAAACACTGTACAAGTTCAGATATTTTAGTCTTTCAAAATAACTTAAATTTTCACATCAATGAATGCACTTGGTATATTCCTGCTGTGTTCTTTCCAGTTTATTCATGCTTATTTTCTTACAGGGTTTCCATATTGTTATTCCTTACTCAAGAGTGGGTCTAATGTAATTAACAAACAATGACTTCATCACTTCTGATTTCCTAGACTTTATAAATCTTTTTATACAACATATAGTTCTATAACTATAATTAACCTATTGCTTGATATGATTACAAAAACCCAAAGCTCGATCTACCCATATACGCAAGTCCTTAAATGAATCTACAGTTTCAACCACAGTCGTGGGTGTATCTACAGTGATGAAAGGCAGTCTATGGCACTGTGGCTTTGGACATAATTGCGCTGACCCTCTTCCACCAGATATCAGGGTCTAGCAAGGGTTGGAGAACAGACAGTGCAACTCCTGACAGAGGCAGTTCTCATGGATGGGGACTTCCTGCAGTGCAGTTAACTGCCATCCCTACACTGGTCCACCCAGCTGTAACTGTTTTCTAAGTGTTGTACTATATAACATATCATGCACAGTCAGTACTTTGGCACAGGTGGCAGCATCATACTACAGGGCATTACCACATGTATTCAAGCAGTTTAACTGTGAATTGAGCAGTTCAGACACACACTCTGTGATGTTTCTAGTTTGTGAATAGGTGTGGTTGTAACGTTACTCTGTGGGGTCCTGTGGATTTCTCACTGGTGTAATGAACAAGGTTCTAGGGCATATCTAGTATCCCCCACAAGATGCTCCAGTGCAAAGTCACAACTGCAAACATTTGGTACAGGTCACAGGTGTTTCATATGTGTGAGTTTCATATGTGTGAGCTGTGGAAACTGTCTGGGTGGCTAACACACATTGTAGATGGTACCGTGTTCATTACAGGCCACCTGGCAGTTGATGGACTGATACTCTTTGTGGCTCAAGTACCACCTTTCCAGTTGATCAGGTGAGGCCTTTAATCTACATAGATGCAGTCTATCACTCTCAGTACCTTAAGGAAATTGTCTATATCATAGAAGTTTCACACAGTACTTGCTCTTTCCTTTGGAGTAAACGGAAACCACATATGGTCCCTAGCATGCTGCAACATGGCATCCAGGAACTGATAGAGTATTCTGTCGGCAGGAGCCTGTGTAACCTCCTTTGTGTCCCAAGTAGGTCACTGAAAGGGCCCTATAACTAAATACTAAAGTTACACATAACCTAGTATCCACAAAGATTGTTTTTTTACAATTCCAATAGGGCTGCAGATTAAGGGAACACATGTCCACTATTTTCTGTATGGTGTTCCTATTCACCCTGTAGTGGTCCACTGTGTCAATTTCATGCAGTTTATCATGGTCCGAAGACCCTACAACTTC